>NW_006796275.1:1067407-1123413 GCF_000442215.2 Lipotes vexillifer
CACTGGATCTGAAAACTGCTTAATTACCCTTGTATTCTAATGACTGTGTTTGAAGCAGGGCATCGAGATCTAAATCCTTTCTCTGATGCAAGGAAGGGTTCGGTTTATCTGGCTAAAGACAAGATTATTATTTTTTTTCTTATGCAGATACATATTAGATTTTGATATAGTAAAAAAAAAAAGCATATTTACATTCTTCCAATTTTAAAAAATGCAGTAAATCTGCTGTGTGTGTGTATGTATGTTTGTGTAGGGGATGTTGGGGAGGGAGAAGCAAACTGGCACTTTTTCAGGGACAGTCTAGCTATTTGCTATTCCGCAGTTGCTTCAGGAGTCTGTGGTGGCAGCTGGTATTGCTTCTCTGATGGCCATGCTTCCAGGAAACAGCAGAGAGCTAAGACTTAACCTAAAACAATAAACTCAATCCTATAAACAAATTACTACTCCTCCCCCTTTTATACTGTTCCCTTTCCAGAAAACATCTGTCTTCTTGGTCTCCCTTTTGGATGCATAAAGTCACTTCTAAAGTTCACAGCTTCCTGAATATTTTTCTGTTCTCTATTTAAAACTGTGTTTTCCCCACCATTATCTGACAACCTTTCGGCAGCAGAAGTTAGTGCTGAATAATAGTGCCTACTATTTAGTTTTACTGTCTCTGGCACGAATACTCTGCTCACATACTAAGCAATGAAGAAGATGCATGACTAATGAGGAGCAAACGTTATTGGGGGAAATGCTATGAAATAAGATAAAACCTTTAGAGAAATTTAACTTTACTAATCTCATCCACCTCCTAGAGACCTTTTTCTAATTTCTTATTTTGTGCTAGGATAGTATTTTATTTTATTTTATTTTAGCTTCAGGGTATTACTAGTTTTTCTCTTCTGTATGTTTTTTTTTTCCCCCTCAAGAACCCCACCTTGCACTTATATTGCACATTTATCCATTTCCAGTTAACTAAATACATTTCAAGACTCATTGATCTCCACCACTGCTTCCCCTCTCCCTTTATTTTCCCTGTTGAAATCCATGTTCTTAATTCAGATATATTTTGAATATGTTTCTTTGAGGATTTTCTTCAGATAGATACCAAAAAGGTGCATTCTTTTAATTTTCGTTATTGTTCTAGATGCCTTTCTTTTGTCTGACATGTTTGGTATTTTGGTAGGGGACACGATAGTTGGATAACAGTCTGAACTTCTCCATAGGCTGTAGATGTTTTTCCTTTGTCTTCCACCTTCTGTTGCACATGAGAATTCCATTTATTTCTTTAATTTTTGCTCATGTGTAATCAGTTGTTATTGCCTGGAAGACTTTTCTTTTTTTGTTTTGTTTTCTTTTTTTAGTTTGTAAAAGATAGGAGTTTTACCAAGCTATTGCCTCTCTTTTCTCTGTTCATTCTCCAGTAACAGCTTGATACATAGTAGGTACATGAGAAACATTCAGAGTACGTAAACAAATAATTGCTGAGTGCTTGCTAATGCTAGCTACTCTGCTAGTTAACAAAATAGGTAACCTCACCTCCGGCTCATTGAGTTTGGACTCTGATAAGGAAAAGTGAAGTTAATCATTTAGTTATGGTAGGAAATACTTAGTTGGAGCTGTTTAGGGATTCAGTTAAGTTTTCTCTGTAGAAGTAAATAAATGATTGTTTTAATGGACTGCGTAAAGTCATCTGGGCTTTTCCAAAAAACCTACAGTATTCTTTTCTGTTTACTTAAATCGTCATAACCACCAAATAAGAAAGAGGGTGCTATTCTCCTATTTTGCATCCTTGTTTCCTTCATCATTTGGGCATCTAGTTGGTTAGTTATTGCTAATACACACAGAAAGTGATTTTGCTGAACCTAAGCCAGCATTCGTGTCGATCTCCAGTCTAGGAAAGATTTTAGGGCTCATCCAGCTCATGTGAGGAGCTAGAGAGTTATTAGATTTAGGGGTGGGCAGGAGTCAGAAATACCTGTAGACAGAAGAAAGAACATATGTGTAAGACTAGAAACAAAAAAGAGAATGAAAAGCAGGTAAGATATCAGGAAGTACGTACAGTCATATTAAAAGTATGAACTTGAATGCAGGGAGGAGGGGCTGGAATGGATTCATGATGTGAACTGACCTGAAAAATCGCTCTAGGAGGTTCTGTGGACAAAAGCGATGCTGGACTGATCTGTTGTTACCTGATAAACACACATGGAAAACATACAACCCTTATTTTTATGAAATGCTTTCCACTTAATTCAAAACAATAGCAATAAGGACAACTGTCTAAAAAATAGTCTAATAGTTATAATGGAGCCACTCACTTTTTGGAATGAAGGGAAATGTTCTCATATATTTTTGTACTTGATTCATATCTTGGCTGTCATAAAACATATTAGCCTTTGTTTAAGGTTTAGCTGCTTTTTCACTTTTGCAAGAATCTCTTTGGAAAACAGTTGGGTGTGGGAGGTTTCCTGAGACTTGCAGCGTATCTGCTGACGTTCTAACTGATATTTCCTTAAAAAATAAAATAAACCATGAGAACATTGGCCTGACCAAAATGGACAAATGTTCTTAACAAAATAGAAAAGCAGCTCTTTTTATTGATACACTTTAGCACAGTTGGCTAGGAAGAGGAGTATAATCAAAATACATCTTATTTGAGTATTTGTGAAACTTGAAAAGCTAATATTTTCAGGTTATTTAGAAATTATCACTTAGAGTAGTAATTTAAATGTCCGTATTCAAATCTTTTAAATGTCAATTAATATTAAGATGTGTAATTTAAAAATATACAGCTGTTCCACAGAAAGCTTTTGGGGTTCTCTTTTCTTCATTGAGAAGATCACAGATAAAAGCTAGTGCAACACATCTGATTCTTTTCAAGCAATATACTCGTAAAGGCCAGAAAGTATATTCAACTTGTATGTGGTTTGTGAGGATATGTGTGTATGTGTTTGTATGTGTGCAGGCATATGTCCTGCTGGGTTAGGTTGAAAGCTTCTTCAATAAAAAATTCTACAACACATAATTTTGGTATGCTCTTTTTCTTTTAACATGGACCCTTGAATATAAAGGACAGCTGCTACTTTAATAATTGATTAGCTGACTGGCATATCTCCTAGTTCTAGTATCATCTAGCATTTTTTTTTTTCAGTTTTACTGGAATCCTGTTTCACTGTTTTCTTTAATTTTAAAATAATATAGGCACTTTTTTTTTTTTCCAGAAAAAAAGGCAACTATCCTAGAATGGCTTAAAAGTAATTTCAAAGTTCTTTCTCTTCAAATACACAACACTCCCCAGAGTCAAAAACATTCAACAGTTTATTATTAATTCTTATAGATGTTATTTCAATTACTCTTGAATTATTAATTTTAGGCATTACTGGCTATTTGACTCTTTCATCCAATATGTGATTAAATAGAGTATTATTTCTAGTTCTTCTCTCCTCAAAATATAAAATTCTATTTTTTAAAAAATTTTGTCCTTATCAAGATAATTTCTTTTGACTTGAAACTATGTAAGATGAGGACATTTGTTGCTCAGACTTCTATTCACCTCTCCTTTTCCCCTTAAACCTCCAAACCTGCATCAGTGACATCTTCAGTTTTATTGTTTATTTAAACCTGTTTGCACTTCTAATCAGAGTTATGCATTCTCCCTCCCAGAGAACACTATCCTCAAAATCTGTGGGGAGTCACTCTTAACTATATTAAATTGTTTACCTCTACACTATTCCATCTCCCCAATTCAATTCTTTTTCTGTCACAGCCACCCATACTAATATATATAATGCAAGTTTTTCCAAAACTTATCTGAATTTTTCCCCTTTAATGTTCTTCATTTGGTTTTTATATCAGAGTAATGTTGTCCTCCTAAAATTAATTTGGATTTCTTCCTCCTCCATTTTCTCAAAATATTTGCATAGCACCTGTAGTATTTCTTCTTTAAATGTTTGATCAAATTCATAAGCAAAGCCATCTGTAGAAAACTACACATTTCTTCCTGTAGGAAGAAAGTGTCTTATTATGTTTAATTTTTTAATAAATACAGGACTATTCAGATTTACTGTTTCATCTGGAGTCAATTTTGATAATTTGTGTGGTCAAGGAATGCAACTATTTATTCTGTTTCTAATTTATTGGCATTAACATTTTCATAATATTCCCCTTTTATTTTTTTGTATCTCCAGGATTCGTAAAGATGTCTCCTTTTTCACTCCTGCTATTACTAATTTACGTTTTTCTCTTTTTTCTCATGATGAATGTATCTACAGATTTATAAATTTTAATACAAAAAATAAACTTATTGTTTCATTGATTTTCTCTTGCTTCCTTTTTTTTTTTTTTTTTTTTTTTTTGCTTATGCCCTGCCCTAAACCTGAATCTCTTTTATTTGTGAATTTTCAAATCCTACCTACCCTTCAAGGCCTCTTCCAAATACCATTTTTCATGAAGTTGTCTTTAATTTTCTTAGCTAATAATGATTGCAGTTCATCTGAACTCGCATAGAATTTCATCTGGAACTGAAATTTCTGGTGTATTTCACTTTTTATCTTATTATTATAGTTATTTATGTTCCTCTATTTTCTAAAATCCTAGAAATGAAGAACAGGATCTGGGTCTTTATTCATCACTATATCCCTTGCAGCAAATAACAGAGTCTGTGTATAGTATATCTTTGGAGAATGAATGAGTGTGTGAGTGATGGTATATGTTTGTCACACTTATAGATACACAGGAAATATACTTTAGCAAGCATAGCATGCTTGATTTCTTATAGGTCTTTCTAAAGATGAACAAAGATACCTCTTTGGCGAATTCCCATTGTAGGGAGGAGTTGCTGAGAAGTGCTCACTTGCAGTGGAAATCCTAGGAAATCTTCTGAATGTTTAATTTAATTCAGTGCCTGAATAAAAGACACTGGAACATCAATGCCAGCAAAAGAGTAGACATGATAAAGCGTTGTCAGGGAAGGTAGGTTGAGCAGTCAGTGAAACGTTTGATTGTCTATCATGTACCAGGTATATCATGTTTGGTACCTGGGGCACAGTGGTTAGCTCAGATGTGGAGTAACTGGGAGGGAAAGAAATTCTCTGAGCTTTCACTCATCTGAAATATAATTAATTTAAACAAAGTTTTTGTGATACAGAATTCTAGATTGACACTTTTTCCACTTTAAAGATGTTATCCCATTGTCTTCTAACCTGTTTATGATTAAAATGAAGCTATCATTAAAATTGCTGTTCCCTTATATTTAGTAAGCCTTATTCATAGTTTGCCTTTTCTTTTTTTTTAAAGTTGATTTCCAACATGTTAATTATTATATACCTAAGTATCATTTTTTAAAAAAAATTATCCTTAGCAATTAGTCAAGCTTTTGGATATGTAGGTTCATGTTTTTTTCAAAAACTGTGTGAATTTTTCAGCTAATATTTAAAAAAAAATATTTTCTGCACAATTTTATTTCTGGGATTCCACTTCTGTTATAAAGCTTAGTATTGTCCAAAATGAAGCAGTGTTCATTGCTTTCAAAAAATTTTATTTCTTGGGGCTTCCCTGGTGGCGCAGTGGTTGAGAATCTGCCTGCTGATGCGGGAGACATGGGTTCGAGCCCTGGTTTGGGAGGATCCCAAATGCCGCGGGGCGACTAGGCCCGTGAGCCACAACTGCTGAGCCTGCGCGTCTGGAGCCTGTGCTCCGCAACGAGAGAGGCCGCGATAGTGAGAGGCCCGCGCACCGCGATGAAGAATGGCCCCCGCTTGCCACAACTAGAGAGAGCCCTCGCACAGAAATGAAGACCCAACACAGCAAAAATAAATAAATTTAAAAAAAATTTTTATTTCTTGATTATGCTTCAGATTTGATAATTTCTATCAATCTAAATTTATTTTTTCTTCTGTAGTCTCCAATTTGCTATTATGCACATTCAGTAAATGTTTCATATTCTACATTGTCACCTTCAATTTTGAAATTTTCAGTTGGTTCACTCATATTGATTCAGTTGCTCTGCTGAGATTGCCTTTCTCTTCAATCATTATGTCAGTCGTTTTCTTCATATAACTGAACATGTTCACAACAGTTTTTTAAAGTCCTTGTCTGCTAATTCCAGTATCACACAGTTTGTTTTTTGAATTGATTATAATTTTTCTTACTTCTTCACATGAAAAATTATTTTTTTCAACTTTAAGCCGGACATTTATTATGACATGTTGGAAGTTATCTGAATAATGTGGTAACTCTATAAAAGGTTTTAAGTTTTGTTCTGGCAATGAGTTAAATAACTGGTAAATTATTTTATTCTTCCACACTTGATTTTATTATTTGTTTGAAAATCCTATTTCTGTTTTGACCTTATTGTTAGGATCTGACCTTTATCTAGCACATGGACTTTATTTCTAAGGCATGGATTACTGTGGTGCAAATTAATTTATCCTCAGCCAGGTCCAACTTCTCCTAGCACTGTATGACCTTTGGTATCTTTATTCAGCTTGCAGCTCCAGTAGAAGTCCCTCTCTGTTAGCTTCATAAGGGTTTGGCACATAAAACTACAGATCAGCCTTAGGCAAAGATTCATAGATATCTCCATGTAGACAGCTGGTGCTCACCTCTGTGTATCTTTCTCCTCTCTTTCCTCTTCAGCATTCTGCCCTGAAAGTTTCTACCATTTCAATCTCTGCCTCTTCATGTCAGCAAGAGCACTGTGCTCTGCTTTACCTCTTTTTCCCTGTGCCCAATACTAGAAAGCAATCCCAAGTAGAAAAATGGAGGACAGATGGACTTCAACTTGAATATTTCTCTTCTCTCAAGGATAGCACTCCTTTTGTCCAATATCTAAAAATACTGTCCTTTCATTTTTAGCAAGGTTGGTACCAGTTATCCCATCACCACTGGAAGTTGAATTTGAGGTCTCATTAGATAATTTGGTTAATACCAAAGTTTTAGCATTTGATGTTTTTTCTAATAATGGAAGCTACAATCATAAATATAACTGATCCTTCAGATTAAATCTTTGTTTTCTGTTTTTAACTTTTCACTCTTCAAATCTGACAATGCTATAAGCTATCCAAAGACATTTCCTGGGTCTTTTTTTATTGCTAGATTTCTCTAATTTAAACTATAACTATAATAGATGTGTCATATTTTATATAGAGTAGAAATTAATTAAACATATTGTTAAATTACTTGTTGCATTTTAATATTCCTTATATCTATCTACTTCTCTCCATCTGTACTAACACCATCATACTTCACACCACATTTAGGTATGACTTTTTCTTGATTGCCATTTTATTTTCACTACAGTTGACTTTTTAACCACGCTAGTTCGTCAATCATGTATTCTTCACATTATAGTCATAGTGATTCTTTAAAATGTGTATATAATTATGCCATGTCCCCATTAGAAAACATTCAGTAATCATCTACTGTTTCTAATATAACATTCTATGACCTAGCATAACATTATAAATGATTATGAAATAATACCTCTTTAAAATCTCTCTTTTTTTTTTTGTGGTATGCGGGCCTCTCACTGTTGTGGCCTCTCCCGTTGCGGAGCACAGGCTCCGGAGGCGCAGGCTCAGCAGCCATGGCTCACAGGCCTAGCGACTCCGTGGCATGTGGGATCTTCCCGGACCGGGGCACGAACCCGTGTCCCCTGCATCGGCACGCAGACTCTCAACCACTGCGCCACCAGGGAAGTCCAAAAATCTCTTTTTTTTTTTTGAATATATCCAATTTCCTCTCTTATCATTTCTCTATTTCCTATCCAATTCACATTGCATGGAATAGGCATACTTGAATATTGGCAGTGATCCTTAAAGCTCTCTTCTTTCTTATTAAACTTATTTATCCTGTATTACTTTAACATAATATTATTTCACTGTTTTAAATGCCTGTTTACTCACATTTCTTTACTCATTGTATTCTAACCCATTTGAGGACAAGGGAAGAACAATACTTAGTATGATTATTAGTCAATAAAATTTTGTCAGTGAATAAAATTTATTGCATCATCAAATAGTATTATTTAAAGCTTGTTGAATTCAATCAGAAGGTAAATGGGATGAATTAAAGGTGCATATTTTAAGATATTTATAATTTTCAAATTATTAATAAATAGCACCCAAGCACATTTAAAAAATATAAGTGATAGAATGGGAAGTCATTAACTTTTAAGCACTGAATGAAATTGTTTAGTACAATAATTAAAAATAAAATTAACGTTAGCATCTTGGTGAACTGCATTGCAAGAAGTAATTGTCTGCTTTCAAAGTGTAATATCTTCTATATTTTTTTTACTGAATCTTATTTTTTAGTTATAGAAAGCATGAATACTGATGGTTAATTACACAGAACTAAAAGAAATATTGGTGAATTACTGATCCTTACTTGTGGATAAACACTGCATTTTAATAAGAGAAAATGAGAACAATAAAATTTCAGTTAGATATAGATAACTACAAGTACTAAAGAATTTTTGTTGAATGAATCAGATAATAAACCAGTGCATAAAGGTACTTATAAGATTTCTTCTCCAACATGAATTCTGACAAATGGATTTGAAGCACAGTTAATTTGGAGTGTGCTGTTTTCAGAAGGGACCCAGAAAAATATTGTTCAACTTGAGACCCAGGCAGTATAGATTCTGATGAAAGCAATAAAGTGACCTTCCATCAACACTATCTTTGTTTTCCTGTCTGATATTGTCAAAAATGTTGTGAGCAATAAGGGCAGAATGATCACACGAACAGATAAGAAATAGTAAGTTCTTAAAATAAACAACCATATGCTCCAGTTTTTGAGAAAGGAAGTAGAGTTTCCAGACAAAAATGGAGAAAATCTTTAGGGAAGTAGGCCAGGACAGAAAGAGATAAATAAAGAAAGAGGTATTGAATTATGAAAGCAAGTTTTTAAGAAGTTTGATGAAAATAAGTGGCATAATGAAAAAAGAAAAATTATGCATTATTATACAACATAATAGAATTTTTTTATCATCTCATACTCTGTGCAGAACAGTACTGTCTTAGCCAGCTCTGGATGCCATAACAAAATGCCATACACTGTGTGGCTTAAACAACAGAAATTTATTTCCTCATCGTTCTGAAGGCTGGAATTCCAAGATCAAGGTGTCGGTATGATCAGGTTCTGGTGAGATCTCTCTTCTTGGCTTGCAGATGGTAGATTTTTTATTGAGTGCTCCCATGGCAGAAGAAAGATAGGAAGCAAGCTCTCTGGTATCTCTTGTTATAAAGGCTCTAAAACGCAATGAATTGTTTATCCCTCTGGAATCCGAAAATTACTGAGGTCAGGGTTCTAAGAGAAATAAAAGGAGTAGGTAGTTGTGGAATGCAGTTCTTAATTTTGAAGTTGTGGAGGATTATCAGTTATTGGTAACAAAGGTCCAGCTGTGACCATGCATAATGTGGATGGAAGATAAATTTATGTGATAATTCATTGGAGTAGAGAATATCAACTGCAGGATATTAGAAAGATCATCCATGGGAATATTAAAATCATCATGGTTCAGGACAGAAATATTGGAAAGAATGTCAGCAAACTAAGGGTCAAAATCTTCAAGAAATAAGAGCAAATGTAGATGACTTCAACGTGATCAGGTAGTAAATGGAATAATCTGATAGCATTAGCTTCGAATACGGCTTTCATATTATGCTTAATCCGTGCTATATTTTATGTTGGGCATTATCAAACAGCAAGTGTCCAGAGAAATGTACTGAATAAAGTACCTAGAGACACATTCTTTCACTTATTTCATATATCCTCAGGGAGAAGAACTAGTTATAATGGATATAAGTCATAAGGTAAATGTCAGCTCTAAAAATTCAACATTTTAAACAATGGTTTCGTTTAAAAAGAATGAGCCACAAGTCACCGAATGTTCAAACAAAGTCTGTATAACCATCTGTCAAGGATTCTGTAGAGATTACTTATTTTCATGGGAAGTCTTTCTTACCACTTCAGTATTTTACCCTTGTAATAGAAATTGTAGGGGAATACCACACATTCATCAAATAACACACACACTCTCTCTCCCTCCCTCCCCATCTCCTACCCTCCCTTCTTTCTTTCTTTTCATCAAGTTCCTGGTAGTGTTCTAGCTGCAGTGGATAAAGAGTTAAAAATATGTTGTCATTCTAGGTACTATAATTTGCATGTAGGACCAGGAAATCAAAACATGGGTGTGCATATCTTCAAATAGAGTTCTGTATATGGTGCATGAAAGTACAGTCAAGGATGACTTTACAGAAGAGAAAATTCTAGAGCTGGCTCTATAGAATGAGGAAGAGTTTGGTGGTTTGAGAAAAGGAAAAGCAAATTATAGGAACTAGAAAAAGGATTTGCGTAGATGTAGAGGCACGAAAGGGTAGATACTAGGAAAAGGCCATGTTAACTTTGATGGGGGATATTTGGGGTGGAGGAGGAGAGTCATGAAGATGAGTGGAAGGAGATGAGGCAGGGGCTTAGGCAGGAGCTTGATCATGAAGATCCTTACAGTTACATTCTGTAACCAGCAAGTTTATGCTTTGTTGGCTGGTTGATTGCTTGCTTATTTTTCTTAAAAATGCAAATGTATTTAGTGGGACAGTGGGGTCCACCAAGCTCTTGTCCCGGTAATCCTCCTAAATTTCATCTGTACCGACTCTTTCTCACCCTTTTTGTTTGTTTGTTTGTTTTGTGGTACGCGGACCTCTCACCGCTGTGGCCTCTCCGGTTGCGGAGCACAGGCTCCGGATGCGCAGGCTCAGCGGCCATGGCTCACAGGTCCAGCCGCTCCGCGGCATGTGGGATCTTCCCGGACCGGGGCACGAACCCGTGTCCCCTGCATCGGCAGGCGGACCCTCAACCACTGCGCCACCAGGGAAGCCCCTCTCCCGTTGCGGAGCACAGGCTCCGGACGTTCAAGGCTCAGCGGCCATGGCCCACGGGCCCAGCCGCTCCTCGGCATGTGGGATCCTCCCAGACCGGGGCACGATCCCGCGTCCCCCGCATCGGCAGCCGGACTCTCAACCACTGCACCACCAGGGAAGCCCCCTCTTATCCTTTTTAATGAAGGTAAAATCCTTGTGCTCCACACCCCCACCCCCCCAATCAGGTTCTTCTAAAACTATATGTTCTCTTTTGCCTCAGAGTCTGGTTAATGCTGTTCCCTCTATTTGGGACAATCATTTCACTCAATATTCTCCATGATATACTGCCTTTTTTCTTGTCACCCTCAATTGGAAAATTCATATGCAAGTTTCAAATTACAGTTGATTACAAAGCCTTTGCCTGACTGAAGCATTGCTGGGTCCTCAATTTATGGACCTATATAGGAACTTTGCTTCCATTTTTATGGTACACATTCATTCCACATGTCATTGTGAGCTAAACTTCAGTCTTCCATCTTTGACTATAAACTCCAGGAGCTCTGTATTCTCTTTATTGTTGGAACTCAGCCTAATGAATGGATGTATGAATGGGTGGGTGGCTGAATGGAAATACAAAACAATGCTATGAGAGTATGGATTCTTTTCTGCAGGGGATTCAAGAACAGTGGATGAAACAGGGAAGTGAATCCATCCAATGCGTGTTTTAGAAAATTGTCTTTAGTGAGCCTGGGAAGGAAATTTGGACAGAGACAGGATTAGAGGGCAACTATCAGTATATGAGTTAAGAAGATATTTTAATAGTTTAGGCAAGGAGATTGTCAAGAAATAGCAGAGAGCATGAAGTGAAATAAATAGATTACAGAGATATTTGATGGTGTACAATAACTAATTGAATGTATAGAATGAGAGAAGAGTGATGGTGGTGGTGATAATGAGGATGACACAATCCTGGCTGATTAACTAAGCAGATGATGGTTTATTTCATCAGAATAAGTATTGAAATAAGAATAGTTGTTCAAGGCAATAGGTCCAGTTTTCAATAGGCTTAAGCTATTCATGTAGACAGAAAATTGACTTTACAATAGATCTCTCTACATAAGTTTGGACAGGAAATCTAACTTATAGAATCAGTATATAAGAGAGAATTTTTAAGTAATGAAATGAATAAGGTTTTAGCAGGCAGAAGCATAAAATAAGAAGGGAATTGGGTAGGACATTACTTTGGGGAGCCTCAACCTAAAAGGACTGAAAAAAAAAAAAAAAGCTGAGATAACAAATTTATAGGACAACAAGGAGAAAATAAAATCTCCTGGAGCAACTGATCAAAAATATCAGATGTGGCAGGGAAATCAAATAAAAAAGAGACTGAAAAGTGCCCATTAGATTTCATCTCACACAGGTTATTTCTGCCTATCGTCAGAGAGGTTTCAGTCAAATGGTAGGGCCAGCAACCAGACCACAAAGGCTGATGAGTGATTGTGAGGAAAAAAGTTAATAAGAGGATTGGTTCCTCCATAAAGAAATGTACCTGTGTTAGGGAAGAGAAGGAAAACACCACAAGGCATTCACGCTGGTAAAAGAGTGTTTGTTAAAATGATATTAGCCTCAATTGCAGTGATATTCCAGAGCAAAAACAATTGTTTTGCATAATGGAACAATATCCACCAAATTCTATTACCTACACAAAGCAAAGTGCTCATTGTAAAAACATTAATGTTTGTCCTGCTCAAATGTATATAACATCCATATTTTTGTTTCAGTATGAATGTACCCGCATTTGTTATCTAATATTTTAACCTGAACCTTAAGGTGATAAAATCAGTTTGATAGGCACTAAAAAGTATTTTGTGATGTTGAATGGATGTTGAAATCTAAAACATCTCTAATACTCTTTCATCAACAACTAGTTTAGATAATGCGTGTCTATGGGAGTTTACTTTTAAATGTCTACATACCATTAGGAGACAGGATTTCTGTCTTGGTTCCTCAGTAGGCAATTTATCATTGACAGTCACTTCGTTAAGACAGCAGTCTAATTTTTAAACACTCCTTTCCTCACCTTCAACTAGTTACAATGTCACTTTGTGTATTGTCATAAATATTTCATGTTGGAAATTTGTCAGGAAGAGAAAAAAAAGCAATATGCACCTGGTTATTCCCCAAGGTCTATTCTCTAATACCTAAAGTCTCTTACAATAAAGAAATTAAGTAAATTATAGTACACTAACTTGGTAACATATTATTGTCTTTAAGATTATCGTGAAAAATTTTGTGACATATAAACATGATATAAAATTCCATTAAAAAGAAGACTATACAATGATTTGGTCATTACTATTTCAGCCATAAAATATGCATATCCCTATTGACAATATTTGAAAGATAATATGCAAATATAAAAATAGTTGAGACATTTTTGATTTACAGGGTATTTTATTTTCTTCAGAATTCACTTTGTTTTTCAATAAAAGACTTTGTCTTAAGCTCTGTTGCTGCTATTCTCCCAATTTATCCAACTGCATGTAAGAAAGCTAGGCAAAAATTGTCAGCAATTAATCTATAACACCAGTAATCAAGAGGTTTCTTAGTTTTTTCTAAATGATATTAAGGTAACACCTTAATATTATTTTCTCCACAGTATATTCATCAAAGAGTCACCTTTCTCTACATGTAAATGGGCCATACAAATCTCTTTTTCCCTAGGATTCCACAAGTGATCTAAATGATTCTTTATCTATGACAGAAAATCCAAAGACATTTTGGTTTTCTTGAAGATTGAATTCTGCTCTTGGGTTAAAGAATTGTTGGGCACAAAGTTTCAACTTCACAGATGGTTATTAGACTTGAGTTGTCCTGAGACAGAATCCTTATGTTGCTCTGTGTTATTCTATATTTGGAACTAATTGTATTTTCATTCAACAAAGGGTTCAAACACATGCAATTAAAAACAAAGTGCTATTCTTCCTTTGATCTAAATAGAACTAAAAGTCATGAATTTTTTTTTTGTTGCTAGCTTTTAGAAATTTATTATTTAATTAATAGGCCTATAACTGGGCATCAAGCTAACATATATGAAAGTGAATTGAGAGAGAAACATGCAGCCCATGTCCCGGGTGAACTCATGGAGGCGGGCATGCATCAACGTCAGGTCCAGAGTGCCTTCAGACTGGTCCAGTCTGGCGGCCAGCAGGTGCGGGACTACAGGGCTCATGGTAGAATAGGGTCAGCCGGATGCCACTCACACTTCAGTTGGTTGCCCAGTAAGAGTTTCACCACTTGTATATAATGGGACTTTTCTCACATGTTCACTTCTTTTAGCCTTTTGATTGCCGTCCTCAATATTCTTCCAAAGGAATTCTGGAATAAACACATTGTGAAAAACTGGGCCTTTTTTTTATTCCAGGATTCCCAAAGTCAACCCAGTAGCATATTAGGACTAGATGTGATTTCAAGTAAATCCTTTGAAGGGTAGATAACATTGCCTCAGCCTTGCAGGGAAGCTGTGAAGACAGTGGAGGTTGCAGCACAGGAAACAAGAGAGCAGTGGTATTTACAGATGCTGGTTAAAAGCCACCATGGGGTCTGTAAATTCCAAGATACTTCTGGGATATGCATATTCTCTGTGCATGTAGATAAACCAGGTTTTGGCAGACTGGGGGCAGCTGTCTGACAGAGATGCAAGTGCTGGCTGCTGGGAGAGCAAAGGGACTGTGATAGTATCTGTTATGCCACAGTTTATATAACTGTAAGTATATACGCTTTTTTTTCAGTTGTCTTTTCAATAAATATATTTACTTATTTAAAAAAATGGGCCATGGTGACTTTGCTTGAAGAGCTATATACCGTGGTGACATTAATATGGCCTTCTTACGCTACTACCTTTCTCTGTAGTCCTTCTTGATCTCACATTCATAATATTGAGAAACATATCTCAGGAGGCCTGATGATATTTTTTGATTTACTAGAAGATATCTTCCAATAACCCCGGGCACAAATACTGAACTAACATCTGGATGGATGGATGAGTTAACCTTTTTTTGACTAAAAGATCCAAAAGATAGGGCAGGATCAATGAGATAGGCTGATCATATCTAAAAGAGGCCCAGTGGTTTTATCAACATCATTTTCTTTCTTGGCAAATCTCACTAAGCTCTGATACAAATTACTTAAGGTTTAATACAATATCAAATTTATGATTCTCCTCTAGAATATTAATTTATATGAAGTTACTGAATCATATAGTTTTGAAGTTAGAAGAAACTATGATACTTAACTCAGTCCTCTCATTTTAAAATTGAAGAAGCCATAGTTGAAGAGATAAAATATCTTCCCAGGAAAGTGTAGATTTAAAAATACGAAGGATGTTACTTTTGACTCTCTGCTCAATTATTTCCCTGACCCTTCTTCTTTACATGCTATTCAATTTTAATAGTGTTCCCCTCTGTCTTTCTGCAATGTGAATATGTTTTTATATGGTAGGCACTTATGGCTATATAAAAAAGAAAATTCAAATCATGTTTCAAGTAGATGTGCATTATGTTGTAGCTTATACAGCTTTCTATAGTATATTTTAAAAATTCCTTCTTATTCCATAATTAGCTCATATGGTAGTATAAGATTGATTGTTTGATTTTCTAAGTGGGTATAAAATTTTAAACATATACAGCGGTTCTAAGGAAAAGTACCTTTTTTTTTTCCCTTCAAAATTGTTCTTCATAGTGATATGTGATCAGGAAGGCAAAAAATCTCAATTTTCTAAACAGCGTACATGCACAAGAGGTCACAGTTAAGGTTACCTTGGGAGTTCTAATTCTGAATTTCCTGAATTTTGTGGGTTTAAATCATAATTTTAATGTTCCATTAATGCAATATGCTTTTTTCTTACATTGAATTGTTCTATGTCTTTTATTCTGCACTAATGGACATTGTGTTGATTTCTGTGAATATCAAGGCGAGTTCAATATTCTGGTAAAACTCTTTTTAGTTCATGTTTAATTTTTTAAATCCTTTTAGTTGAGTTTGACTAAGACAATTTAAAAGCTGTTCTATCAATACTGTTTTTTTATTTTATAGAAAAAGACCGAGCAGTATGGTTTTGTATATTTAAAATTAAAATCTGAAAACTTTGAAAAATGTATGATTTATTTTATTGCTTTAGTAGTTTTAAAATACCATTAAATCATTAGACCAGTATCTTTGTCATTCAAATTTAAAACCATCAGACTGTCTTTCATAAAAAAAAAAATAACAAAAACTTCAATTGAACATGAATATAAGTTACACTTATACTCATAGTGCAGCTCTTTAATTCTGAGATACTCTGTGAATTTCTTATAGAAGCGATCATGTTTTAGTATAGTTTTGTATAATCAATCAGAGTTCTGAGTTAGTTGCTCAATAAATATTTATTGAACTATAGTTCTCAAGTTCCTAAACTTATTATGTTTATCTCTATTCCCTATCTAAAAGTATGCCTCTTTATTTTAAGTCAGAGGTGGTACACACCAATTCCAGTTAGCTCAATGATAGTTCTAGTACTGGGCATTATTCTGCAGTAAATTAAAAGGGAAGAAAGATGTAACTTGGTAATTGTCTATAAACTTATTACATGAAGACAGACTCTAAGCTTCGTGAAAGCAAGGACTGTGTTTTGTTTACCACTCTGAGCCAGTAGCTAAAATGTTACGCTATTTGAAATTGGCTCCCTAGATCTCAAAATGGTGTGTTTACTACATATGACAAATCTAAGGTATTTCCTATACATATTTTACTTATAATTTTTGCTTAGAATGCAAATACTCATCATATAAAGTATATGAGTTTTTGATGCATTAGAATTAATAGCAACAGACAGAATCATCAAAATAATTAATGTTGTATGAAAAATATGGAGAAAATCTAAATAGGTAAGCTACTTTCAAAGGGCTACATACTTCCAATGGGCCAAACACAGATGACTCTTAATGTGCCACAGTATTTAATTCTCATGTTCACAAGGTTATTCTTTATTTTTTCAGACATGAAACAATATTTTGATAGGTTAAATAACTTGGCAAAGGATAAAGTGGGGAATCCAGGACATGGTAACATAAAAAACTAAAATGCACAGCAAAAATATATACAGTTTTTGGCATTATCAAAGTTGAACATCTGTATATTCCTTGACCGACAGTTTTATTCCTAAGTGTACATTCAACAGAAATGTGTACTAATATTCACCAAAATTTATGTGCAAAAATGTCCATAGCTTTACTCATGATATCCAAAACTAAACTTCAAAATCTGCATATATATATATGTGTGTGTATATATATGTATGTGTGTATATATATATGTGTGTGTATATATATATACACATATATAAACTGGGTAGGTTCATACATGGAATTATTATACAGTAATGCTAATGAACAAACTACACTTACATGCAATAAAAGAGAGAGATCTCAGAAACATAATGATGCACTGAAGAATGCAGATATAATTTTTTGCTATATGATTCCATTTATATAAATTTCAGAAACAAAGAAAACGAGTTTGTGATTTTGAAATTAGGCAGTGACTGGAAGGGGAACTTTTCAGGATAATTTTGACTGGTAATTTTGTTTCTTGCTCTGAGTTTTGGTTATACAATGTGATCAGTTTGTAAAATTCATTGAACTGTACATTTATGATTTGTGAATTTATTATAAAAATCTACACTAAAATTTCAGTTAACCAAAAAAATGCTAAAATGAAAGTGAAATATATTCTGGGGTCATGTAGATTTAGGTCCAAATATATCTCTAGTTTTACTTTAAGTTGCTTTCCGATTTCAAGTGGGGAAATGAGGGTGGACCACCTACATTATAAAATTGCTTTAAAGATTAAGACCAATGATTATACTACTCATGGCATAAAATAAATATTTAGGTAATAACTATTAGGTATTTGTTTTTATGTAAAGGTTCAAATGCATAGTGAGCACAGAGCTGGAAATCATATTTACATCTGATTCTAAAGGTCACAGTTTTTCCTGAGGTCATATTATCTCTCCTACTATGACTTTTCTCTTAAGGAAGAATAACATGTTACAGAAATTAAGGAAAATCATTATAGCCTGGTATTTTTAAAAGCATGAATAGAAAAAAAATTCAACTATTATCAATCACTTTCAGCCTAAACTTTTTTTTTCCAAGTCTAGGATGAAAGAGAAACATATTTCAAATTTAATTTGTTTGAACTCTCAGTGGCATCAAAGTGACTAGTCATGCCAGTACCAGACATTCTCAACAGTGATTTTGATTTACCAGTTAGTATTTTCTTTCATGAGAGTTCAGGATGTGATGACTTTCAACTTAACTAAAAAAATAAATAAATAAATAAATAAAAAAGAAAAACAATTAAAGAGAGAAAAATTGAAAACAGTCTACATAGATCCCTTTATAATCTATCACTGCACTCCCAGGTAACGTTGAGTTCTCTTGCATAGCAGCTTGTATATTTCTCTGTCTTCTGACAAAACAGAAAGATACTGACAATTTTTTTAGAGTACACTTTCTCATCTGTGCAAAATGTCATGATTTCTTGTTTGACTCACCAGGTCTCTTGCAGGTGGCTTTTGAATGACTCCAATTTCTCCTCTACCAACTGATTTGTTGAAATTCAAAATAAGTGAGGTTCATTGAAGCTAGAATACAGAATATCTGCCTGTCCTCATTTTAAGAAAGTGTAAATAAACTTCCTCAGCATATCTTGGATGTAAGTTAAAACATACAAATTTAACTGCATAGCAATGAGGGAAGACAGGTCAGGAGACAAATATGGAACCTAGTTCGAGAGTTGCCCACTAGTTCCCAGAAGGTTCTGAAAGGATTAATACAGATGTAGACACTGACCAATTAAAATGGTTTTGTGGGGATGAAGATTTCTCACACATAATTCATTGCAATGCCTAACAGAGAAACCGGGGTAGTGATGGTGGGGTGTCAGGATTATAACCATTGTGTGCATTTACTACCCTGGGCCATAAATGGTTGTCCACTGATGAAGGTGAGTATTTGACATTTAGGACATGTATCCATGAGAAAAAGAGACCTATTTTCTTACAGCTGTTCATCCATGAAGGTGAGTATGTGACATTTAGGACATGTATCCATTTAAAAAGAGAAGCCTAGTTCCTCACATTGATTCCACCTAGAATTTATCATATAGTAAAACCTTGGGATTGTGGATAAGACAGAAATAATGAATAAGAATAAAGTCCAACCAGGGTTGAGTGAAAAATTAACAACTGCAGGGAAAATAGATGCCTAGAAGAGGTTTTTGTGACACTGGAACCATGTCTGATAAGCAGCAATGGAACACTGTAGAAATAAAATTTCAACTCTTTGTAGCCTAGTGCTGATAGTAAGTCTATTCTAAGCAACAACAAATGAGGCCAGGCTCTTACAACACTTAGCATGCTTGTAAACGTTTTCTTTTCTGGGAATATAAGCAGGACTGCTTCTCATGAAAGTTCAGATATTTGGAATTCTGGGCAACAGAATCAGGAATATGAAGTTCAGTCGACACTTTCCTAAAATATTTTTTAAAATATAATTGTATTCATTTTTGGAATAGATTTTTTCCCCAGAAAAGTCAAGCCTATAGAATAAGAGAATAAATTAATTGTTTCCTGGAGTTGAGTGTGGAAATAGGGAATGATTGAAAATGAACACAAGGCAGCTTTTGGAGTGAGGGAATTTTCTAAACCTGGTCTGCGATGATGGTTGCACAACTCTGTAAATTTACTTAAATTATTAAATTGTACAATTAAATGGACTTTAATGGTATGTAGATGGTACCTCAATAAACCTGTTTAAAACAATCTTTTAACTTAGACTTCTTTGGTTAACAAACTTCACTCCTCACCGTCTTTTCTTTATAATACACCATTTTCTTTACTTTTTCATTTTGTGTGATCCCTTATACTTAATAAAGACCTTCAAGAAAAAAAAAAATTCCAAACTAGACTTAAGATTCCTTGACATCACTAAAATTATCATTTTTTCCCCTCTTTTCATGGAAAGCAGAATAGAAAGACAGATTAAATCAGTGTCTGTTTGTCTTAAGCAAGACACAAAAGGTCTCTCTGGGCTTTTACCATAATATAAGCCTGTATTCTATAATGAAAGTGAGACTATGTAGTGCCTGGCAATATCCTTTTATAATCCTTTTTTATGTTAAAATCATACTAGCATGTTTTTTCACAGTTCCATAAAAGAATAGGGAAAAAGCCACCCATTTTTGCCTTTTGTGTATGAGAGAATTGATATGGAATGACTAACCTTGAAGGAAAATAGAAAAAGTGTCAGAACAACACTCACTCTCACTTGAAAGCTTTCCTTGGAAATTAGTTTAACAATATGCTTTCCCAAAATCCACTGTAGCCCACAGACGTAACTTTAACTTCAGCTCTACTTTTTCAAGTAAGCAAGGCCAATTCTTTGGGTCAAGACTATTTGATGATTGGACAATCCCACTTTCAGACAGAGGGCTTAAAGCAGAGAAGATGACATTTGCATATACCATGCCCCTGAACTTGGTAATACATTAAAAGCCTATGGTAAAACACATGACACATCTTTATCTCTAAGATTTCTGCTTTTTCTTGTTACCAAGAGCAATAGAATTTAAATTATGGCCTGGATTTTGTGTGGGATGAAGTTCTAAATTTGGAAAAATTCAAGGGCAATTTGAAATATTCAAGAAACATTTTTCAAGAAGAGCTACAGGGGTGAAACTTTGACAGAACAATTGCATAATTGCAAAAGCTTTTGGAGACACTTTCAAGATGGTGGAGGAGTAAGACGTGGAGATCACCTTCCTCCCCACAAACACATCAGAAATACATCTATATGTGGAAAAACTCCTACAGAACACCTACTGAATGCTGGCAGAAGACCTCAGACTTCCCAAAAGGCAAGAAATTCCTCACGTACCTGGGTAGGGCAAAAGAAAAAAGAATAAACAGAGACAAAAGGATAGGGATGGGACCTGCACCAGTGGGAGGGATCCATGAGGGAGGAAAGGTTTCCACACACTAGGAAACCCCTTCACTGGTGGAGACGGGGATTGGGTGGGGGGACGGTTCTGAGACACAGAGCAGGAGAAGAGACCAGCAACAGGGGTGCAGAGGGCAAAGCAGAGAGATTCCCGAGCCGAGGATCGGTGCCAACCAGCACTCACAAGCCTGAAAGGCTTTTCTGCTCACCCACTGGGGCGGGCAGGGCTGGGAGCTGAGGCTCGGGCTTCGGAGGTCAGATCCCAGGGAGAGGACTGGGGTTGGCGGCATGAACACAGCCTGAAGAGGCCTAGTGCTCCACGACTAGCCGGGAGGGAGTCCAGGAAAAAGTCTGGAATTGCCTAAGAGGCAAGAGACCATTGTTTCGGGGTGTGCAAGGAGAAGGGATTCAGAGCACCACCTAAACAAGCTCCAGAGATGGGTGCGAGCAGCAGTATCAGCAAGGACCCCAGAGACAGGCATGAAATGCTAAGGCTGCTGCTGTCTCCACCAAGAAGCCTGTGTGCAAGCACAGGTCACTCTCCACACCTCCCCTCCTGGGAGCCTCTGCAGCCCACCACTGCCAGGGTTCTGTGATCCAGGGACAACTTCCCTGGGAGAACACAAAGCGTGCCTCAGGCTGCTGCAATGTCATGCTGGCCTCTGCCACCGCAGGCTCACCCCACATTCAGTACCCCTCCCTCCCCACAGCCTGAGTGAGCCAGAGCCCCCTAATCAGCTGCTCCTTTAACCCCATCCTGTATGGGAGAAGAACAGACACCCTCAGGTGGCCTACACACAAAGGTGGGGGCCAAATCCAAAGCTGAACCCCAGGAGCTGTGCGAACAAAGAAGAGAAAGGGAAATCTCTCCCAGTAGCCTCAGGAGCAGTGGATTACATCTCCACAATCAACTTAATGCAGCCTGCACCTGTGGAACACCTGAATAGACAACAAAGCATCCAAAAATTGACACAGTGGACTTTGGGAGCAACTATAGAATTGGGGTTTTCTTTCTGCATCTAATTTGTTTCTGGTTTTATACTTAGTTTAGTATTTAGAGATAATCATCATTGGTAGATTTATTGATTTGGTTGCTCTCTTCCTCCTTTTTCTTTTTATATAGATATATACATTTTTTTCTTTTTATGTTTTTATGAGTGTGTATGTATGTATACACTTCTTTCTGTGCTTTTGTCTGTATAGCTTTGCTTTTACCATTTGTCCTAGGGTTCTGTCTGTCCATTTTTTTTCTTTATAAAGCACAGTTTTTAGCTCTTGTTATCATTGGTGGATTTGTTTTTTGGTTTGGTTGCTCTCTTCTTTCTTTTTTATTACTTTTTAACTTTTTTTATTTTTAATAATTTTTAACTTTTTATTTTAATAACTTTTATTTTATTTTATTTTATTTTTTTCTTTCCTTCTTTCATTTTTTTCTACCTTTTCTTCTGAGCAGTGTGGCTGGCAGACTCTTGGGGCTCTGGCCGGGTATCAGGCCTGGGCCTCTGAGATGGCAAAGCTGAGTTCAGGACATTGGTCCACCAGAGATCTCCCAGTCCCATGTAATATCAAATGGCAAAAGATCTCCCAGAGATCTCCATCTCAACACTAAGACCCAGATCCACTCAACAATGAGCAAGCTACAGTGCTGGACACCTTAAGCCAAACAACAAGCAAGACAGGAACACAAGCCAACCCATTAGCAGAGAGGCTGCCTAAAATCATAATAAGGTCACAGACACCCCAAAAACACCACCAGACATGGTCCTGCCCACCACAAAGACAAGATCCAGCTTCATACACCAGAACAGAGGCTCTAGTCCCCTCCACAAGGAAGCCTACACAACCCACTGAACCAACCTTAGCCACTGGGGGCAGACACAGAAACAACAGAACTACAAACCTGCAGAGTGTGAAAAGGAGACCCCAAACACAGTAAGTTAAGAAAAATGAGAAGACAGAGAAATAAACAGCAGATGAAGGAGCAAGGTAAAAACCCACCACACCAAACAAATGAAGAGGAAATAGGCAGTCTACCTGGAAAATAATTCAGAGAAATGATAGCTAAGATGATCCAAAATCTTGGAAATAAGATGGAGAAAATAAAAGAAACATTTAACAAGGACCTAGAAGAACTAAAGAGCAAACAAACAATGATGAACAACACAATAAATGAAATTAAAAATTCTCTAGAAGGAATCAATAGCAGAATAACTGAGGCAGCAGAACGGATAAGTGACCTGGAAGATAAAATAGTGGAAATTGCTACTACAGAGCAGAATGAACAAAAAAGAATGAAAAGAATTGAGGACAGTCTTAGAGACCTCTGGGACAATATTAAACGCACTAACATTCGAATTATAGGGGTCCCAGAAGAAGAAGAGAAAAAGAAAGGGACTTTGAAAATATTTGAAGAGACTGTAGTTGAAAACTTCCCTAATATGGGAAAGGAAATAGTTAATCAAGTCCAGGAAATGCAGAGTCCCATACAGGATAAACCCAAGGAGAAACACGCCAAGACACATATTATTCAAACTAACAAAACTTAAATACAAAGAAAAAATATTAAAAGCAGCAAGGGAAAAACAACAAATAATATACAAGGGAATCCCCATAAGGTTAAGAGCTGATCTTTCAGCAGAAACTCTGCAAGCCAGAAGGGAGTGGCGGGACATATTTAAAGTGATGAAGGGGAAAAGCCTAGAACCAAGATTACTCTACCCAGCAAGGATCTCATTCAGATTCGATGGCGAAATTCAGATTCAATGGCAAAATTCAGATTCGATGGAGAAATTAAAACCATTACAGACAAGCAAAAGTTAAGAGAATTCAGCACCACTAAACCAGCTTTACAACAAATGCTAAAGGAACTTCTCTAGGCAGGAAATACAAGAGAAGAAAAAGATCTATAAAAACAAACTGAAAACAATTAAGAAAATGGTAATAGGAACATACATATCGATAATTACCTTAAATGTAAATGGATTACATACTCCAACCAAAAGACATAGACTGGCTGAATGGATACAACAAGACCCACATATATGCTGTCTACAAGAGACCCAGTTCAGACCTAGAGACACCTATGGACTGAAAGTGAGGGGATGGAAAAAGATATTGCAGGCAAATGGAAATCAAAAGAAAGCTGGTGTGGTTGAGAGTCCGCCTGCCGGTGCAGGGGACGCGGGTTCGTGCCCCGGTCTGGGAAGATCCCACGTGCCGCGGAGCGGCTGGGCCCGTGAGCCATGGCCGCTGGGCCTGCGCGTCTGGAGCCTGTGCTCCGCAATGGGAGAGGCCACAGCAGGGAGAGAGGCCCGCGGACCGCAAAAAAAAAAAAAAAAAAAAAAACCAAAAACAAAAAAAAAAAAAAGAAAGCTGGAGTAGCAATTCTCATATCAGACAAAATAGACTTTAAAATAAAGACTATTACAGTAGACAAAGAAGGACACTACATAATGATCAAGGGATCAATCCAAGAAGAAGCTGTAACAATTGTAAATATTTATGCACCCAATATTGGAGCACCTCAATACATAAGGCAAATGTTAGCAGGTATAAAAGGGGAAATCGACAGTAACACAATCATAGTAGGGGACTTCAACACCCCACTTTCACCAATGGACAGATCACCAAAATGAAAATTAGTAAGGACACAAGCTTTAAATGACATATTAAACAAGATGGACTTAATTGATATTTATAGGACATTCCATCCAAAAACAACAGAATACACTTCCTTCTCAAGTGCTCATGGAACATTCTCCAGGATAGATCCTATCTTGGGTCACAAAGCAACCCTTGGTAAATTTAAGAAAATTGAAATCGTAACAAGTATCTTTTCTGACCACAATGCTATGAGACTAGATATCAATTACAGGAAAAAAATCTGTACAAAAAATCTCTACAAAAATACAAACATATGGAGGCTAAACAATACAGCACTAAATAACCAAGAGATCACTGAAGAATTCAAAGAGGAAATTAAAATATACCTAGAAACAAATTACAATGAAAACACAACAACCCAAAACCTATGGAATCAGCAAAAGCACTTCTAAGAGGGAAGTTTACAGCAATAAAATCCTACCTCAAGAAACAAGAAATACTTCAAACAACCAACCTAACCTTATACCTAAAGCAATTAGACAGGGAAGAACAAACAACCCCCAAAGTTGGCAGAAGGAAAGAAATCATAAAGATCAGATCAAAAATAAATGAAAAAGAAATGAAGGAAACAATAGCAAAGATCAAAAAAACTAAAACCTGGTTCTTTGAGAAGGTAAACAAAATTGATAAATAATTAGCCAAACTCATCAAAAAAAAAAAAAAAAAAGGGAGACGACTCAAATCAACAGAATTAGAAATGAAAAAGGAGAAGTAACAACTGACACTGCAGAAATACAAAGGATCATGAGAGATTACTACAAGCAACTACATGCCAATAAAATGGACAACCTGGAAGAAATGGACAAATTCTTAGAAAAGCACAACCTTCCGAGACTGAACCAGGAAGAAACAGAAAATATAAACAGACCAATCACAAGCACTGAAATTGAGACTGTGATTAAAAATCTTCCAACAAACAAAAGCCCAGGACCAGATGGCCTCACAGGAGAATTCTATCAAACATTTAGAGAAGAGATAACACCTATCCTTCTCAAACTCTTCCAAAATATAGCAGAGGTAGAAACACTCCCAAATTCATTCTATGAGGCCACCATCACCCTGATACAAAAAACAGACAAAGATGTCACAAAGAAAGAAAACTACAGGTCTGTATCACTTATGAATATAGATGCAAAAATCATCAGCAGAATACTAGCAAACAGAATCCAACAGCACATTAAATGGATCATACACCATGATCAAGTGGGGTTTATCCCAGGAATGTAAGCATTCTTCAATATACAGGAATCAATCAATGTGATAAGCCATACTAACAAATTGAAGGAGAAAAACCATATGATCATCTCAATAGATGTAGAAAAAGCTTTCAAAAAAATTCAACACCCATTTATGATCCACTCTCACCATTATTATTCAACATAGTTTTGGAAGTTTTAGCCACAGCAATCAGAGAAGAAATAGAAATAAAAGGAATCCAAATCAGAAAAGAAGAAGTAAAGCTGTCACTGTTTGCAGATGACATGATACTATACACAGAGAATCCTAAAGATGCTACCAGAAAACTACTAGAGCTAATCAATGAATCTGGTAAAGTAGCAGGATACAAAATTAATGAAGAGAAATATCTTGCATTCCTATACACGAATGATGAAAATCTGAAAGAGAAGTTAAGGAAACACTCCCACTTACCATTGCAACAAAAAGAATAAAATATCTAGTAATAAACTTACCTAAGGAGACAAAAGACCTGTATGCAGAAAATTATAGACACTGATGAAAGAAATTAAAGATGATACAAACAGATGGAGAGATATACCATGTTCTTAGATTGGAAGTATCAACATTGTGAAAATGACTATACTACCCAAAGCAATCGACAGATTCAATCCCTATCAAACTACCAATGGCATTTTTCACAGAAGTAGAACAGAAAAATTCACAATTTGTATG
The DNA here is from genome assembly GCF_000442215.2 of Lipotes vexillifer. NCBI lineage: Eukaryota > Metazoa > Chordata > Mammalia > Artiodactyla > Lipotidae > Lipotes > Lipotes vexillifer. The sequence continues at coordinate 1,093,875 of NW_006796275.1, forward strand.
GAAACACAAAAGACCCCAAATAGCCAAAGCAATCTTGAGAAATACGAAGCTGGAGGAATCAGGCTCCTGGTTTTCAGACTATGCTACAAAGCTACAGTATTCAAGACAGAATGGGGGCTTCCCTGGTGGCGCAGTGGTTGAGAGTCCGCCTGCCGATGCATGGGACATGGGTTCGTTCCCTGGTCCAGGAGGATCCTGCATGCCGCGGAGCGGCTGGGCCCGTGGGACATGGCTGCTGAGCCTGCGCATCCAAAGCCTGTGCTCCGCAACGGGAGAGGCCGCAGCGGTGAGAGGCCTGCGTACCGCAAAAGAAAAAAGAAAAAAAGACAGAATGGTACTGGCACAAAAACAGAAATATAGATCAATGGAACAGTATAGAAAGCCCAGAGATAAACCCATGCACATATGGTCACCTTATTTTTGATAAAGGAGGCAAGAATATATAATGGAGAAAAGACAGCCTCTTCAATAAGTGCTGCTGGGAAACCTGGACAGCCACGTGTAAAAGAATGAAATTAGAACACCATACCCCAAAATAAACTCAAAATGGATTAAAGACCTAAATGTAAGGCCAGACACTATAAAACTCTTAGAGGAAAACATAGGGAGAACTCTCTATGACATAAGTCACAGCAAGATCCTTTTTGACCCACCTCCTAGAGAAATGGAAATAAAAACAAAAATAAACAAATGGGACCTAATGAAACTTAAATGTTTTTGCACAGCAAAGGAAACCATAAACAAGATGAAAAGACAACCCTTAGAATGGGAGAATATATTTGCAAATGAAGCAACTGACAAAGGATTAATCTCCAAAATTTACAAGCAGCTAATGCAGCTCAATAACAAATAAGGCAAACAACCCAATCCAAAAATGGGCAGAAGACCTAAATAGACATTTCTCCAAGGAAGATATACAGATTGCCAACAAACACATGAAAGGATGCTCAACATCACTAATCATTAGGGAAATGCAAATCAAAACTACAATGAGGTTATCACCTCACACCTGTCAGAATGGCCATCATCAAAAACTCTACAAACAATAAATGCTGGACAGGGTGTGGAGAAACGGAACTCTCTTGCACTGTTTGTGAGAATGTAAATTGATACAGCCACTATGGAGAACAGTATGGAGGTTCCTTAAAAAACTACAAATAGAACTACCATATGACCCAGCAATCCCACTACTGAGCATATACCCTAAGAAAACCATAATTCAAAGAGTCATGTACCACAATGTTCATTGCAGCTCTATTTACAATAGCCAGGACATGGAAGCAACCTAAGTGTCCATCAACAGATGAATGGATAAAGAAGATGTGGCACATATATACATGGAATATTACTCAGTCATAAAAAGAAACAAAATTGAGTTATTTGTAGTGAAGTGGATGGACCTAGAGTCTGTCATACAGAGTGAAATAAGTCTGAAAGAGAAAAACAAATACCGTATGCTAACACATATACATGGAATCTAAAAAAAACAAAAATCAAACAAACAAAAAAAAACTGTTTCTGAAGAAACTAGGGCCAGGACAGGAATAAAGACACAGATGTAGAGAATGGACTTGAGGACACAAGGAGGGGGAAGGGTAAGCTGGGACGAACTGAGAGAGTGGCATGGACTTACATATACTACCAGATGTAGAATAGATAGCTAGTGGGAAGCAGCTATATAGCACAGGGAGATCAGCTGGGGGCTTTGTGACCACCTAGAGGGGTGGGATAGGGAGGGTGGGAAGGAGATACAAGGCAGAGTAGATATGGGGTTATATGTATATGTATAGCTGATTCTCTTTGTTATAAAGCAGAAACTAACACACCATTGTAAAGCAATTATTCTAATAAAGATGTTTAAAAAAAGGAAAGAAAAGAAAAAAAAATCTTTCATTTAACCTTCATATAGGAAAGCAACCTGAATAGGTATACAATTCTTCAAATATCTTTTTTTATTCTATATGCCCAGTACATGTGAGAAAGCACAAGTTTGAAACCCCAAATTTTTATTTCTTTTCAGGTTTCCAAAGAGATTTTTAAAATTCTATTATTGTCACAATAATTTGTAGTTATTTTTAAGCTATGACCCTCTTCTACTTATTTTCTAGAAATTTTCATGTACTGGGTTTTTCACAGGAAAATATTTCTTCATGAAAACTTTAATTTTAGGCTCTGTTTTTCTCTTTCATTTTATTTCTTTTTAAATTAGTATCAATTATCTGAACGCTAGGTCTCTATTCTCTGTCCTGCATCATGTTATCCTTTTATTTAATCTTGTATATCCCTTTGGCCTTCTCGTCTGTAATCTGAGAAGGTTTCTCCCTTTTTTCCCACATCTGATTCCATTTTCTACAAAATAAATCCTGCATTTACTTCCTGCAATGTAGGTTTATTTTTAGTTTTGTGGTAAACATTTCTCATATCACTAATTTTCTTTAATCTCATGCTATTGTGTATATATATATATATATAAATCTGTTGGCTCCTCATGGTCTTCTGCTTCTTCAAGGAGACCGTGCTTTTTTTTATTGTAGTAAAAAAGACATAAAATTCACCACCTTGGGACTTCCCTAGTGGTGCAGTGGTTAAGAATCTGCCTGTCAATTCAGGCGTCACGGGTTTGATCCTTGGTCTGGGAAGATCCCACATGCCGCGGAGCAACTAAGCCCCTGCACCACAACTACTGAGCCTGTGCTCTAGAGCCCACGAGCCACAATTACTGAAGCCCGTGTGCTGCAGCTACTGAAGCCCGTGCCCCTAGAGCCTGTGCTCTGCAACAAGAGAAGCCACTGAAATGAAGAGCCCGTGCACCGCAAGGAAGAGTAGTCCCCGCTCACCACAACTAGAGAAAGCCTGCACGGCAACAAAGACCCCACGCAGTCAAAAAAGAAAAAGAATTCACCATCTTTACCATTTCAAATGTACAATTCAGTAATGTTAAATATATTCACACTGTTATGAAACAGATCTCCAGAAATTTTTCATCTTGCAAATCTAAAAGCCTAAACCCATTAAACAACTACTGCTTTCCCCCTCCCCCCAGGCCCTGGTAACTACCATTCTGCCTTTTATTTCTACGAATTTGACTCCTTTATTTACCTCATATAAGTGGAATGAGACAGTATTTGTCTTTTTGTAACTGGCTTATTTCACTTAGTCTAATGTCTTCCAGGTTCTTCCATGGTGTAGGATGTAACAGGACTTCCTCCTTTTTCCCCCCTCAGCTTTACTGAGGTATAACTGACAAAATTGTAAGATATTTGAAGTGTGCAGTGTGATAATTTGATATATATAAACATTGTGAAATAATTCTTTGCATTGAATAATTAAAGACATCCTATCACCTTTCATTTACTTTTTTTTTTTTTTTTGGGTAAGAACATTAAAGTTTTACTCAGGAAATTTCAATTATACGATACGTTGTCTGTCATCAACTATAGTCACCATGTTATGCATTCGATCCTCATACCTTATACATCTTATAACTGGAAGTTGTTTGTATCCTTTTATCAATCTCTCCCTGGTTTTTTTTCACTTAGTATAATGCCCTCCAGGGTCATCCATGTTGTTGCAAATGACAGGATTTTTTTTTTAAGGCTGAGTAAAATGGCTATAGTGAATAGGGCTACTATACACATGGGAGTGCAGATATCTCTTAGAGATTCTGATTTCAATTATTTTGGATATACCCAGAAGTGGGATTGCTTGATCATACAGTAGTTCTATTTTTAATGTTTTGAGGAACCTCCATGCTGTTTTCTATTACAGTTGCACCATTCTACAGTTCTGCCAACAGTGCACAGGGATTCCCTTGTTTCCACATCCCTACCAACACTTGTTATTTTTTTTTTTGGTAGAAGCCATCCTAATGGGTGTGAGGCGATATCTCATTGTAGTTTTGATTTGTGTTTCCCTGATGATTAGTGATGTTGTGCATCTTTACATATGCTTATTGGCCATCTGTATATCATTTTTGGAGAAATGACTACTCAAGTCCTTAGCCCATTTTCTTAATTGGGTTATTTGATTTTTTTGTTCGTAACTTGTAGTAGTTCTTTATGTATCCTGGGTATTAACTCTTAGTTACATACATGATTTGTAAATATTTTCTCCAATTCCATAGGTTGTCTTTTCACTTTATTGATTTTGTTCTTTGATGCACAAAAGTTTTTAATTTTAATGTAATCTTACTTACCCATTTTGAATCATATCCAAGAGATCATTGCCAAGTCCAATGTCATGAAGATTTTTCCTTGTGTTTATTTCTAGGAGTTTTATAATTTTATGTCTTATGTTTAGGTCTTTAATCTATTTTGAGTTAATTTTTGTATATGGTGTACTCAGTGTTATTCTTATGCATATGGTTATCCAGTTTTCCTAACACCATTCGTTGAAAGAGACTGACCCTTCCCCATTGAGTGGTTTTGGTACCCCTCTTGAAGATATTTTGACCATGTATGCAAATGTTTATTTCTGAGGTCTCTATTACATTTACTGCTACCTATACCCTTTAATTCATAGGATGAATTTATGATTGAATTGGACACCTGAGAGAGAAGACTGTATTGTGGAAGCAGCAAAAATACTCTGTACCTGGTAGAGATGACCTGCATCAACAGGGAGTTTCTCTTCTATCACAAGGTCTGTTCTTTGGTCTAATCCTTGGCAATCTTAAAGTCACAGCCAGAGTGTATTTTTTCTTAATTCTTTTTCATCATCCCTATCATTATAAAGTGATACTTTAAATAAAGTGATCATTTAAAGTGTACATATTCCTCTAACTGCCTGGCATATTAATTTTGTATACATATTTATGTGAGTTATAACCTAGTTTTGTAGTCCTATAGGCATTTTAACCAAGAAAATGTGGAACTTAATCAGGGGACACTTACAAATTTCCAGTTAAAGCAGTGGTTGTTTAAAACATCTTCAGTTAGAATACTTTAAAATGACTAATACATGGTTACTTTATAGATTATTTTATAATCTGATGTACAATGAATCAACAACTCATTATCAGGAAACGAATCTTATGTTTCTTTTAAAGATATCTTAAGTTTTTTCCTAGCTAACTATAAACATTAGGCCCTATTCAGTTATATTCCTAAGAAGATTAAAATTTGTATGACTCAGCCCAGTCCAGATCTAGATCTAGATTGGAATACACATCCCATTTTTAGGAAAATGTCATGGTTTGTATCTCCATATGGCAAACATCTTTCCAGCTTCATCATCTTTCTGATCCTGCCTACATTCACTCTGGTATAACTCATCTTCTCTTTAAAATGTTTTTCTACAAGTTGCTCTTCGATCCCTTCACATTCCTCTTATCTAATCATTCCTAAAACAAGTTCATCATGATCCTCTACTCTTCTTATGAAAATGAGTCTCTAGGCCTTGGGGCTTGTTCAACCGCTTGTTGAACTACACTTATATGATTTTCCCCTGTAACATGATTGAATTTCTAATGACCTTGTGCATAGTCCACCTCTTCCTCAGTGCTATCACAACCCTGACCACCCAGAAAGAATTTATCTTCGCTATAGGTTTAGTGTTGTCTTCTATGGTTACATACATGGAATCTGGTCTTTTTATTCTAATGCTATATAATCACATTAATATTGATTTTGAAAAAGAATTTCAGATTGTCTTTTATAAAAATTGTCTGATCTTTAAGGTATGTAAAGACAGAAAGGTTAGATCCCAAATAAAAATAATTACATTTCTCCAAATTTTCTCAATTCCTTTATATTCTTCACCTAAAACCACATATTAATAGTTAAGGAACTGACCAAGGAAGAAATATAACTTTTTATTATAATTTTTGCCTGTATTTTTTTTATGAAGAAATGCTTCTAAACTCAATAAAAGAAAATTTCTTCACAAATATTTTGTTTAATATGCTAAAAAGTTTCACAACCATTTTGATGGTTCTACACAATTTAATGCCATGTATTAGGTGATAGGAATAGAAAATTAATGTACTATGACTTCAGTGGGCTTCTAATTTTGTGAAAACAGATGATAAGTTCATAAAAATATGAGTAAAATATATGCCAAAAGATGAGTAGTGAAACAGGCAATAATAAAAGCTAATTATCTGGATTACTTTTGCTTTGAAATAAAACATGGTCATTTATAGCACTGACTATAATTAAACAATTTCAGATAAAAATGCTATTCCTGTATCCATTAATCAACAATATTGCATTATTATTTAAAATTAATTTAAGTATTATTGAAGTCTCTATAGATTACTGTAATTCATTTACTTAAAGTGAAGTCTCCTCTTGAAGCATCAAGGTTAAACAAAAATGTCCAAAAATATGCCTCTATTTTCATAATTTACTGTTCATTATAATTTAAGATTTATCTGAATTGTATTCAGGTCCAAATTAATATTTATAATTCAATGATAGGTCATGGTATGAAGAAATACAGTAAGGTTATAAGGTTAGTGAATTTAAATACATATTTTGATTTAGTAGTTTAGGGAATGGCTTTGGAAAATGCATTCTAGTAAGCATCTTAGGGAATTCTGATGTGGGTGGTCAAAATCCTCACTTTTCAAAATTCTGACCTAGCAACTCATGGAAATAAAATTATAACAAAAGGTGTAGACTTTAGACGATTTGCCCGAATATCATTTAGCATTTCCAATAACTGCTAAGCATCTTTGATCCGGGTGTTTTCATAGCATATAGATACAACATGTCCAAAATGGAGTCATCCATCTCCCAAGCATTCTATTTGTCCCTATTTCTTATGTCATTTGTAACACATTTATACTCACTGTACTCTTTCTTTTTCTCCAGGCTTATAGCCAATGCTCCGTTTCAACTCTCCTGAAACTCATTCCATTTCCCTGGACTACTGGATTAAATTTCCAGTGACTTCTTAACCCCCTGTTCTAATCCACATAGCAAAATGGTGTCAGACTAATTTTCCTTAAGCCACCCCAATCATGATACATTTTGAATAAAAATTCTTAAAGAGTCTTCATTATATACCAAATGAAATATACCTTAATTTTTTATGTGAAACCTGAATTATCTGTTCCCAAGCTGACTTTTCAGTTTTATCTATTCATATTTCTTGTTACATGATCTGTTTTATTTTGCTTCAACCTAGAAACCAATTGAACTGTTCACTATACACTACTTGAGTTACTCCACTTTCCCATTATGAAAGCCCCAAGGTCAGAACAGTTCCTGATTTACCCACCTGAAAGTAGGTCTTCTAAAACCACATAATAATATTTGTTCTTTTCCCATTAATCTTATATTTAACATTATGTTAAATAATGACTTACATATAAGTCTAGATTTCTTTTTTAGACCATTTTTCTAAGAGTGTGGCATCTATTTCAACTTCATACACTCTCAGAACCTATTTAAAGCTCTCTACAGAATAGCCACTAAAATTTTCAACAAATTTTTCTGGGTTCCCTATTTCAGCTTTTACTTCTTTTGAACCAGTGCCCACAAGCTAATACGTATTATTTCACATCAGTAGAATGTATAGAAATGCAGTAATTGCATTTAATGCTTAATAAACACTTGCATAGAACTTACTTTTGCCTGACATTCTTTGAATTATTAAAGATGTGGCATATATTCCATGGGAAATTCTTAATGTTATTTTATACATAAGGTGACTATGTAAATCACAATATATTTTATTCAAAGCAATATTGAATATATCAGTACAATATAGAAAACTGAGCTTTATGCAAATTAGAAATATTCTTCCATCATATCAACTATAAAATAAAGCATGGGAATTTAAATCAACTGTAAAAACTAACATTTACTTTACAATGAAAATAGGTATAATATAGGTAATTTAAAGAGATATTTTCAGGTTATGAACTCTAGAGGTTTCCATGAGATCTTTATGCAGATACATTAGCTTTCTATACCTGGTCATGAAGAATTATATAATAGTCTATGTACTGCTAATTGATTTAAAATTATCATCTAATATGGCTTTTCCTTTAGAAAGTCCCCTAAGTGTAAAAATAACTATGTGATGGGAATGATTATAATTTCTTGAACATCTATGGAATTTAATTTGCATGTAGATTCTCATTTTGAACTAAAACTAGGCTTTCTTTATCTATGGAGGGTCATCAGTGTTGAATTAGTCCTGTATTTATACTAGAACACTTTCATTCATACTTTTGATGCATATACAGAATTGGCAAAAAAAAAAAAATTAAGGAAAAGAAAGTTTATAATTGCAAATTTCAAACCAAATATCCCCCAAATCAGGTGGTAGAGAACATAATTAATTAAAATTTGGATGGGGGGGTGGGTGGCAAGGGAATGTGAAAAATATTAAAATAACTTTTCCTCTGTAATTATTTTGTTTTATGAAATTGGTTTTAAAATACTTTTTTTTTCATTTAATGTTACTTTGACTCTTAGGTTTTAACAGTTTTAATAAACTATTAGAAAATTTCGTGTAGATGTCATGTAGGTAATTAATCGTATGTGTCAGCTGTTTTTTAATAGAGTTCACTGTCATATAGATAGTGTATAAAGACATGGGACTGGAAGTTATTCTGAAGGTGAAGACAAAAGAGAAGAGCTGAGGCACTTTGTTCATTCTTGGGGCACTCCAACCTTTAGGGGTAAAGCAGTCAATCATTTCCTCCTCCATGACTTTATTTGCTTCAGGCAGATAAGACTTGGTACCTTAATCATATTTTTAATAAAAACATTTTATGGATGTCCTTACAGCTATCTTACTTAATGGGGAAAGGTAAAAAAAGAAAGAAAGAAAGAAAAGAAGTCAGAGAAATAGGAAAATATCAAGTAGAGTATGTGGTTAAAAGAACTGAAAAGAGAGGTCCAACCCTCCATGCCAGCTCTAGGCACATGAGGCTACTACCTCCTAGGTACCTGCAATAATAAACAGAATAATACATGCATTGATTACTATGTTCCAGACACTGTTTTGAACAGTTTATTCACGTTCATATCCTTTAATCTTCACAAAAATGCCTTGAGGTGGGAACTACTATTAGTTTTACATTATAGATGAGGAAATTGCAATGCAGGGAGGTTGAGTAGTTGCTAAACACCACAGAGCCCTGTAAGTAGTGGGAGTCAGAAGTCACCCAGGTAGTGAGACCAACTCAGGAAGGGTAGAAGCAACTCAGATAGTCTAGCTCCAGCATCAGCATCCAGGAAATTCTCTTTTTGCTATGGGTTGAATCATGCCCCCTAAAAAGATATGTTGAAATCCTAACTCTCAATACCTCAGAATGTAATCTTTTTTTGAAAAAGGGTCATTGCAGATATAATTAGTAAAGTTAAGATGGGGTCATAATGAGTACAGTGTGCCCTTAATCCAATATGACTGGTGTTCTTTTAAGAAGAGGAAAGAGAGATAAAGGAGAATGGCATGTGAAGACACAAGACACACAGGGAGAAGACATCCATTTGACAACAGTGGATGAAGAAATTGGAGTGATGTGTCTATAAGCCAAGGAAAACCACTAGAAGCTAGGACAGAACCATGGAACAGCCTCTTTCACAAAGTCCTCCAGGAGCAACCAACCTTGTTAGCATCTTGATTTTTGACTTCTAGCCTCTATAACTGTGAGAGAACACATTTCTGTTCTTTTAAGTCACCCAGATTGAGTTAACTTGTTAAGTCAATCTTGTAACTTGTACTTGTTACATCAGCCCTAGAAAAACTAGCACACTTTACAGACATTCTCTTTCTCAGAATTTTATTTTGACATTCAGTCCTTATTTTGCATTTTATTGTAACCCTTGCTTTCATTCAATATAAATAGCTAACTGTCTACTATACGCAAGAAAAACTGTTGGAAAATTGTGAGAAATGGCATAAGGTTGGAAAAGATAGAATATTTATTGGAAATAGTAATAGTTCATAAGGATGTAAGTAAAGAAGACACACATGTACTGGTTTCTGAAGTAGGCTGTTATTGAGTGATAGAATAGGAAACTTGGACTTTGCTTTGCTTCAAAGTGTCATTGTAAGTGTCTGGCCTGAGGCATAATGTGACAAGAAGTGTGCTTTAGGAAGATCAACATAACAGCAAAAATTAGATCTTATGGAGTAGGAACAACTGGAGGCAGCATGAATAGTTCAGAGATGCAAGTCCAGGAGGTAGTAGTGTAGGTAAGACACGTGAAGACAACTAGTATTTGATAATAACCTTTTGAAAAGGATTCTGGGGAAGGAAAACACAGAGGATATAATAATTGCATATGTAGAAACAGGGAAGACAAAGATAATTTCATGTTTCCATCCTGGGTGAGTGAGACTCTAGCTGTGGCATTACAAAGACAGTTTGTGGCAGAGATGTATTTTGTTTTATTCTGTACTTAATGTTGATCTTTTAAAGTTTGCATTACTGGTGACACAACTTAAATTATAATATCTTAAAGGTAGCTAGAAATGCATAACCTAATGTGGAAGAGAAACACAAATAATAGCAGCTACCATCATTTGGCTGACTGTGTAGCCTGGGCCAATACTTCTGTGAACTGCAACCAATATTACACACACTTAACAGATAAGGAAAAATGAGGCAGAGGAAGGTAAAAATAATTTACCAGTTGTGCACTATTAGTAAGTGAAGAGCCAAGACTGGAACTCAGGTTATCATACTTTGGACTTTGGAGTCATTCTCATTTTAAAAATGATAGCTAAATTAGATAATTAGATGAGATTCATGGAAAGTTAGAATCAGGAGGGCCAGAATCATAGTGTTCAAGATATATGAAGTAACACACTCTAAAGGGAGTATTTTCAAGCTACTTAGAAGAGAGTGAAATCTTCCCTGCCTAGCCTTGGATGTTTTTCTTTTTAAATCAGAGATTATTTTAGTTGAAATGACCATCAAATGGCTCTAGTATCCATTTTACATCCATTAGATTATATATATAAATATATATATATATATATATCTTGAACTATTATTTATATTTAAAAATTTAAGAATTTTAAATAGAAAAGACATAAAGGTCTTACGCTACAAGGTTAATCAGAAATGTACACATAAGGGTCAAGTCATTTAAAAGTGTGTTATTCTTTTCCAGGATAGATGAGAAAAAAATTTCACTAAAATGTAAATAAAATAATAGTAGCAGTGTGCCAGAAGGGATAAATTGTTCCATGCATGTTATAGTTCCCTGGAGATTTTGACTGAATGGATTACCTTTTCTATTCCTCCCCTTAACCAGCTTTGACATGAGTGTGGTAGACTGTTAAGTTTCTATATTTAGCCTACAGCTGAGTGAATTTCACTGAAGTGTGAAGTAATTTTAAATATGTTTTGTACAAAAAATTTGCTTAATTTTAAAGCACTTTGACATCACAGTGAATAAAAATTGCTCAAAACAGCAATCAGTGTAGTTAAATACACTGGCCATGTGTGCTTTTTAAAATATGGAATTATGCTATTATATTGGGCCCATATGGGAAGCAACATTTGTTTAATTATAGTCAAAGCTAAATAATTTGTATAAAAAAGAAATATTTGGCATAGTAATAGATAGTATTTAAGATAAGTCTCATCACCATAACCTTAAAAGATTCAATAGAAAAACAACGGTATAACGGTTAACTAAATGCCTTTTGAGCTTTCAGCTTCTGCAGAAAGCAATGGTGGTCTTCAGTTCACTGCGAGTAAATTGACCTGATTTCTCTGCAAGGCTTAGTGTATCACAGGTATTTTTAGCTAAGCCAGTTTCTATGAGAAATATATCATCATAATCTACTTTAGAATATTATTTGGTAAGGATTATAGCAGAAATATAAATTATTTATAAAAGAAGGAAAATATTACTGCTGTGATTCTACGGCAATGATAGTTATTTCACTTTCTTTTTAGCTATCTGCAAACCCAAAGGTAATAACCAAGCACTAATGTTAAGACATGTCCATTAGAAAAAGGAAATTATACCTTGAGCAGTAAGTAGTTAATGAACAATGGAAATAATAAACTAATTCATTTGTGGCTTGACTCTTCAATAACTAGCAATATACTGGAGAACATTATAGTGGAATCTCACTAAAAATGTTTGTATTGATAATTTTTTCAGCTTTACTGAGGTAAAATTGATACGTAGGAATTGTATATATTCAAGGTGCACAACTTTGTTCACGTATTGCTCTCCTGACCTCAGTGAGCATCTTTATGACAGTTAATATTAATTCTCCAGCCAGTAAATCACATACCTGTATATCATCAGGGTCAGTTTCTGAAGATTTATCTTATTCTTTTATTTGGAGCATATTTACTTGTTTCATTATTTTCCCTGACTCTCTCTGTGTTGGTTTCTGCACATTAGATAAAACAGCCACTTCTCTCAGTCTCCACAGCCTGCCATTGGAGAGGAGATGACCCCCACCAATCAGATTGGCCAGAGATTCTGGGTGCATCTGAAACATTTGTGCTCATCCAAACCACTGTCTTTGTTCTTACCGGTTCCCAGGAGACTAGAGTATGCCAAGTCTTTTCAGTCCCTGAGACATGTGAGATAGCAGCCCATTCCTCAACAGAAGCCAGAAAACTTGGGGTGCTAGATATATGGTCCAATTCCTTCTCTCCTAAGCGAGAAGCAGTTTATCACCTGCTCACTCTTCACTGAACTGGGAAAAACAGCTGTGGCCTATGCCTGCACGCCCATTCAGACTATATGATCTTCCGAACTGTTGCCGTACTCTCTGTCACACTTAGGGGCCTAGTGAATGCTGAGCCCCATCAGCTCTCAGGGACAGGTGTAGTAGAAGCCAGTCTTTGGGTAGCAGCCAGAAAAGTTGAGGGTCTCTACGTATAGTCCAAATCCCTATAGGGAGAAGCTAGAGCCCTGGTTTTATTGCTGGAGTAAACCAGGGAGAGGAGCCCTGGGATGTACCCACATACTTGTTTAACTACCAAAGGACTTGTGGTTGTCTGTCCATCATCTCCCAGTGATGGATAAGTTAGAAGCCAGTCCCTTTGGCAGCAGCCAGAGAAACCAGAGCACTAGATGTACAGTCTGACTCCTTCTAGGAAGAAGCTGGGAGCTGGGCTTTATTGTGACAGTGAGTGGGGAGAGGGGTCACAGGAAAAACCCACATGGCTGTTCAAAACCACTGCTTTGTTCTCTTTAGACCCCAGGAGACTAGTGAATGTCAGGCCTCATCAGCTCCCAGAGACAGTAGAGTTAGAAGCAGAAACCTCAGGCAAAAGCTGGAGAAGTCAGAGTGCTGGATGTGTAGTCTAACTCCTTCCAAGGAGAAACTGTAGTCTTAGCTTTATTGTTGGAGTGAGCTGGGGGAAGAAGCCACAGAGAGTACCCACAGTTCCTTCAAACTAGGGAATTAGTTCCAGGGAACTAGTGACCAATTGCCTCATCAGCTCCGGAAGATAGGTGAGTTAGATGCTGGACTCTTGGACAGCCACTGGTGAGTTGGGATTATTGATGTGCAGTCTAATTCCTTTCAGGAAGCACTTGGGAACTGGGTTTATTGCCTCCTTGCTCTGCACTGACTAGAGTGAGGAACTGCGGATGCACCCAATAAAAACCTTTTCTCTCTGCAGTCCCAAGGGACTAGTGAATACAGGGCTGCTAGCTTCCAGAGTCAGGAGAGATAGGAGTCAGTCCCTTGGGTAGCAGTCAAAAAAGGTTAGGGCAAAAACGTTTCTCAAGGTTTGAGGGAAAAGGAGGCTACTTGGAATGTAGGCCACTTGAAGAGTTAGAAGAAGGGATACTAGCTACCCTTTCCTCACCCTGGGAATCCCCATGATCCAAAGAAGGCATTGAGGAGGATGGTTCTGGGGCAAGGGGGTGGACCTGTTATTGCAGCAAACTTGTAGATTAACCAGGTAAGTTTTCAAGATAACTGACAGGTTTTTCTACAGTGACTATATAATTTATACTCTAAATTATCCCACTTTTGAGAGCGAAGAGAGCTAAATCTTCACACCAGAACAACAGATGTAAACCAGGATTGACCTGGAAAAATTGGGATGTAATGTCACTCATTTATGACCTAGCTATTAAAGAGCTCTGTTGTAAACATTTATTTTCTAAAACGTTCTAAGCCACTAAAGGGGAATAAGAAATAATGCACATTTTGAATCCCTGCTTGTGTCATGTCTACTATATCCCTTTGGTCAAAGGAAGTCATATGGCCAAGCCCAAAGTCAAGAGGCAGGGAAATATACTCTGCTCACAATGAAGCCTTGGCAAGAGTGAGGATGCAGGAAGGGATGAAGTGTTGTGGCCAATAGTTCAATCTACTAAATCTTCTGTCACCTGGAATTCTAGATGCTTTAGCCACAAACTTAAATACAATGGTAGTTAAAGCTGAAAGAGACCTTAGACCTGGTTCCTCATTTTGAAGATTCCAAATCTGAAGCTCAGAGAGTAGAAATGACTTGCCCAGGATCATACAGAAGCTGTGACTGTGTCCAGACTTAAATCCAGAGTGTGACTCCTAGGCCAGTGTTCTTTCCATTCTAGTTTTTGGCATGATCTATGTTTATCAGTATGAACAAGAGGGCATAGATCAAGGAAAGTGGAGTAAAGTCTGATTGTTTGTGTATGAATATTTCTGACCCAGTCTTCTTCTGGAGTCATAGCCTCAGCTCATTTTTTACTTGAATTCATGTAAAATCCTTAAAAGGATAGAAACTGAATTTTAGCAGTAGGAAAGCTAGAATCTTCTTCAGGCTTATTCTAGCTAATTGTTCCATATTCTAAATTTCTTCTTGAATTTTGAAAACAGATTTAAGAATATATTTAGCATTTTTCTTAGTAAGGGGAATAAGAAATCCATATTCACTATTATTCAAAGATAGACTAATTCTAGAAAATTGAAGTTATTTGTCTAGTGTAGCTTAGTGCATATGGTACATTTTTAAAAACTTACACCATATCTCTATGCTGCCCTTCTTAAAAACAAAAAAACAAAAATTGTAAGATCATCACTCCTTCCTATACTGGAGAAATAAATTATCTTCATACCCCCCAAAAAAGTTAGGGCCCTATATGTGTGGTCCAAAACCTTTTTTCCTTGGGGAAAAGCAGAGAGTTTGGTGTTCCCTCCTGAGTGTATGGCATTGTGCCTGGAGAGGAGTTTATGGCAAGATTATGTGCCAACTTTTCCTACCCATTTTGTTGTGGGTAATTTCTCAACTACTCAGCATGCAGGAGTCCCTCAACTGGTTTCTGAATTTCTTACAGACGAAATTGATCCATGTGTTTATTCAGTGTGTCCATACTGATAAATTTAATTTTAAAAATCTGGCAGCCATATAATTGTATTTTTATTGCACAGAAATATTTAAATTAGCATTCCTCCTTTCAGTCCAATGTTAAATATATGACTGGAGTATGTACTCAATAAATATGTGTTTACTGAATGAATGGATGAGCATGAAATATTACTTAAGCATGCTTTCCATTTATAGTAACTCTGATTTAATCTTTATTTTTCTTAAAAATAAAACAAAATTACTGAAAGAGGAAAAGAAAACAAATAATTGTATGATCTCTAAGATTCTCACAACATCTTCTGGCTATAGATCTAAACCCTTAGACTCAATATAACTCTCTTGATATGCATAAATATGTTTGAATTTCACATAGAAATTCTACTCTTGTGCTTCTGTTCTAGTATAATTTTAAAATGTAGATATGTGCTATGACTGATGACATATGAGATACTTCCTTCTAGTGCATAAATCATTTCTAAAAGAGAAGTCATCAAGTTTCTAACGCACTGTGCTCAATATTTCCTTTTCAATTGAAGATCAACAAATTCTCAGTAATGTGTAAAATGAAGCAGACAGTTCTTCGGCTTGCCAGTAGAGACTTCAAACTCTGCAATTATACATGAAAGAAAGTCACTGGATAGTCTAACTAAAATATGGTTTAAAATTAGAAATGGAAATTTCTTTTCCAAACTTTTTTTTTTTTTTATTAAAAGAGAAAATGGAGGTAAGTAGAGAGCCATGTTATTTTTTGTTTTTGTTTTTGTTCTTTTTGCAGTACGCGGGCCTCTCACTGTTGTGGCCTCTCCCGTTGCGGAGCACAGGCTCCGGACGCGCAGGCTCAGTGACCGTGTCTCACGGGCCCAGACACTCTGCGGCATGCGGGATCTTCCCAGACCGGGGCACGAACCCGTGTCCCCTGCATCGGCAGGCGGACTCTCAACCACTGCGCCACCAGGGAAGCCGGAGATCTGTGTTTTTATCTTAGAGGTCCCATCTGCAGCCAAAGTAGATTATTAATAGAGTTCCATGAATTTAATAATATTTTAAAATGTTCACATGTACTATTTATTTATCTGTGATCTCTCTAGCTTCATATTACATTTGTGATAAAATAATGTGCTTCAGTAAATTGAAATTGATTATTTGCAACATTAATTCTCTTTGCATTTGCTTTGATGAAATATATATTAGCAATGCAAGCTTTTGACTGTGCTTGTCTTGTATAAAGCTACTAGTACAAATAATTCTAATCTGGTACAAATAATCCTAATTCTAACCTTTTAGAGTCTTATTACTTTGAAAATTATGTGTTAGATAATTGTAGAGGAAACAATTGGTTCCAAAAATGAACTAGTATTTCTATAAATGCAGTTATTATTTGTATCTCCATTTCAATAATCAAATAAATTCTAATCGTAATTGCATTGTACACAGACCCTCAGGTTGCATTGTTTTCCTGAACTTTCCTTTTCCCCCAAGGTCTTCATTTTGTTTGCTACAAGTGAAGCATGTTATATATTTTTAAAATCTGCAGTCAGAAAACTTGAGTTGGTAGGAATCTTTTGGATCATTTAGTCCAAATAATAACATTTCGTAGGTGAGTGGGAAAAATAAAACACAAGTAGAAAAAGAGGAAATTTTTCTAAAATTATTTAAGTAGTTAGACTAGAACTCAGGTGTTCTGCTTTCTTAACAAAAACACACCTCTTTTATTTTCATTATGTTGTTGTTTGATGAGCAGATATTAAAAAGTACATCTTCTATTCTACTGTGGTAGGTAGGATATACTTATTGATAATATCAAGCAAGTAATTTTGCAGTGTAGGAATAACAAACCATCTTTAAAATCTCATTTAACTCATTTTCATAAACAAAAATAATTTAAAAAAATTTTAACTGGGCAGAACAACTAAGCAACCAATACAACTATAGAATACTTGAAATATAGTACATACCAATGCATGGATTATATTTTTTGAGCTCTATGTATAAGTAAAGATAAAAACATTAAAATGTTATACATGGGGCTTCCCTGGTGGCGCAGTGGTTGAGAGTCCGCCTGCCGATGCAGGGGACACGGGTTCGTGCCCCGGTCCGGGAAGATCCCACATGCCGTGGAGCGGCTGGGCCCGTGAGCCATGGCCGCTGAGCCTGCACGTCCGGAGCCTGTGCTCCACAATGGGAGAGGCCACAACAGTGAGAGGCCCGCGTACAGCAAAAAAAAAAATGTTATACATGAAAATGGAATTCTCATTTAAAAAGTTCCTTAGCGGGGGCTTCCCTGATGGCGCAGTTGAAAGTCTGCCTGCCGATGCAGGGGACACGGGTTCGTGTCCCGGTCAGGGAAGATCCCACGTGCCGTGGAGCAGCTGGGCCCGTGAGCCATGGCCGCTGGGCCTGCGCGTCTGGAGCCTGTGTTCTGCAACGGGAGAGGCCACAGCAGTGAGAGGCCCGCGTACCGCAAAAAAAAAAAAAAAAAGGTCCTTAGAGGTGTGTGTGTGTGTGTGTGTGTGTGTGTGTGTGTGTGTGTTTGAGAGAGAGACAGACAGACACAGAGACAGAGACAGAGACAGAGAGGGAGAGAGCTTTATTTTAATAGGAAATGGCTCACACAATCATGGAGGATGAGATGACCCAAGACCTGCAGTTGGCAAGCTGGAAGCCTAGGATGATCAGTGTGTAGTTCTAATCCAAGTCTGAAGGCCTGAGAACCAGGAGAGCCAATGGTGTAAATTCTAGTCCAAAAGCCTTCAGTCTGGATATCTAAGAACAGATGTTTCATACTGAATCCAAAGGCCAGAAAAGACCATCATCCCAGCTCAAGCAATAAAGCAGGAGTTCCCTCTTAGCCATTTGCTCTATTCAGGTCTACAACTAATTGCATGAGACCCACATACATTAGGGAGAGCAATTTGCTTTACTGAGTCTACTGATTCAAATGTTAATTTCATCCACTAACACCCTCACAGACACACCCAGAATAATGTTTCACCAAATGAATGGGCACCCTGTGGTATAGTCAATTTGACACATAAAATTAAGCATTACACCAGGAAAATAATAAGGGTGATTTTAACTCAGTTATTGTCATTGCACTGTAATTGGTGAAAGTGGGCAAATGACATTGAAGTCATGCAAGTGGATGGCAACACTTAGAGAGAATTCAGAGTGAGGGAAAAGTGAGCCCTTGATAGAAACCTAAGGACTTTCAGTATTAAAGTGTAAGAAAGAGGAGGAGAGGCCACAGGGAAGACTGACCTGGAGAAAGACAAACAGATAAAAGGAAACAAGGAAAGCACCAATTGTAGAAGCTACTCAAGGCAGAATCTTTAAAGGATAAAATGGTTAATGGTGTCAGATGTTTGTTTGGGTTATAGGCAAAGAAAAGGACTGAAATATATTCCTCAGGTTTAACTGCAAGAGAGTCATTGGAGACCTTATCAAGAAGGGTTTTAGTGGAGTGGTGGAACCAAAATCCAGGTTGGAGTATGTTGAGCTCTACATGGGATTTGATTAAAAAACAATAGAGAGGGGTGGGATAGGGAGGGTGGGAGGGAGGGAGACAAAGAGGGAAGAGATATGAGAACATATGTACATGTATAACTGATTCACTCTGTTATAAAGCAGAAACTGACACACCATTGTAAAGCAATTATACCCCAATAAAGATGTTAAAAAAAAAACAAAAAACAATAGAGAGCAAGAGAAAGGTGTTCATGGACTTTAGCAGTGATATAAAGATGAGACAACACATTTCAGTGTGAAAGAGCCATGGGGCAAAGGGCACAGTTAAAAGAGACATAACTTTTAAGGAAGGAAATGCTGATTTTGACTCTACCCTGAATTTTTCAAAAGTAATCAGTTATCTGCATTTAAAATGAAGGTGCTACAGTTGAAATAAAATAAATATATAAACGTTTCTAGAAGAGTTAGTCTACATAAATTGCCCCCACAATTTCATCTATTGGGCGCTTTTCACTTCTGGGTTTCAAACCCAGAATGTACAGAAATTGTTCCTTAATTAGGAAAAATGTTGATATAATTGTGCCAAACCTCACCCTGTGTCATAACATTGCTGGTTTTCTGTAATACAACTACAGGACCTTCATTCACTTTCTATAGCTCAGAAAACCCCTTCCGGTAATTTGCCCAAGATGTTCCCTCTTCCAGAAATAGTTTCCAGAACTCTGTTCCATTTTATCCTATCCTTTTTATCTAATTAATGCCTAGAGGTCTCAGATCAATCACCATTTACTTAGAGATAGTTTTCATGACCTCCCTTACTAAAACAGCTTTCTCTAATTAACACTGTTACCTCAATAAATGCCTTTTCTTTTGGAAATTCCTGAGTTTTATTTTTATATTTATTTGGTGGGTCTTCAATTAATATATATCCAGCCACTAGAACATAATCTTTATTAAAATAGGGCCAACTGTATTTTTCCCTTAATTGTGTTCACAGCTCCTATGAGCCCCTCATAAGCATGAGATGCTCAATAAGTATGCATAGAATGGTTGAATATACAAAACCAAGCTAAGTGCATTTGGTTAAAACTTGGAAATATGTGTGAATAAGCAAACTAACATAATCGGTAACAGTCTTGACATGTAGCAACTATCAATATTGCATTTAAAAGATGAAAATCATTTTTCTAAAATGGGACACAAAACTTTTTTATATTTTATTTATTATTATATCAAATATAATATCAAATTTATATTTGATACTTATTTGGGTGATAACAACTTATACAAGTTTTCCTTCCTATGACCTTTTCTAAAGCATTTTAGAGCCATTAAAATTCTTTTGTGATGAAAGTTGAATGAAAGACTCCCAGCTATAAAATGACATATAACCTGTAATACTTAATAATTTGTTTCAAGTGGTTTGAATCAATCTAATATATGGGGTGTATACTTATCTCTGAATTTACCAAGTTGCATGCATTACATATGTACAGCTTTTTATTTGTCAATTGTACCTCAATAAAGTGGTTTAAAAATTGTGATAACCATTGGTTATAACCATGGTTTTATATAAATATCATATATAATAACCATATATATGGTCATATATGATATATATGACCATATATATGATAATAAAAAATATGATTTAAGGATACCCTGTTAACATTTTTTAACTTCTAAAACCCTGTTAACAACTAATAATTTATTAAGTGCCTACTAAGTTCAAAGCAGGCAGTGCCCCTTGTGCTTTACATGCATGAAATAATTTTATCCTCACAACAACCCTGTGATTTGATGATGATGATGATGATGATAATGATGATGATGATTATAATGATAATAATAAACTACCATAGTTTATAGATGAGGAAACCAGAAAAAGACTATATGCCATGTTTATGTAGGCTAGGTTTTACCATAAGGCAGGACATGGTCATTTGGAACTTCCAGAAGTCTGTGAAATGGAGAAAAATTGCTTAAGTGAGTACTACTGTCTCTGCCACAAGTAGGAAGAGTCAGAAATTGAGCCCAGCTCTCTGGTTCTTGAGTCCCAGTAGCTGAGCTCTCATACTCATTCCAAAAATAATTTTACCATGTATAGTGTGTGTGTGTGTGTGTGTGTGTGTGTGTGTGTGTGTGTGCT
Organism: Lipotes vexillifer; assembly: GCF_000442215.2. Taxonomy (NCBI): domain Eukaryota; kingdom Metazoa; phylum Chordata; class Mammalia; order Artiodactyla; family Lipotidae; genus Lipotes; species Lipotes vexillifer. The sequence continues at coordinate 1,114,739 of NW_006796275.1, forward strand.
CAAGAGAGAGAGAAAAAAAGAAAGAGAGAGGGAGAGAGAGCACGCTGTAGTTATTGCCAATAATATATTTACTCTTCTTGAGCACACACTGAGGGTCCAGTTCTTTCCAATGAAATGTGAGAGGTGGTATGTGCTGCTTCTGGGCTAAAGCTTACAACAAGCATGTATGCTCCTTCATGCTTTCTTTCCCCTTCAGAGCACAGGATGCATCCCACAATGAAGCAGTACAAGAGAGATCTACAGAATAGAAGCAGCTATGTTCCTGGTTCTTGAGGCATCACACAAAGCACAGGAGACAAGGGACAGCCAAGTTGGACTCTTTTTTGAAAACCTCTTATGAGTACTTATTTATATTTGAAACTTTTCAAATTTGGATCTATTTGCCTCATTAATTTGCATACCATGAATATTTTGCTGAACCATTTAAAATTGTTGATATTTGACTATTTTTAACATATAAAAGTAAAAATTCACAAAGTTTAACCTAATAATATCACTGTCAAACTTTTTAATTAAATAAATCTATTATTTTCTAATTAAAAGGTGGTATAACTTAATTTCTGCATTTTAAATGCTATCTACTAATGTCATAATTATATTGACTATGTAAAATGTTTCTTTCTTTTATTAAATTCAGTTCCAGGAGTACATTTTCCCATTCTTCTCAGGCTTTCTGTATGTCTAAATCAATAACTATTTCTTATTTTTTCATTAGATTTTAGTTCAGAACAGCAGTTTCTCTCAGTACTTCCCTTACATACTAATTTAAACCAAGAAAGTACTAAGCCATACCTCCCTCCACACTTATTGTCTAGTCAGTAGAGTATTAATGCTCCATGTTTGTTTCATTTTTCCCCCAAATTCTTTCCATTATCCATATATCTATTCTTACATTTATGATTTATTTTTCCAAATAGGTGGATACATTTTTGGTCTATGCAAATATATGGTTTCCTTCTTCTTATTAGATATGGTTCTTTGAATAAAATTTATTTTAATACTCTGTGAAGTTATTATTTCCACACTATACAATTTTGGTATTATCCATGTGATATTTACATCCTGTGCTAAAATTTCATGTTAATTTTGTTTATTACTCATAATCTGTCACTATTTACATCCAAAACCACATTTTGTTGCAAGACCTGTAATATTTTCCTTGTGAATTATTAAAGAATGTTTTACTTTAATTTTATCAATCATCCTTTGGCTCCAAATTTGTTGTCTTCATTATACCATTTTAGAATTCTTCTGGGGTATGTTCTTTTTCCCCATCATGTTCATGTTAAAGTTCTTTTGATTAGAATGAAGTTTGCCATGCCAAAAGAGTGAGCTAACTTTATTCCATAGAACTTCTGGTTGTAGGCACAATTTCATAAAAACTGTTATTTGGCATATTAAATATAGCAAGCTGTTCATTTTCCTTACTTCCTTTAATTTTTTTCAAATCAGACCTTTAACTGGAAGGAAAGAAAAAGACTCAACTTAAGCCTTCTGGTCCTTCAGTCTCATTTCTACACTAAAGAAAATAATTTTCTTTCCAAGACAAAAATACAACCTCTTAGATAAAATTTTATTTGGTTACTCTTTAAAAAATACTTAATTGTTTTTCAAAAAAAATCTTTGTTCAAGAGAACATTTGACCATGGCCTCTTCTTTTAATTTTCTGTAATTATTCTTCATAGAAGTATGGTACAGGCATCAAGCAATACAAAGTATCTTTAACTTAATTTATTATGTGACTTTTTTCCTTGTTTATTAAGCTTTCATTAAATAAATAAAATGAAAATTCTCAGAAGCTTGTTTCATAAACCCAGATGGCCAGGGAGAGGATCTTACCAAAGGGAGACATCTAGACATTCTTCTACAGATTGCACATGTAATCATGATTACCCTTTAATCAACCATATCGGTGGGAGAACATTCTCGAAATGGCTACACAAATCTAGCTCCTGAAGTAAATTTTCTGAAATGAACTTGCCAAACTAAGCCATTTTCCCCTCAATGAAACCAGTTTTCATGTCCATCTATACCATCTGTTCCTCATGAAAATGGAAAATTAGCTTTGTATGGACTGGCATCAGTTAGTTCCATTGTCATCAACTGGTTCATTAAAAAATACTGGGGTTTCTTTTACCAGAAAAATAACACTTTTATTTTTATTTTTAATTCAAAATAGTTATAATCACTATATTTGTGCTTCACCATGTTACTTCTCTTTTCAATATTTTATGAGATCAACTTGTTCAATTTTATGGTCTTATTTAATAGTTGCTATACTGGTGACATTACAAACCCTAATTCCTGCTTTCTGGTAACTATGGACTCAACTTCCATCAAGCCACATTCAGTGAAAGCCCAACACATTCTTTTTATGTTAGAATTAGTTTACTGTCTACGTATAGAGCATTACATTTAAAACAATTTAAGTTTGAAAATGGTTTCTAATTTTTTTCATAAAGTTAACTTAGGGAAAGCTACCCCAAAAATATAACAGATTGTAACAAAATATCTAACATTTGTGAATGAATTAAATTATTTTTTTAGCTGCAACTGATCACTTAGAACTGAGTTTTAATTACCAGTCATGAGGCTCCTGACAAGATGGCAGAGTAGACATGAGCCCACTTCTTCTTATAGATACACCAAAATCACAACTAACTGATGAACAACCATCAACAAAAAACACTAGAACTTACCAAAAAAAAAGATACCCTACATCCAAAGACAAAGAAGAAGCCACAATGAGATAGTAGGAGGGGCACAATCGCAATAAAATTAAATCCCATACCCACTGGGCAGGTGGCCCATAAACTGGAAAATAAGTATATCACAAAAATTCTCCCACAGGAATGAAAGTTCTGAGTCCCACATCAGGCTCTCCAGCCTGGGGGTGTCTGTCAATGGGAGGAGGAACCCCCAGAGAATCTGGCTTTGAAGGCCAGCAGGGTTTGATCACAGGAATTCCACAAGACTGGGGGAAAAAAAAACTCCACTCTTAGAGGGTGTATGTAGGGTCTCTTGTGCACCAGGACCGGGAGAAAAAAGCGGTGACCTCATAAGAGACTGGGCCAGACTTACCTGCTAGTATTGGAGGGACTCTTGCAGAGGCGGGGGGGTGGCTGTGGTTCGCTTCGGGGACAAAGACAATGGTGGCAGTAGTTCTATTGAGTACTCATTGGCGTAAGCCCTCTTAGAGACGCTGTTTTCTCACCAAGACCTGGCCCCACCAAACAGCCTGTAGGCTCCAGTGCTGTAATCCCTCAGGCCAAACGACCAAGAGGGTGGAAACACAGCCCCACCATCAGCAGACAGGCTACTTAAAGTCTTCCGGAGCACACAGCTGCCTGATAAACAGGTTCCCTGACATGGCCCCGCCCACTAGAGGGACAAGAACCAGCTCCACCCACCATTGGGCAGGTACCAGTGCATCCCACCAGGAAGCCTGCACAAGCCTCTTAGACAGCCTCATCCACCAAGGGGCAGACAGCAGAAGCAAGAAGAACTACAGCCATGCAGCCCGTGGAAGGGAAACCACAATCACCGAAATTCAGACAAAAGTGATATGGCAGAGGAATATGTCCCAGATGAAGGAACAAGATAAAACCCCAGAAGAGCAACTAAGTGAAGTGGAGATAGGCAAGCTACATGAAAAAAAATTCAGAGTAATCATAATAAAGGCAATCCAAGATCTTGGGAAAAGAATGGACGCACAGATCGAGAAGATACAAGAAATGTTTAACCAAGACCTAGAAGAACTAAAGAACAAACATATGAACAATACAGTAACTGAAATGAAAAATACGCTAGAATGAAACAATAATAACCAGTCAGTCTAGAATGGGGAAATTGATGACTCAAATAAAATATAAAATTCATAATTCTGTGAAAATATAAAGCATCGAGTATACAAAGGGATTATTAGCAGTTTAGTAGGAATTCCCACTATTTTTAATGACCTTTCAATAATGCATTCAATATTGTTTATTTTAGAAGAAATATATCTACACTATTCTTACTAATTCTCAATAGATATTTGTTAAATATTTGGGGAATTTAAAAGAAAATTCTAAATGGCATGAGGACAACAATGAAACATATATAATCTATATTGAAAGGGTCATGTCCTAAAAGGTGAAAGAATTGTCACTTATGGAAAAAGGGGAATTTATACCAAGTTTATTCATAATTGCTGAAACTTGGAAGCACCCAAGATGTCCTTCAGTAGGTGAATGGATAAATAAACTGTGGTACAGCTAGACAATTTTGTTCAGCAATAAAAAGAAATGAGCTATCAAGCTATAAAAAGACATGCAGGAAGCTTAAATTTATACTACTAAGTGAAAGAAGCCAATCTGAAATGCTACATACTGTATGATTCCACCTATGTGACATTCTGGAAAAGGCAAGACTATGGATGCAGTAAAACAGATCAGTGGTTGCCAGGGGCTGGGTCTAGGGAGAAGGAAGAGATAAATAGGCAGAGCACAGAGGACTTTTAGGGTAGTGAATGCTCTATATAATAATAATGGATATAAGTCATCGTACATTTGTTCAAACTTGTAGAATGTACGACACCATGAGTGAACCACCATAATGTCAACTATGGACTCTGGGTGATCATGATGTGTCAAGCAGGTGCATCAATTTTAACAAATGTACCACTCTGATGAGTGATGTTGATAATGGGGAAGTTTGTAGATGTATAAAGGTAGGGGATACAAGGGAAATCTCTGTACTTTCTTCTCAATTTTGTTGGAAACCTAAAGGTGCTCTTAAAAATTAATTTTCAAACAAAACAAAACCAAAAAGTAAAGGGAGGGATGGGAGTTCACACTAGATCCATTTCTTAAGATGGAATTCATACTGACAGGAGACGTTTAGTCAGCAAAGTCAAGAACACAGGTGCCTAGGTAAGCAATCTCCATACATGTCCATCAGCATTGTCATCAACATCAACAGCTCTGAGAATAAATAGTACATCTCAGAAATGCACGGAGCTTGACAGCAAGAGGCCGAGGCTAGCTCCTAGGATATACAGGCATACAGCCTCTCAAGTACATGGGAAGACATACACAGTAGGTGTGGGAAGGTCACAGGTGAGGGGCAGGTGGAATACAGCTCAGGAGCCTGTGTTTTCAGAACAAAAGCACCAAGATTGCGATGAGGAGTGGAAAGGAAAATTTATAGCATTTTATTTGCCACTTGGAGAACAGAGCAAGAGATAAGAATGTCATGATTGTAAGTCATTCCACCTGTAATGATTGATTACTAAATGCATGCCAGTTCTCTTAGGGTGATTTTTCTTTTTTCCTACTTAGCCTATCACAAATGTTTGAAGTCCCCTGATTTTTGTGATTTTATTTTTTTAATCACAAAAGTAGTATCTACTCAATTTAGGACACAATTCAGAGAAGCTTAAATGAGCTTCATTATTTTCAAGCAATGACTATTCCAGAAAAAAAAAAAAAATCAGAGGAAAAAACACCTTCTTTAAAGATAATTTTATTTATACCCTTTTTTTTTGTTCTCTGCAAATGCCTTACCAACAGGGCATTACCACTCTATCCCTAAAGATATTTATATTTTTGTATTTTTGTATTTCATTTATATATCTTTCTATTTATCTGGTTTAACATCTATTCAACTAAGCATGTGGCTGGGAGAACACTCCTATCTTTTCTCAACTGGGCTTTTTTTTTTTTTTTGCGGTATGCGGGACTCTCACTGTTGTGGCCTCTCCCGCTGCGGAACACAGGCTCCGGACGCGCAGGCTCAGCGGCCATGGCTCACGGGCCCAGCCGCTCTGCAGCATGTGGGATCTTCCCAGACCGGGGCACGAACCCGTGTCCCCTGCATCGGCAGGCGGACTCTCAACCACTGCGCCACCAGGGAAGCCCCTGGGCTTTGTTTTTTGAGATAACCTACTTTATAGACAATTGAAGTACTAGGAAAATATTTTGAAATGTCAATGTATTAAATATGTTTTTCATTGAGCACCTTTTTCATGCTACAAGCTAATTTGATTGTTATCAGAAGAAATGTGTTATTAACAGATATGACTGTATTTCTCTGATGATGTGATGGTTTTGGATAATACTCCAACATCATTAAATATGTGAAGAGTAAAATAGTAACTATTCTGACATCATTAAAAAGTGAAAAGTAAAATATTGTCATTAGGGAAATGAAACCTTGTGCTCAAGAAAAAATTGAAGTTGGTTCATATCTACTAATTTCTCAGCAGAGGTGACAACGTCTTTGCTTCCTTGAATTCTCAAGCTTTCTGGTGTGTCTAAGATTACATTCCAATCCAAGTCAAAAGTGTACTCTCATAGACATCTATCATAATACAGCATGCCAGACTGAAGTTAATCTCTATAATTTGTAATCATGTGTATTAGTTTGCTATTGTTTTTCTAATAAATCACCACAAATTTAGTGGCTTAATACAACACAAATTTCTTCTCTTATAGTTGTGGGAGTCAGAAAAAGCCCTGCTGGCAAGGCTTTGTTTCTTCTGGAAAATTCAAGGGAGATCCCTTTCCTTACATTTTCCAGCTACCAGAGGCCACCTGCATTTCTTGGCTTGTGGCCCCTTTCTCCCATCTTCAAAGTGCATCACTGCAACCTATGCTTCTACCATCACAACTCTTTTTAATCTCCGAACTTGACTGCCTTCATTTTATAAGAACCCTCTGGTTATATTAGACTCATTCAGATAATACAGAATAACTTCCCCACTTCAAGGTCCTTAATTTAATTACATCTAGAAAGATGTTTTTGCCATGTAAAATCACATATTCAAAAGTTCCACTGATTAGGATGAGGCATCTTTGGGGGACTTTATTCATTTTACCACAATGTGGAATATGCAGATTTTACCACCAGATTTTTTTTTTTTTTTTGGCTGCACATAACTATTTGACCAACAGGGAATTCCCTATCACCAAATATTTTTAAAGCACAAATTAAATGTGTAAAGTGGAATAAGATTGGAACTGAAAAATCCACAACCCACACCTAAAATTACTTAAAAGTCTTTACAATTTTAGCATTTTAGATTACTTTTTGCCTTTAACACTAGTTAAAAATATTTATAGCACTAATCACAATCATTGACACAATCTATATTACAAGGTTATTAAACTGTACTTTTTCCTAAGAAAAAATAATCCTTGTGGGGAAAATAAATCTCTGAAAAATAATATTATGTAATAAATGTATCTACATTAAAATTGTTCACTAAATGCAAAAAAATTGAAAACAATTTGTTTCATTTCAATTTAACAGAAATACTATATCATCTTTCGATTATAAATAAAATGAGAAACACAAAAAGCTGAAACTCTGCCCCAAATCATGTAAAAAAAATGTCAGTGGAATGTCATATATAGACATAAAAAGAGACTCAAAGGATATTTAAATATTAGAATCAATAAAACATATTTACTATAGGAATTAGAAGTAGAGGGAAACACTACTGGGCATATACCCTGAGAAAACCATAATTCAAAAAGAGACATGTACCACAATGTTCATTGCATCTCTATTTACAATAGCCAGGACATGGAACCAACCTAAGTGTCCATCAACAGAGGAATGGGTAAAGAAGATGTGGCACATATATATAATGGAATATTACTCAGCCATAAAGAGAAATGAAATTGAGTTATTTGTAGTGAGGTGGATGGACCTAGAGTCTGTCATACAGAGTGAAGTAAGTCAGAAAGAGAAAAACAAATACCATATGCTAACACATATATATGGAATCTAAAAAACAAATTAAAAAAATGGTCATGAAGAGCCTAGGGGCAAGACGGGAATAAAGATTCAGACCTACTAGAGAATGGACTTGAGGATACGGGGAGGGGGAAGGGTAAGCTGGGACAAAGTGAGAGAGTGGCGTGGACATATATACACTACCAAATGTAAAATAGGTAGCTAGTGGGAAGCAGCCACATAGCACAGGGAGATCAGCTCGGTGTTTTGTGACCACCTAGAGGGGTGGGATAGGGAGGGTGGGAGGGAGACGCAAGAGGGAGGAGATATGGGGATATATGTATATGTATAACTGATTTACTTTGTTATAAAGCAGAAACTAACACGCAATTGTAAAGCAATTATACTCCAATAAAGATGTTAATAAAAAAGAAAAGAAAACATAAGAAGTAGGGGGAAAGAAGAATAAATAAATATTTCTAGCTAGTGCTTTTAACCAGGATGAAGGGTTTAAGATAGAAAGCAGTTGGAGAGGTAAAAATGTCTGTTTTCTGTTTTGATGTTGAATTACCATGGAGTATGAGGCTGATATGTTCAAGGGGTGATCATGAATGATTCCCACTCAACATTCCAGCTTACCTCCTTGTACCCATCTACCTCTATTCAGAAGGTGCATGAGCTGAACAGCTTTTCTAAAATCCTTTGTTTCCACCATTTTGACACAAATTAGTTTCCTCCAATTACATGTAGTTGTACAACACTTGGAATGCAAAAAAAAGTTTATTTGATTGGCTCTTCCTTCTATCAGGTACAGTTGTGAGGGCATTGGGTTTTTCTACAGCAATCTAGTCCCTAGCTTCCCTGGGTCAACAGGTTGGGGTGCAGGTCTGTGTGATATTATGATATGTGGATCATAGCTACAGTGTGTATTCATTAACTTAACAATTCCTGCT
>NW_006796275.1:1123423-1139396 GCF_000442215.2 Lipotes vexillifer
ATTCTAGGGTCCTAGCCTTGAGCTTGCACTTCCAGTTGTTCCAAAAATTTTTAAAGCATCTGATCATTGCATTCAATCCCTTTGTGTCTGAAATAGCTAGAATGGATTCTGTTCCTGTAACTGGTCCATAAACCAATTACATTTGGATGGAAGTTAGTCTATAAATCTTGATTTTAAAGCAAAGGATAGAACTGAGGTACACATTTGGAAATCATTAAGAGTTTAGGTCTTGATGGACATATATGATAGACATGAAATTGAAGTCATCTGGGAACTGTTACATGCATAGAAACATTGGGAAATATCAATGCCATAAGAAGGCGTTGGAAGAGAAGCCAGTCAGAGAAGTTGGAAGAGAAAGAGAAAGTATATAAGTTCTTAAAGGAGATTTCAAATCTGTGTTAACATTTCCCTTTCTACTACTTGACTAAATTTCCTCTTCATTGTCCCTGTGTGTTTTCCAAATCCTCATTATCTCTTGATGTTGTCACCCTATTTTTAGCTTCATTTGCCTATGGTGGGGCCAATGGTAAACCAGTTCAAATATGTGTAATCTATGATCATAAAATTATTCTTTTATTCAGTGCTCATAATCATTTCTTGTCAAACTCTAAGCTAAGGCATTTTCAGGTATTATATTTCTCTATTCCTGATTTTAGGCAGCTGAGCAATTATGTAGAAATTTACAAAATTAAACTCATCTAGTTCTCTACAAATTCATGTTATATAATATAAAATGTTCCCTCAGCAGTGCTTGATAATCCTTGTGGCTAAGATTATAACCTGGGTTATTTCCTGTTTACACACACATACACACACACACACATATGCATGCACACACAGAGACCTTTATTATTTTGCCTTTACCTCTGAAAATACTGTGTTCATTCTTTACAAGCTAATCCTTCTGTTATTTATCATGCCTCTTTACATTTTATCCTGGATTCATTTTCTTCATACAAAATTTTTATTTAAAGACCATAAGCCAGGCAATGATTCATGGGCTAGAATATAAGAGCTAAATATAGAGTCCCCAGTACTGGCCCTCCTAGAACTTGCAGTGAATATACAGTGAAAATCAGACTAAGCTGGTTAGAGAGATTTTCAGGATGTTTTTTCTGTGGGGTTGTCAGGCAAGACCTATTTGATAAGAAAATATTTACCCAGAGACCTGAAGGAAAGCTCTCTGTCTTTCTGCAGCTGGTCTTTTATTTTGGTTTGTATGAGCTTTAAATACATTTAAACTTACATCTATTTCTTATGTATGATACATATTTGCCTTTTAACTTGGTTTATGGTATGCTGGATATAAATTAATTGTCCAACTATATAGCCTAATTATCAAATTTTAGGACTGCTGAACTTTATATTAGGGCTAAAAATAGTTTCTAATCAATAATGGAAAAGATTAATATTTTATTTAGTATTTACATTGCACTTTTTCTATTTACTTGTTTTTATACTTAGAACTTGGATCCACTTGGAATTTATTTTTTTATGAGGTGTAAAATACTGATCTATATATACAAAATGGCTGATATGATAGATGGATAGATAGATAGATGGATACATAGTGAGCTCTCCAACTGTTTCTACAGCATTCTTTGCATAATCAATTCTTTCCATACTGACTTGAGATGTCATCTTAATTTTAAACTAAATTTCTCTATATATTTGAGTCCATTTTGGGCTTCCTCGTTTGATCCATTGAACTGCAGGATTACTGTTACTAAATGTTAAGTTAAATAACATTTAAATACAATACATTACTTCAGTAAAAGATTGCCAATCCAGTGAAAATATAAAGTAATGTAATATATAATCAACTTGGCTATACAAACCTTAGATTAGAGCTAGGAAGATAATCTTATTAAAAAGTTGTATTGCTCAATAAGTATCAAAAATCCTTCCTCATGACAGATTATTATTTTTGTATTTTCTCTATCCTAGTAGAGTTCTTATAACCTTTCCAGGTATAATAAGGTCCAGCAAACACAGTCTGAATAATTTGCTGCATGCTTTTTTTTTGAAGTAGGATTTATGCATAAAACTTTTGTACTGTTTCAGGAAGGCACTTTAGCATATGCTGGTTAAATTTTGTCTTCTTGTTACAGCCTAAATCTGTTTTCATTCAGGTTGGTTGCTTTATGCCTCCAAGCTAAAAAAAGGATATTTAAAATCTTGAGAGAAATGATTCACACTCTCTTTGGCAGCTAAATACAATCTTTGTCTTTTGCTCAGTCCTTGGAATTTGATGAAGTAAAAGATTAAGACCGTTATACCACATTTATAAACCAAATGCTTTTAGTTCTTATACTGACAACACAATTGCTTGTGACTTCTCAGAGAAAAGTCACTCTTCTCTGTTGTTACTCTTTTCATAGACTACAAGTGTTGGAAACCTGTCTTAAGAATTATTTGTTTCTTTTTTTTAAAGCAATGCAGGACTTTTTTTTTTTTTTTCTATTAATGGAAGTGAAAAATGTCAATTCTCAGTGGCAAGTGTAAAACCTATAGCATGCACAATTTGCTGCCTGGCTTCTTTGGAGTCTCCCTGCTAGGACCCATAAAACGTGATAAAGTTTGGTAATGTCAAGGAAGGTTAATCGTGAGTCGAGGAGACACTGTGACAAAATCTATAGATCTAAAACAAATCTTTCCTAAAAGGAAGTGAAATAAAGGTAGTTTGGATTTTATTATATGGAAATTACTTTTAAAATTTACTGAATTTTTTTCACTCTGTGAAAAAGAATGTGATATGCTCTATGGAAAACATAGAAATTAGAAATAAGAATAAGGCTAAGATTTAGTAGATGGATTCATTAGCCCATGAATTTTAGATGTGTTATTTTATTTTAATAATTAACTTCGCTGTGATGTAAGTTATAAGTTTGACATAAATTACAATCTCATGTTTTAAGTATGAAAAGGAAATCCCAGAGAATTTGCATCTGCTTCCAGAAGATGCTACGTGGAGTAAAAGAACAGTTACAGTATAAAAGAAGGATCTGTAGAATTCTGGACGCTTTGTCAAAACAGTTTTGTAAAATAATACAATCACAGTCTCTAGCTTCAGGGGATAGAATCCTATTAATGTAACTCACAAGATGATTGAGCTTGGGCAAGATACTTAGCCACTCTGGGCTGATAGAATCTGCTTCATGTGCTTTAGAGGTGGTATATAGAAGAAAGAATAAGACATCTTGGAGTATAAATATTCAATAAGATTTAGTTGTTTTTATTATTATTATGACATTCTTATTCATACAGTTAATGTACTTTCAAAGAAGACCCATTCCTGTCCTTAAGGATTTTACAATTAAGGATTCGAACAACTTATCTAATAACCACAACACAAGGTGGCATCTTAGGCAATGATAAGACAAAGGTGAATAACAAAGATAAGAAAAGAAAGTATTCTACAGAGACTAAGAAAGAGAAAGACTAAGAAAAAGTTCTAGCCTGATAATAGGTCAGGTAGCTATTTAAGAAAGAAATAGCCTTGAGATGAGCATTCCAAGATTGAAAAAGAAAAGTTCAGCAGGTGATGATGAAGGGCTGATGAAGGAAAACTCTAGGAAGGAGAGACCCACAGTACAGAAATAGCTTTTTAAAAATTATTGGGGAAATGTGTGTTGAGCAGAATGCATAAAATTCCACTGGTATTTGTTAAATGATTAGTGAAAAACAAGTTTGGGAATATTAATTGGGACACTACAAGAGAAGCCTCTGTCAGTCTGGGCTGTGGCAGGCTCGCAGTATCATCATCAATATCATGTGCTAGATGAAGTGCAGTTTGGCATTAAGAATTACTTCAGGGTTGATTGCTTTGAGATTTATATTTTATGTTTTTAATGTTTGTTTGTTGCCAACTATATGACAGTAACTAATATTAACACACTAAAATAGCACCCCTTAATTTAACAATATTGTCCTAGACATATGCCACTTATTATGGGTATATTACACAAATCATTTTCTTTATGAGCTTATGGCTGCTTTTGATAAGCATTTTGTACAAGGCGATTTTTGTCAATTTATTCACAGTTGTGGTAAAATTTTGTGGCTGAGAAAAACCTGAATTATGGAACACTTTTTAAAAATCACAACTTAATTATCTTCAAGAGTTTAGTGTTCCTTTATTCTAGCCCAAGTCTCCCTCTAACTAGCTACATGACCCTGCATCCGTTATGCAGACTCCAAAGGCCTTTGTTTCAATATCTCTAGACAAATTCTGGACTAACTGACATGCCTGGTCATTTGTGGCCAAATCATTATATGACTGCAGCTACATTAAATACACTTCTGTCAGGAATAAGAGAATCAGAAATTAGATTACACAAATCAGAGAAATTGAAGGAGGGGGGTATAAAATTAATTTCTTAGACATTTTGATTAAAGCAGATATTTTAACTTTATGGAGGGGCTATAGCATCAATTTTCCTGTAAAAAAAGTAACAGAAAATTTTCAGTAACTTTCCTCCAGATTAAAAATAATCTATGACCCATAAATGTTTCCACTATTTCTAGGAAATAAAAAATAATAATTTTCCGCTTTTGCCAATTTTATGCTTCCCTCTTATACTCTGATATAACTTGTTACTTAAGCTCCCCAAATATTAACATACATATAAATCACCTGGGGATCTTGTGAAAATGGGGATTCTGATTTAGTATGTTGGACATAGGACTGAGATTTTGCATTTCTAACAAGTTTTTAGGTGATTCTTATGCTGTTGTCTGAGGACTGCATTCCACACAGTAAGGCGCTGAACGGCTTCAGATCTTATTCTAAGGCCAATTAGCATATACAGCACAGAAAGGATCAAAGTAAATACTAATTAACACAGACCCACATTCAGATAAGGACTAAGAGTATTCTCACATACGTATTCTACAGTTTGAAAATCAAATGTATTAAATAAAATTAAATAAAATTATTAAATAAACAGAAAAAAAAGATTCCCTCCTTGAATGTTTTTTTCCTGCTGGCTTTGTTGCCCTCTTAAGTGGCTGTTGCTCTTCATGTCCTTTGAAAACCCTGATTGAGACTCATCTGATTCAGTTGTTTGGGCCAAAAAGTCAGGATCATCCCTTCTTTTAGATCCAATGTCCACTCTTGTTGGAACTACCTTGATACATTCAGAATATGACCACTTCTACCATCTAGCAGTACTTCTAACCAGACCGTATGCTACCATGTTGGTCAAAGCCCTTTCAACTTCTCCCTGGATTATTATAATAGTTTCCTATCTGCCTCTATGCACATATCCTTGCCCTCCACAGTCTATTCTCAATATAGAATCCTGGATGATACTTCTAAAACCCAATTCAGATCATGCTATTCTTTTGCTCAAAAGTATTACAGCATCCATGTCACTTAGAATGAATGAAGGTCATTTACCTTACAATGTCCTACAAGGTCATACATAATCTTGTTTTCCATTACTTCTGTGAACATATCTTCTGCTATGCCCAACCTTGCTCTAGCCATACTGACCTCTTTGATGTTCCTTGAACTTATTGTGCACGATCCCTTTGCTATTCATACAGCTATTTTCTTTACTTTTTTTCAGTATCACTTTCTCAATAAAGTCAATTATGACCACTCAGTTAAAAAATGCGATTGACCTTCCTGATCCCCTTCACCAGAGTCTTCTCCTTTTTTCACCTTTCATTCTTTAAACACACACACACACACACACACACACAATCACTCATCAACTCCTCACATACAACATAATGTGTCTATCGAGAATGTTCATTGGTTTTTTATTTTTTTACTCTATTTAACCCAGTAGAATACAAACTGCCATGTTTCCTTTATTCTTCTCACCACTGATTTAATCTGAGCGATTGAACAGTGCCTGGCTGCTGTTGGTTGTTCATCAAGTATATGTTGAATGAAGTAAGCAATATACAATTTGGGAACCTAGCCAGGACTTTCCTTGACTTCGATGAGGCAGATGTTAGATAGCAGTAGATTGTGAAAGAAATGGGAGGTGAAGAAATCAAAATACATTATGATTAGAAAAAGCATGCCTGGAAAAGAAGCAATATGTGGGAATCTGAGTATCATATTTATTTTCCTTTTATTTTAAAAAAGTGAGACATGTGATCATAATTACAGAGTGAGGGAAACAAGCTTCAGATATAAAGATGATAACTGATGAAGCCATGCTTCAGAATACTATTTGAAAAAAACCCAAAAAACAAAACACAAGAGCTCAAGTAAAGAAGTTACCCTCAAACAGGAAGAAAAATTGTTTTCTTTCAAGAGTAAAATGAAATAAAGATATTTTCATAGATTCAAAGTCAGTACTTGGAAAAAATCCACTCCAGCTTAACCCAATGTTATTAATTAATGGTGGTTTTACAGGGGTTGTGAGAAGAGAAATGAAAGGGAAGGGTAACTGAGCATGTCAAAGAATCGCTGCTTAGCATGGAGAGAAAGACTAAAATACTACGAGTGTTAAAGGTATCAGTACTGTACAGTTACACGATGATCACTCAGCAAAGTGTGGACATCTACATCCCTGGAATGATGCTGAGTTAGGGCTTTATTGAGCAAGTGCAGCAGAATAGAAATGGTTCAGGAGAACAAATACTAGGTCTATACTTAGTGGGGAGCTGCTAAAGTCAAGGTAAAGCTTAACAACATCTCCGATATTGGAATCAAAAACAGAAAGACTAAGGAATTGCATTCAGATCTGGGTTGTTACAGTTTAAAATAGCTAGAGTGGATTAGATAAGAGGCATAATATTATCAAAGTGATGGCCATACATATGGGTGGCAAAGAGGGTTGGAGGTGAAGAGGATTAAATAATTAAGGGGATTAAGAAAGCAATGTGAGGGGCTTCCCTGGTGGTGCAGTGGTTGAGAGTCCACCTGCTGATGCAGGGGACACGGGTTCGTGCCCCGGTCTGGGAGGATCCCAAATGCTGCGGAGCTGCTGGGCCCGTGAACCATGGCTGCTGAGCCTGTGCGTCCGGAGCCTGTGCTCCGCAGCGAGAGAGGCCACAGCAGTGAGAGGCCCGTGTACCGCAAAAAAAAGAAAGCGATGTGAGGATGGTGTTGGTTTATCATTTACAAGCAGGTTAACCATGCATCCTGATCTGCCCAGGACAGTTTTGTACTATGACTGTCTTTCCATCTTAAATGTTAGTAAAGCCTCCTGTATACTCAAATCAGTTCCAGTTTGAATGATAAACAGTTTGATAAAACTATATATAGGATGTACCAATTTTTGAGGTGGATGGCAAATTCTTTAACAGTCTTTAAAATAGTATTAGTGACTCAAGAAATCATGGTTAGGAGGACTACGTTGATAAATCAATAGTGCAAGAGATAGAGATTCACATACTTTAGATTAATGTAATTATTTAGATCAATATTCCTAGTAGTACAGTATTGTATTTAATATGTACTCCTCATAAATATGCCCTCAAATTTTACTCAAGGCAAAGCAAAATATTAAAAAGCAAATATTGTGACCACTGTGATACTATTTATTTAAGCTAAGTATGCTCAGTTTCTTCCAGGGTTTTCATTTAAATAATTTTTAACTCTTCACTGCATTGACCATTTTTAAAAGGTAGTGATCAAAAATAAATACAATACTTTGTCCTGTCTGATAAATGAAGACTAGAATAGGATTGTCATAGCTTTTTCTGAGTGTTAATATTCTTACTTATAAAGCTCATATATGAATTAATTTGGGGTGCTTTTTGATTTGTTTTGTTTTTGGCTGCCATAATACAATTCTAACCCACATTTCCATTGTTTTCGTCTAGCTCTCCTACAGTTAATTTTGTATATCCTTAGAGTTTCAGGCTCATATACATATATGACTGCCTTTTTGATAGCTCAACTTGGATGTTGATAAAGTATATTAGCAGGGCCCAAGCTTAATCTTTTATTTTATTTTAAAAAATGAAACCAAAACCCACTTACTTCTCTCTTTCTTCTTTGTTAAAATCCTTTTCCAAGATATTATTGTTTCTTTCCTACATTACAATGAATATCACTAACTGCTATTTATACTCCCAGCTTCCATGTTTGTCTACACATTAATATGTATAGTATAAAACAATAATATTTAGAAAATACATAGCATTTGTCAGTGGTTTCTACTTTTGAAAAAATACAAATTCTTTGCCATGGCTTTTTAGTCTCTCCATGAACTTGCCTATCCCTCCAATGTTATCATACCCCACTCTTCTTCACTCCATCACTTTCCACCATGCTGGCTTTCAGGAAGTTCTAAAAAGTATGCCAAGTTCATGCATACTTTAGAGCCTTCACACTTCAATCTGCCTAAAATGTACTCTCCTGGATATTCACATGGTTGGTCTCAGTAAGAATGTCAATATTTCAGATAGTTATATTCTGAACACTAAATCTAAAGTAGTACTTCCAAGTCACTATGTATCACACCAGGCCATTTTACTTTCTTCCTCACACTCGCTACAATCACAAATATTTTGTGTGTGTGTGTATGCGTGTGTGTGGCTATTAGACTATATTTAGCGTCCCAACCAAAATAAAAGTCCCATAAAATAAGGATATTATCTTTATTGTTAACATCGTATTCACAATATCTAGAACTGTGTCTGGGACAAGGTAGCTGTTTAGTAAATATTTATGAGAATATGCTTTATTTTTACATAGAGAGAATGCTTGAAACGTTCAAAGTTTCAGATGATTGTGTAAATCTAGCATAAGATAACCATTTTTATCATGTTTCTTTAAAAGAAAATGAAAAAACAAGTTGGATTTTTCACTGATATTTAGTGGAAGAGGGATTAAGTAACCTAGCATAAATAACAGAAATCTGTTCCTTAGTATTTGAGATGGATTTATAATTCATTTGAATCTTTGTAGGTTTATGAGAAAATCACAAAGATGAGAATTATGAAGAGATTTTCCTGTTAAAATCAACAAGGATTAAAGATAGCAATATTCTAAAGAGCTTAAGTAAGTTATAATTTTGGAATTTCTCCATTTGGAAGACCTCTGACCATTTCTTAATGTATTTTATCTAGGATCAAGAATTAAATAGATCTGCTATGCAAAGATGGACCATATGCCTTTTACCATGGTCCAAATTGCTGAACTCAGTAATTATGTTCATGGAACATAACATCCTATAGTGAGTAATTAAATTTAATATACATATTTATATTTTTTATTTATGTGATTATACTTAAAAGTTTATCTTTATCAAACCTATTTAATTACATTCTTTTTTTGGCTTTTCTTTTGTATCACACATGTGTGGAATTTGACTAATCACATTTGGTTCATGGTACAAATAATCATCAACCTATAGAAGCATTTTTCTTTTTTTGGTTATTGTTGTTGTCTGTGTAGAGTTCTCATATTTAATAATGACTTTTTTATCTTTACTACTGGATATCCTGAAACACTTTTTAAATGTCTGTGTGTGTGTGTGTGTGTGTGTGTTAGAAAAAAGTAAAATATCCTCTCACTCTAATGATCATAAAGTTATTCACTATTAATCTGGTACCTTTGTGCCCTAAAATTAATCCAATTATCGTAAGAAACTCAATATGTATATTTAAGGGTTCAGAAACTTCAGACACAATTGTGAAAGGATTTCCAACCTTTCCAATGTTTCTGTATCACATTGCATTTCAGTCTGCCAAATCAAGATCAATCTTCCTCACTTTCCCTTCCATCCATCCTTCCTCTTTTCTTTCCTCCCTCTCTTCCTTCCTTCGTTTTTCCTTCTTTATTGTCTATTATCTCTCTTCTCTCTGTATCATTACATATAAACTGCCATTAAGCAGGATTCCTTAAATCATAATTTTAAGGAGAAAAATATTTTTTTGAGAATTACTGAACTTATAATTATTTTGGATGAAACATTAAACAAATATAGTGAATTCTGATTAATTACAAGTTTACTAAGGAATCTGCAAAGACTAAGGAATAAAAAATAAATGTATGATCATCTGCAATGATTTCAGTTTAGGGATATTATAAATAAAGTTGGTATCATTTTTTTTAAAAATGTCACTTTGTGGATATATATATGCATTTCTCTTCTGTAAATAGCTAGAATTATAATTGGTGGATCAAATGAGAGGAATACGCTTATTTTTTTCAGTAACTCAGAACTTTTGTTTATATCCTTTTACACTCTGATCCGCAATGTTTGAGAATTCTGGTTGCTGCAAATCCTCACCAATTTTGGTGTCTTCAGTCTTTATTTATTTATTATTTTTTTTAATTAAGCTTTAATTGGCATATAACATTGTGTAAGTTTAAGACGTACAACTTGTTGATTTGATACATTTGTATATTGCAATATGATTACCACCATTGCCTTAGTTAGCACCTCTCTCATGTCACATAATTATCATTTCTTCTTTGTGGTGAAAACAATTAAGACCTAGTCTCTTAGCAAACTTGAAGTTTATAATACAGTAGTATTGACTGTAATCACTATGCTGTGCATCGGATCTCCAGGACTTATTTACCTACTAGTTGCAAGTTTGTATCCTTAAACCACATCTCTTCAATTTCCCCACCCTCTAGCCCCTGACAACCACTATTCTACTCTCTGTTCTAACAAGTTTAGCCTTTTTAGATTCCACATTTAAATGATGTCATACTTATTTGTCTTTCTCTGTCTAATTTACCTTACTTAGCATAGTGCCCTCAAGGTCTATCAATGTTGTTGTATGTAGCAAGATTTCCTTCTTATGGCTCAATAATATCACATTTTATGTATACCACGTCTTCTTTACCCATTCATCTGCTGACGGACACTGAGGCTGTTTCCACATTTTGGCTATTGTGAATGAATAATGCTGCATTAAACATGGAGTGCAGATAATCTTTTTGATATCTTGTTTTCATTTCCTGTAGATATACACTCAGAAGTGAGATTGCTGGACCATAAGGCAGTTCTCTTTTTAATTTTGAGGAACCTCCATACTACTTTCCACAGTTGCTAAACTAATTTATATTTCTACCAACAGTGCACAAGAGTTCCCTTTTCTCCACACATGCTTCTGCAGCAGATTAACACACAGGTACTGGTTAAAGAGGCACAAAAGTTATCTTACTATACGTAGTTTAAAAAGTCTAACAGAGGTCTCATTGGACTAAAGCCAATGAACTAAATTCAGGGTGTCTTCGGGGTTGAATTCGTTTCTGGATCCTCTAAGGGATAATCTGTTTTCTTTCCTCTTCTAGTTTCTAGAGGCTACTTCCATTTCTTGGCTATGATCACCTTCCTCAATCTTCAAAGCCAGCAAAAGTGAGTGGAGTCATTGTATCTCCCTGACATCCTATAGTAATGTCCTCCTCTCTGATTTTCTCTTCTCCTTTCCTTTTCCACTTAAATATCCTTGTGATTACAATGAGACAACCAAATAATCCACGAGAACCTCTCCATTTCAAGGTCTGTTCTCTTAATCACATTTGCAAGCTTCTTTTAGCCATGTAAAATACCATATTCATAGGTCCTGGAGATTGGGACATGAAGATCTTTAGAGGGTGTCTACCACATCCAATCAGTGAAAATTTTACTTCAGATATTTAATCTTCTGGCTCTGAAATTTCCATTTGTATTTTTATCATGGTTCATTTTTCTTCTGCTGGAATTTCTTACATTTTCACTCATTATGAATACATTTTCCTTTTCATCAATAATCATAGTTATGATAACTGCTTTAAAATTCTTATCTGCTAATTCTAGTGCCTGTGGTTAGTCTTTGTATATTGCCTTTCCTCTTGAAATCCAGTCAAAATTTCCTTCTTCTCCATATGTTTAATAATTTTAAGATGTATCTTGCACATTTTGAAGGTTATGTTTGGAGACTCTGGATTCTGTTACATTCCTCCAAACAGTATGATTATTTGTGTGTGTTGGTTTGTTTTAGCAGACAATCAACTTGACTTACTTAAACTGCAATCTTCATCTCTTGGACATAGGCTCAGAACTCAGTACAGTGATTTTAGCCTCTGTTGTGTCCCTTAGAGTACAGTCTGTACATGTGGTTAATGGGTCAGGTAGCAATTTGAGTATACATTATACCCATAATTTATCACTTCTCCCCACTTGTTCTCTCCTTTCTTAGGATCCTTCATCACTTTAAAGCATGGTTTTATTATTTGGGTGCCCCAAATTCTATTCTCTGTTTTTTATAAGGAAGAAACACTGCAGTTTTTCTATAAGAGTTTGATTTGCCTCTTAGTCTTATTTTTATTTATTTATTTTTTTTTTGCGGGACATGAGCCTCTCACTGTTGTGGCCTCTCCCGCTGCGGAGCACAGGCTCTGGACGTGCAGGCTCCAGACGCGCAGGCCCAGCGGCCATGGCTCACGGGCCCAGCCGCTCCGCCACATGTGGGGTCTTCCCAGACCGGGGCACGAACCCGTGTCCCCTGCATTGGCAGGCGGACTCTCAACCACTGCGCCACCAGGGAAGACGCTGCCTCTTAGTCTTGAAAACCAAATATATAAATAGCTCATCCAGGTTCATTCCCTTCTTCAGTATGTCATTCCTTCATCCAAATGTTGACTCCCCATCAAAAACAACTTCTTCTTCCTCCTCTCCTCCTTCTCCTTCTCTTTCTTTTTTGTGTATTTTCTTTCTTGTTTGTCTGCAAGAGCGTTGGTACTATGGGAGCATACGTTCAAACTAAGAATATGTAAGGGATGCTGAAATTCTATCTTTCTAAATATTAGGCTCACAGTTTGCCTTTTTCTTACTACCAAGTTTCTCATTGAAATTTATCAGAGTTTGGAAAGGAAGCATCTTTTTCTTTTTTTCTCAAAGCCTAATTGAAAATAGATTTTTACTTTATAATACCTTAAAACATTTTTAAAGACATCATCAAACAGAAATTGTAATAGCTCAACTCATGGCCAATAATCTTTTTGTTAGACACTGATCCTGGTACAAATAAAACCTACTTTACTCATTTATTCATTCATCCACTTAACTGATATTTATTCAGCTCTCACTATGAGCAACAGGTTTTTTAAGTAATGAAAATATAAAGGTGACCAAAAATGGCATAGCCTTGCCACTTAGCAAGAAAGAATAACATTCAACAGAATGTCACACACACAAAAAAATTTGAATAGGGCAAAAGATATGAAGCAGAGGGGCATGCTGATAAAGTATACATTAGGTGAAAATCACCTAAGTATGGAGGCTAGAGTAGGCTTTCCTGAGGAAGTGACTATTGAACTAAGGTCTGACAGAAAGTAAGATTCAACTAGATAAAGATTGAATGCAGTGGATGAGCAGGGGAAGAAAATTTCAGGCAAGCTAAATAGCCTGGAATGTTCAAGATGGAACTGAAAAGAAGTCATAATAGCTGGAGCACAGAGCATGAGGTGAAAGCATAATGCTAAATGAGACTTGTGAGGCAGATGAAGAACAGATGATCTAGGGTTTGTGGGTCAGGCTAAATTTCAGCCTTTGTCCTCAGAGCAATGAATATCATCATAATCTTTGTTGCTAGCTTTCACAACATTTGCAGGCTGACAGCATGAATTTCTTGTGTTTTCAGGTAATTAAGAATGTCTTTCCCTCATATAATTCATGTCTGTATTCTAACTAACAAGAACTTTAATATTATGCACAATAAAATAGAACAAAATAAACATAGAATTCTGCATGAAAAACATAAAACAAAGGAAATATTTGGGTATGTCTTTTATTTAATAAACTAAATGTATTTAATGTTAATGAAAGGATGGTTCATGTTACATATATGAAGTCTTATTTCTTTTGGATAATATTTGAAGCATACTGATTAAGCACATATCTGAACATAATTATGACATATCTACAAGAAACTCTAAGTGGCTGCAACGTTTTTCAAAATCACAGTTTATGAAGTCACTGGAGTATGGTCATATCTTTTTTAATCTTGTAAGAAATGTGAATTAAGCACACTGTTTTGGTTGGACCTCAGAGGAATAATCACATAGGCACACACAAGCAAATTTGAACCTGTTACAAACAGTATTTAGCAATGTATTTCTTATTTCTGAAATACCAGCTTAGATACATAAAAATTATCAATATTTGTATTCAAAGAAAAGCAATAAAATTTATGATTAATGAATAGTCTAAAGCTTCAAACTCATCCAGATACTTCTTTTAAGTCTGAGAGAAATATGTCCTATTGAGAAGTATCAGATGAAATCCAGCTGTATTTTAATCTCATTTCAACCTATCATCACAGAAAATATTGACTATTTTCTCCCTCAGACATGCAGCTGTCAACTATCCAACTACGGGCCTAGATTTACATTATAGTTTTATTTCCTACCTATTCATTTTCATCTAAAACACTTGTTCCATGAAACAGCTTTTGCTGTCTGAAAAAGGAAAACAGGATATGCGGCCTCATCAAACCTGTCAATGAATGTTCATGGGCACAGCAAATAATATTTGTTAAATTCAAGGGAGTATGTTTCTACCTGAAGAAGTGGTAAAATCACTGTACATCTATGTGCATTATTAATATCACATTTATCATTCCATAAAAAGATTTCCATTGTTTGCCAATAGTTATAAGAATCCCTGCCCTTCCATCTCCCAATCCAGGAGCCACATTCAAATACCTGCAAAGTGTGTCTGCTCACCTGGAAAGTAGGCCAAGTTACAAAAGCCCCTGGATAGTTGTGTAGACTTTAAGATCTTTGGAAAACGTAACGAGGCTTTGTGGTTAGTAACAGAGAGAGGATTTATTAGTGATGATAGGCAAGAATGCAGTGGTAAATCCAAATGCAATGACTCAAAAGAATAAAATAAAAATATTTCTTTCTCATAAAACAATTCTTGGTGATTGGTTAGGCTGATGGGACCATTCTCTTCTATGTGGTTTTGCAAGAATCCTAGTTCCTTCTGTCTCACAGCTTAAGTAACCCATAGGATATCATTTGCAATACATTCAGTCATTGGACTGAGAAAAAGACAGCATGGAAGAGACATATTGGTTTCTTAAAAGCCTTGGTTTAGAAGTAACACATGTCAGTTCCATTCACTTTCTACTGGGAGGGACTAATAATATAATCACCCATGACTGCAAGGGAACTGGAAAATACAGTTCTTGCCTAAGTATTCAGTTTTAATCTACAACTCTATATTATGGATAGGAGAAAAGATTTTGGTAGGTAGCTTCTTTTCTCTGTCACAGAAGTGTTTCTCTTCAATTGTTCTGGACATAAGAGGGTATTTTGCTTGTTTGTTTTATCTTATTGCTTGTTCATTTTTCTGGCCACCTAGGTATATATGAAGTTCACACAGGCTAAGTAACTTATACTAGCAACTATAGCTAGGAATAAATCTACAAGAAACAAAAGTCAGCACAGAGCTTAGATAAACAGAGGAAGGAATTGTAACTCAATATTCCATATCAACCTAGAAAAAAAATAGATCATGAATTTCTGTGAGTAAGGTAAATGGGCCTTAGAGTTTGAGATTAAGGGGGCATTCTCAGTGATGATATAATAAAATATTTTTTATTATTTTACTGTACATTTATAAAAGCCCATTATATTACTGTGTACTAGGAATATTGTTCTATATTGTGAATATTCTGAGAAATTCCATGAAAAGGGATATGTCCCAAGAAATCATGCATGAAATGAATTATCTTCAGAAAGTAAATGCAAAATTTGGGTTAACATGGTTGCAATAAAGTATAACTAAGTAAGATGATTTTTAAATTAGAAATGTTAACGTCCACCTGCCCTACTCTTCTAATCTTTTTCTGTCAGCAGAAATACTCATTACGTTCATAGTAGGTTATTTTTGAACAATAAACACTTTTATTTAATCAGCTAAGAAGAGATGAAGGAGGGTTTATTTGCATCTCTGGACCAGGTTTTCCTCAGATGGGACTCCAGCAATGTGTACAAAGCCATCTGCTCAGCCACACTGGCCAGGCCTCAATATGAAAAACTTTTCCTGCT
>NW_006796275.1:1139406-1156312 GCF_000442215.2 Lipotes vexillifer
AAATCGATTATCTTGGTTATTATTTTCTTTTCATTCTATTTTTTATTCTGGATTTTATTTCACTTTAAATAAAATTTTAAAATCTTATCTTCCTCAAAGGTCATCGTGGTCCCTTTCTGAAGGAGTGAAGCCAAGGTAAGAGGGATTCTGACATCTACAGGTACAATGTACTGTTGATTACCATGATGCAGATCTTTATTAAATACCTTGTAGATTATACCCATGGTTCTAGTTTTGTACTGCCTTTGGAACCCCAAGATACCCACTCCAGGACCACAGTACTTTAATATATCCCTGCCATGGACTGTGTTTGTGCAGAAAAGACCCAACTTATATTTTCTGGAAGGCATCTCAGCACATACCTCAGTTTCTGATAGTGGAGCTTTCTCTTGCCTCCCTCTTGTGGTACCTAGGACACGTCCATTCTTCAGTTCTGGATGAAAAGAGAAATTTGATTAATAATGAAAGCTGTTTTTACTGTCATATGTCTATAAACTTGCACTTACTTAGAGTAAACCTAAAAGTTCACTAAGACATTTGTATTTTCCTAAAAAAATTGATTTCAGGATATCATGGTCTGCAAGCATCTTCCAGGCAAATTGAAGGATAAGTGTTGTTTTTAGGAATAAATGGGATATGTTTAAATCATAGAGTACTCTATGTGTATTAATTGTTGTTTAAATGGCAATATATGGAACATCAATTTACATATAAATTCAAATTTTTATTTATGATATTTTACCCTTCCATATAAACCAAAATAGTCTGTGGCTGTAGACCGAAGTAGTCATCCCAATAACTCAAGTTCAAACCCAAGTTCTGCTACTTACTTTCTATAGAGTTTGGGCATATTACTTTTCTCTTTTTTTTTTCAGATTCCCTATCTGTAAAATGCAGGTAACAATAAAAATAGCACATGACCCTTGGATCAAGTGAAATTAAATGTATTCCTACAAGGAACCCAAAAGTTTGCCATAAACATAGTAAACTTTATATATTATTATTCTTTGTTTATTTGCCTAACAGTTGTATTAAAGTCAAAAGTACATAAGGAATTGTCACATTTGCTTAAAAAGGAAGAATATAAAACTGATGTATATTTATAAAAACAGACATCACCAATACACAGTAATAAAATGTTCTTTCAAATTATTGGAGATCAACTCAACTTCAAGGTAGCTTTTGAAAGTAAAACATTACTAATTCAGATATAAAAATCCACCACTTTTCATCTTTATAGTGTTCAAAAAATAGTACAATTACAGCTATATGTGGGATCTGAGGCAATTAAACCAAGGATGAGGTGAAGAAAAATGGTCTCTGTAAATAAAATCTAAAATACCCATTTTATACATAGTAACAAGCAAGTAGGTATAATTATAGTAATAATATAGTCTATTACCTAGGCTCTAAGATTTCACATTTAACTAAAGTTTTCTCATTTATTCCATATTCTAACATTCAGCACTACCAGCTTTCAGTTATAAGAACTTTTTAAGAAAGAAACTTCCATTTAAAGATGATTTTTCTCTAATTAAGTAGACATTTCTATCAGCTTTGTCTTGTTTCGTGGCTGAATGTGTTTGAGATTCCCAGGATCACTAGACTTCTGAGAACAGAAGCCACCATAAGACCACAAATAAAATGAACAGAAACAAAGGAACTCAGATGAAATAGGTAAAGTGCAAAAAAGAGATGGGAATTTATTTTAAAAGTAATAATCTGAAAAGAGAATCAACTCTAAGATGCTATAAAAAGGAAAAATCAGAAAATTAAAGGAGCTCTTAGAAATTAAAAGTAAGATAAATTTAAAAAATCAAAACTTCAGTATAAGGTAGGAAACTAGAAGGATAAAGATAATGAAGTTCCCTTGCAAGTAAAAGACAAGCAAAAAAGAGAATAGCAGGAGAGAAAATATAAGAAAATTGAGAATCAATATAGGAATTCAAACATGCACCTTATCGAAATTCCATAAAGAAAAGAAAAACTAAAAAAAATGATATCACAGAAATAATGTAACAATTATCCCCAGCATAAATTTGCATAAATTTCTATATGTATAAGTGCTCAGCATAATGGATGCAAAAAGTCCTCAGTATGGCATATAACTGTTAAATTAAAAGTGGGAGGGAGAGAGAGAGAGAGAAAGAGAGAGAAAGCTTTAATAGTGAGAAAAAAACGCAGGAGGGGTGATCACAGAAATTTTTGAACATAAGAATCCTAAGAGCAACATTGAAAGCTAAAAGAAAATGGAAAAATGTCTCAAAATTTTGAGGGACAATTAATTTTAATCGTGCGTTATATACTTAAATAGTTCATCAACTTTGAGAGTGGAATAAAGAAATTTTTAGATAAGCAAGTCACTAAAAATTTCACTCTTCTGACCTCTTTTTTAGGATGGTGAAACCCACAAAAACCAGTACTTAAACCTCGGAAAAGGAAAATTTCAGTTTCTGAAAACAGAACACTTGACAAAGGAAAATACTAAGGAGATTCATCAGAATGAGATTCAGGGGAACTGGAGCATCTTTGCGTGCATAGTTGGCCCAGATTTGAGCAAGAAAACAAAAGGCTCACAAGGGGGGGAAAAACGTGCATGTAGTGAACAAAATATGGGGAGGGTTTTTAGTTTACAGTACTGTATTGAGAGGCTATCTGAAACTCTTGGACAGTGTGAAGAATTATCAATAGGTACATAGAGAAATGAACATATAACTGAGAGGTAATTGATCCTAGGAAAAATGAAAACGTTATAGAACTGAGCAAATGTAAATGTAAATATAGTGAATCACTTGACTCCAAGTAAATGATATTTATTTGGTCATATTATAAATGCTAAATATCAATTTAGTCAAAAACTGCAATATATTAGGCAGAAGCAGGGGACAGTGTTGTATTTGAGCTGATTAAACCATAATAGCAAGTCAAGAGATTATGCTCAGCGATGTTAAATAAAATAGCAAGGCAAGCATTACCATTAAAAAGTGGAAGTAAGTACCAGATAAAAAAATAAAATAATAATATAATACAAAAATAATATAATAATCAGGACTTCAGTGTAGGTGGATGGTTCACTTACATCTTATTAGGATCTTTTTACTTTTTAAACTTGGTGCACGTATTAGTTTAAAAATATGTATATATTTAAGATCATGTACATTTCTCCTTTATATCTGGCTTAAATAAAAGCAGACCTCCCATTCCTCATTGGTTCCAAGAAGGGCACTGTCAAACTTGCTTGCTATTCTGAGTCTTAGTTAATTATCCCCTCTATGGAATATGGAATAAGTGAACACTAGCAGATTCTCCAACTGTGGCTAAGAAAGCATGCAGAGAGCCATTGCCTTGACAGGAGGGATAAAGAACGAAGGCAAATCACATCCAAGTTGTCAGGGACCTGAATTAGAACTGGAACAGATTTTTAAAGTGTGAGCCAAGGAGCTTCGTGGATTTTTAGCCTGGGGTTGACGAGCAGAGTGGCCAGTTCCCACTTATTCCATCAGTGCTTTTTGCTCATGGGCAGAGGAGAAAAACAGGTTGAACCTTTGACTATGAGTATTTTCTAAAATATATCTTGAAGTTTATATACTATAGCAAAGGTCAGAAAACTATAACCTGTTAGCCAAATCTCACCTTCTGCCCATTTGTGTATGGCAACTTACACTGTCAAATGGTTGAAAAAAAATTCAGAAAAAGAATATTTTGTAATACATGAAAACTATTTGAAATTCAAAGTTTAATGTCCACAGTTAAAACTGTATTGGAACACAGCCATTTCCAACCATTCACATATTGTTTCTAGCTGTTTTTGAACTCTAGCACACTTTGAGCCCTCGCCCAAGAGACTGTAAGGCCCACAAGGTCTAAAATATTGACTATCTGACCCTTTACAAAAAAAGTTTGCCGACCCCTGTACTAAAAGAACATATATCTCATTAAGATGTTTAACTTTTTGATCTCTCCCATACATATTCCATGAGAGAAAGCTGAGCAATTCTGATGAACAATGAAGTTGCTGAATAAGTTATGAAAATTAGTTACAACAAGGCTTCTTAGTTTAAGCTCTCATTGTCATTTTATAAGTCTAATCAATAATGGGCAGTTAGATCTCACCCAGAACCAAGTATCATAGTTAGATTTTGGAGATAGTTCAAGCGTCAGTCTTTCTAGACCAAATTAGCTACCTAGGAACTGCAGATTTGTGTGAACTAGCAGATTTAGAGTGCTCCTGTGGACTGTGGTAAGGATCTTTGGTACATGAAGAGGAGAAATTTGAGAACAAAGGTGATAAAAACTACCATTTTGTCAGTGTGGATGTCCTGTGCAATTGGTCATTGTACAATTAACTAGTTTGTATTAGTGTCTTCCAAGTGGAGAAAGTGACTTATTCAATTGATGACTCCACATAAGCAAACAGTAATTTAATTGGGGAAGAACCCCAGGAAATAGCAAAAAGATGATGTGAGCCATAAGTACTCTGAACTTCTCAGTTACTTTTCCCCTGTCCTGTGGGGGTCATTTGAAAGTCATTTGAAAGCCAGGGAGTCAGATAAGCTAAACTGAAGCAACATTGTGACAAAGTCCTCTTGGAGAGGAGCGAGGCTCATGGTTGAAGTTTAAAATGACTATACAAGTTTCTTTTTTATGTTCAATAATTTTGAGTGGGTCTTGACAAGAATCCTTTCAGATCAGCCCAACCTTTCAGTAGTCATATCACATCTTTTCAAAATATTAGACTTATTCATAACTCTAGCCAGTGACTCCTTTTACTTCACAGATATGCAAAGAAACTGAGGAGAACCCACCAGGAAATCTTTGCAGTCCTGCAGACAAAGGATGTACACCAAAACAGAAATGAGCATATTAGAGGATGGCTGCTTGACAATTGTTGCTGGAAGCCCGAGTAAACAGTCTGTAATCTGCCTCCTCCCATGAATGTCTGCTAGATATTTCAAAACTAAGTTGTTCCTCAATAAATCCCAGGTAGACGACTCAAATGAAATAACTACACAGCTAGCGTGGCCTCCAGCAATTGAGCACATGGATCCCAGGCCTTTCTCCCCACCACCTCATTCCGTACTTATAAATCTGGAGACTATGCCACTTAGAAAACAAATCTTCATAAGGAAAATACATGGTGTTTGACAGGAAGACAAACACATATGCACGTCCACACACATATTGGTTTGTTAATTCATTCAACAGATGTTTTTTTAAACCACTATGTACAAGGTAACATAATAATTTAGAACTGAAGGCACATCAGTTGGGTACTATTATAATTATAATAACAGATGAGGAAGAAAATCTTTAGGCATTTTTTATAATTGTGGACTCAGCCTTCTCCAAGGCTGTCAGCTCTGGAACCTGAGTGTAACTATGCAAATTATGAAGTAAGAGAAAATGGAATTGAAGGAAAAAAAATATAGTAAAATTTAAATAATAAAACTTTAAAATTCTAAAGATAAGAAGACAAAGATTTTAATA
Source organism: Lipotes vexillifer (assembly GCF_000442215.2). Lineage (NCBI taxonomy): Eukaryota > Metazoa > Chordata > Mammalia > Artiodactyla > Lipotidae > Lipotes > Lipotes vexillifer. The sequence continues at coordinate 1,144,894 of NW_006796275.1, forward strand.
ATTATATTTATAGAATTATGAACAGAAATTAATGGGGGAGAGTTATGGAAATATCCCATAGCAGGCAAAAAGAAGATGTATTTTATATTTGTAGGGTAAATAAAGTTAATATACTCACAAAAATTACAATGATTACATTTTTTTCAGATTTCTGTATACTTGTTATTATGAATCACTTTGATATTTAAAGGACAGAGTTGGTTTATGTATGTTTAACATCATATTATATTCCTATCAGTAACTCTGTGAGTTTCAAACATTTTTACATACATCTATATATCTATGTATTGTTCCACCAATACTCAAAACTTCACTGTAGTTTGCTTCTGAAATCATTTTAAAGAAATCTCACATGTACTTTTAATTTTAATTGAAATTTATCGGAAATAAGTATTGTAATGCCAGATTTTTAAGGTTTTTATTTGCCTAAATCTGTTGATGTTTTTCTTAATTTTAACTTTATAGAGTCCTTTAGTTTTTGATGTGGGATATGTAGTCAAACTTATTTTTGGTCTCCTAAAGTGAGTCTTTTTCCTCTTAAGAGATAAGTTTATCCTATACAATGTAAAATGTGTTCGTTTCACTTTTTTCTGTTTCATGTCTCTGAATATTTTCCATGTATTTCCCATGTTACTAAATCTTACTTTCACCTTTTATAACTTATGAGTTATAAAGTCAGTTTTCTATTAAGAGAACTGACATATATAAATAAGTTATAATTGTTTTTTAACTTTCCATGTCCAGAAATAAACATTAATGATTGGCATTCTTAAGTGAAATAGGAACACATATTTCATATTCTTCCTTCTCCAACTCATCCAAAATCATTCTTTTTTTGGGGGGGGTCATAGTCTTGGGCTTTATTTTCAGTCCAAAAATGTTAATTAATTTTTTATTAGAAATTATTGTGTTGTGAAACCATAAAATTGTAGATTATTTAAAATTGATTTTATTTCTAAATTCATTGACTTCTCTAAATTACTTCACCGTTTTATGTTTTCATTATTGAGATATATACCTACTTATTGACTGGCTTAACTTTCCCAATTGACTTTTTAGGAATCAAAGGTTTTCCTAAATTTTTATGCCTGTTTTCTTCAGTCACGAATACGACTTGCCTTAATATATAATTAATTAATCTCAATTTTCCCTTCCTCAGAAATCTGCAGGCTCTGTTCCTTTGAGTTCTGCATTTAATACTTCCATTAAACGGTTGAAGAAAGGCATGATTTTATGTTTTGCTTTACAGGTGACCAGGTTCTTCTGAAATGATCTCTGAATTTTTTTTTTTTTTTTTTTTTTTTTTTGTGCGGTACGCGGGCCTCTCACTGTTGTGGCCTCTCCCATTTCAGAGCACAGGCTCTGGACGCGCAGGTTCAGTGGCAATGGTTCACGGGACCAGCCGCTCTGTGGCATGTGGGATCTTCCCGGACTGGGGCACGAACCCGTGTCCCCTGCATGGGCAGGTGGACTCTCAACCACTGCGCCACCAGGGAAGCCCAGATCTCTGAATTTTTAAAGCTTCTTTTTAAAGTTTAAGTTTGGTAACTTTACCAAGTTCATTTTTCTATCTGTCTATCTATCTGTCATCTATCTATCTACTATTTATCTAACTATATCTATCTACCTATTTATTTCTCTCTCTATCATCTATCTACCCTTTTTTCTCTTTGCTTTTTGCTTTTCTCAGAAGAAGTTTAATACTCATGGTTTCATTCAAATTAGAAAAGGTTCCTTAAAATTTTGATTTGCTGTTTTTGTTGTTATTTCTCTTGGTCAGGAACACCAACAATCTCTATTTTTTCCATTGGTTATGCTCCTTAATTATAATTTTGTTTTTATGACTTTAATTAATTTGTATTTTTTTCTCAAACCTTTGAAAGATATTTCTGACAGGTTCTCAATGTGATCTGTTTTGGTGGTTCAATTCTGGTCTTTGCTGTACCTAATCATGTTCACAAATTGTGAAATAACATTCCCATCTTAATTCCTTTCATAAATTCTCTTTTCATTGCATTATATTACTTTATCACTCCTTGTTTGAAAGAGTGGTATTTTTTTTGAGAATTCCTGAGAGGATGAGTCGTTTTAGCCTGCAATTTCATTTTATTTCTGTTGCAATATATCCAACATGTTATTCATCTGTATAGTGTCTGACATTTCCCTTTTCCCATTTTTTTCTGCACTTGAAATAGAATTATGTAAGATTCATTTTTTTGGCTGTGTGTTCTCTTCAGCTTACTTATCTTTGAAGAGACGCAGTTCTTTCTGGGCCTAATCTTTTATCAAAACTATTCTGAGTAGAATTGCATTTATTTTTCTCTATATTTATATGGGCGATTTTTGATAATTCTCATACATATTGTGTGTGGTCTCAGGGCTGATATTTTATATACTGTATTCAGTACTTGGAATGTTTTAGATTTTTGAGGAAGAGAGGAAATTAGGGTGAAAAGAAAATGAACACCTTGGAACCCTGTATTCTAGAATATGTAAATTTTATGCAATTTATAAATTTAATGAAATTTGCATACTGTAGTTCCCTTAAGCCCAAGGCACACTCTGTCCAATTGTGACAGCACTCTGAATATGACCTAACCTTCATTAGCACTTTTTTAATGGAATTTATTTTCTCACAAGGCCTGTGTCCTTGGTCAGAAGTTCTTACCTTTATGATCTCCTATATACTGCAGTTTACAGATGATGTGAACAACAACAGAGTTCTAAGCCCTATTTTTGTTCCTTAGAAACCAGCAAAAACCAATGTGGAATCAATTTCAAGACAACGAGGAAGTTAAATACCAGTCATTTCTAGTTAATTACTCATTATTCCATTTTCAATAAAATATCACACAACTTATAGGCATTATGAAAATGTTATCCTTTTGTTTTAGTGATAAGATTTCTTTCTCCCTATCATAGGTAAAATATAATGTGAACCCACAATGTTAAATAGAAGAGACGTTTTCTGTATTTTCTCTAGCTAGACATATGCTTCAAAGTAGGGGAATTCCTTTTATAACATTATGACTTGCCCTTTTATGACATTACAGTATCTGTTTTAGAAATGATTGAACATGAAGATCCAATCATACATCAATCACTTTTTTATTTGAAGTAGTTTTAGTAGTCAGACATCTCTTCACTATATGGTATTAATGTAAAGAGCAAACAAACATTTTTAAAAAGAAAGTTATTTTAAGAAATTGGAAATCATGTTATCCTAGCAAATTTTTACAATAAAGTGAAATTTTCCTATTTAAAAATTTAAGATCTTCTATCAGTTAATTTGTTTTTTATTTTTATTTCCAAAGAAAGGAACTGATCAATCATTCACAAATATGGAGTATAAAGGGGTTGCTGTTTTTATATGTAACTGGAATAAATAAATTTTGGACCATGGATGGGAAAGGCAATGATTAAATAAGCAAAGTTTAATTTTTGATAGAGAAGCATCCTCTGAAGAGTAATAAAATAGAGATTGAGAAGCTAGTGGAGTTTCAGAAAGGAAACCTCTGAGGAGGTCACATTTTATCTGAGTTTTCATCAGTAGATATTTAGTAGATTCACATCTTTGGTACAGGAGTGTCTGTGCAATGTAGTCTTTAATATACAGACTTTGTAAATCATTGAATCATCACAGTCAAGCAAATTAAAAATGTACATATCAAACTTAATTTTCTTAAGTTTCATAGCCATTTGCATCACCACTTATGAAGGAAAATAAACTTGAGAGCTCGACTGAACTATGAAAGGAGATATTTAAAATCAATCAATCACAATTTTACTGTTTAATTTTGCTAATTTTGCTAAGGGTAGTTCCCATGATAGTCTTAAAAGGGAGAGAGATACCTTCGGGTATTGGCATGTACCTTTATCTCCTAACCCCTTTACCCCTCCCTTCTTTCTACCTGAAGTTAAAGATGGATCAGCCATTGTGTGACTAGGAAGAATAAGCATCTGCCAAGGCAGGCTAAGCAAAAAGATTTATAAGTAAATCTGAAAATACAGAGATATTTTGTGGAAATAAATTAAAATGAAGTTTGTTTTCAGAGGCAAAAACAAGAGAATATTCCTCTGGTATGGTGAGTAGAATAATAACTCCCCAAGATGTCCAAGTTCTGATCCCCAGAACCTGTGAATACTACACTACATGGCTAAAGGACTTTGATTGTTAGGATCTTTGAGATCATCCTGGATTAGCTGGGTGGGCCTAGTCTAATCACCTGGGACTTTCCTAGCAATAGACAGAAGGAGATCTGACTATGGAAAAGTAGTCCAAGATGCAACATTGCTGGCTGTGAAGATGGAGGAAAAGGGCTATGCGTCAAGGAATCCAAGTGACTTAAGACAAGAAAACTGATTCTCCCCCAGAGCCCTCAGAAAGGAATGCAATCATGCCAACACCTTTTTTTGACCCCACTAAGACCTGCGGCTGACTTGTGCCTTAGAGAAGTGTAAGATAATAAATTTGTGCTGTTAGAAGCTAATAAATAAGTGTGTGGCAATTTTTTACAGCAGCTATAGAAAGCTAACACACCTGGTAAAACTTCCAAATGAAGAGCAGATGCAGTACTTCTGCTCAAACACAAAGAGAACTAAAAAAAGAAAACGTTATCGTGTAGGCATTCCAGACATATGCCATTTCCATCTCCTTCTCTGTCCTCCACTACATTCTCCAGGAGGTTTGGGGGTAAGAAATTTGATATTCACACTTGTTGGGTAAAGAAGAAAATGGCAAGGCTAAACTCCATGCAGATGATTTCTGGGGAGAGGGGACATCTAGCTGGATAGGATCAGAGGACATATATTTCATAGGGCTCTTCTTGGGACTGTCACATATAGGTAATAGGTGGCTTATCTTGGAAGAAGAGACACATCCATGCAGTGAAATTGTTATAAACATTCGGCACTGTGTTCCATCACCTGCTCTTCTCTTCCATAAGATTTGTTACACAGCTGCAAAGAGAGCTCATCTCCAGGCCTCATTCCTCCAAGGTAGGAAGTGAGATATGAGCCATGTTTTTCATGTCCATTTTGGCAGGATGGTGTTTATTATGACTTGTTCACTACTGCTGATAACAGTAGAGTATCCTACCTGCACTCTCTGCAGCTTGGCCTGCTTCTAACCCATACTCCACCAAACTACAAGATAGACAGATGTAGTGTGCTTCGAATTCTGGGCCACCTCCTAAGATTTTGCACTTTCATTTGTTATAGAAAAATTATGGGTTGATCTGAAATCCTTTTTATTCATTTTCCTTATGTTATATTGAAAATAGCAGATGCTGTTTAATGTTTATAATATAATAAATTTCTGAGTTTCCTTGTAAATAATATTTCCTTCTTTTTGCTTCTTCTTTTGAAGTGAGTTGCAGGTAAGGGGATTTTTAAGAATGATTTTTATAACCACCATCTTTTCCAGCAATTCAAGCAAGCTGGTCAAATTGTGCCTATAATAGAAAAAGCAATTCCTTCTGTACTGACAATCGTGACTTCCCAAATTATCTGAACCTCTCACCAGTTCCACAGGGAAAGGTGAAAATATCTGGACCAATGGATATTCAGAAATCATTAAGGAATATGTAACTGAGTCAATATGATAACCACAGTGAACAAAAATTTAGGTGGGAAAATAAAATGTGAAGAACAATGAAATGATGCAAATGTCACATGTCTTTTTTATGATGTATCTAAAAGGTTGACCAAGATTCAGATGACCTCTTATATGCATAATTACATAATCAAAATTAAATTTTTGTTATTTTCATGTTTCCTAACATTTTACTTTTAGTCACACTAAAAGCATGTAAGTTAATAAATTTTCAATATTTTTTAAATGTAAAAAGTACTCTAAAACATTATGCTGGGAATAAGATTATGCTGCATGTGCCTATAGATAAATATGAAGCATCTCCTGTACTATACCTTGCAAAGCTTCTAAAATGTATGTTATCATTGCCCCTGACACAAGCAACTTAACAAAATTCCAATATAGGTTCAAGTGAAATAAACATTGTATCAAAAAAAAAAAAAAAAAAAGAACTGTCTAAAACAATAGCTGCATTTCTAAAAACAGATTATTGTCATCAGGTTTCACTGGTGATTAATGCTGAACAAGTTGTTGGGAGCATGTCTGTTTCAAATCCCACCCTGGTGTAGAGAATTTGACACCAGATGGTTTCATACTAACAAGGAATTAACAATTTGTGGGTTGTTAATTGTTTCATCATAAAAGTACTCTAGTGAAGTAAATAAGAAATACATTTCCATGGCATATAGCTAAAGACACAACTGGAGAATAAAAGCTTCAGTAATGGCTGACATGTGAGGGAAAAGGCACGGCAGTGCTCTGTTTTATTTAAATAACTGCTTTTTGCTTTTGTTATTTTCCTCTTTGGATTTTTTTTCAAATTATAATCACTACTACCATAATTTAAATACATATAAAATATTAATAAAATAATGCACTATTTTATTAAACTTACCCTCTTCCCCATTTTAAGTGTCATCAATTTTACTTTTTGACATGTATTGAACAGCTATCCTGTGTTGTGCCTATTTGACAACACCATAAATATTAGGCATTGCATTTGACCACGATGACAGAGACGAGAATCTGACTTCAAGTATTTTAAAAACATGCTGAAGATTTTTGTTTTAATTACTCTTTATAAAAAAGTGCATAAATTACAGGAAGTAGAACCCTTAATGAAAGGCTAGGAGAGACGTTCTCGAATTTTTTTGTTTCAGGACACTTCTGTACTCTTAAAATTTGTTGAGGACCACAAAGAATTTTGTATTATGTCTTGTAGCTTAATATTTAGTGCATGAGAAATTAACAGAGATTTAAAAATATTGATCAATTCATTTTTAAAAAGCAACATTAATACAATATATACTAGCCTAAATAACATAACTTTCAAAGGCCACTGTTTAATAAAATTAATCATTTTTTGCTGCTTCAACAATAATAATTCTTTTCTCCCTCGATTGTGTGGAGGTGAATAAGACTGGTAGTACAATTTGGTCTTCACTACTTGGTTTGTATGAAGGCACTAGCAGTTTTACTCACTATTGCTTCTGCACTATGAAATAAAATATCAGAACAGTAAATAAAGCAAATACCAGTGTAGTATCGTTGTGGAAATAGTTTTACCTCAAAGATCTCCTGAAAGCATCTTGGGCACACCAAGTGTACTTGGTCCAACTCTTGAGAACTGTTGTGCTACAGGAAATGAGATCTGAGCTCTAGCCTTGGTTCCATGTTCTATTTCTCAAGGTTATTGGGAAAATAAAATGTGAACTTAATTAATGTTATATTAATTGCAAATGATTATATAAATGCAAGTTAGTAGTGGTGGTAGGAATAATACTGATTAGTTATTATGGATGACTGTATTGATTTGACACATGAAAGTTCTCTGTATTATGATTGTAATAAAATCTTAAAACTAATTGGTTTGGCAAATGTGCCAGATTTCCATTACAGTTTCTATTTTTTCAATAAATTTGGAACACCTTATCGTGGTTGGGAATATGCAAGCATATGAGCAATTTCTCCTCAAAGGAGACCCCCAAAATGTTCTTCTACTGCTTCCTTTGCATCCTGGTCACAGGCACATGATCTAGGTTTAACCAATCAGGTTTACTCAGGTAAAGATTTAGTTCAAACATGAGCTTCTTGGGGAAGGCACCTCCATGTTAATCAACTTCGTCAACAAAGGTAACTGTAGAAGCTTGTGGATCATGAAGAACTCATTGGTTGCATCATGAGGTTCCTGAAGAAGCAGCAGTGGTGTGAATGCTGACAGCATCACAGATTGCAAATCAAGTTAAAATCCTGGTAGCAGTACACCCCGCGGACCTGTGGTGGTCCTGGTTGCGGTGGTGATTTCTTCAAGCAGATCTGCCTGTGGTTCTCGACATTGTATCTGAACGTTCACACTTAAACATTTTCTGGCAGTCATTCCAAAGATATTTTGAACTCCCCAATATTCTTTTAAATTATTTTATACTTAATTATCTAAAATCAAATTCCTCTTTCAACAAAGTATCCTGTCTGAAACATAATGCTTTGTGCTGGGTCATTCTTGTATTAGCTGTACTCTGAGAAACATTTCACACAAAATGTCTCTTTAGTGATAATAAAACCTTATAATCAACACAAAGAAATGCCCATATATTACTACTTTCTGTGGCCAAGTTTCATGGCCCCAAGTCATAGAAAATAAAATTGCTTTCAAGGTATATTATTTTTTAAGTAGTGTTAAATACAGCACGCTTGTTCATTTGATACTTTGATCTCGTCTGTCAAGAGACTCTCCTAAGTGTAATATTTAAATGTACACTGGATAAAAAGCATTTCATAGTTGAGGTTTGGCTGGTCTCATAGGAGGAATTCTGCCTAAAATTTAAAGGCTGATGGGAACTCCATTAAAGCTACAGGAACTCCTGTGGTTTGTTTGCTGATTTAGGAGTTTTCAAAAAAATGAAAATATATAAATAATTGATAAATAGTACTACAGTTTGTGCCAGGCATCGGCTTGCTGTGCTTAGAAGGTATTTATTGGACAGAGACTGACAAGCACTTCATTAAAGAAAGAGTCGCCTCAGTACTCAGAGGTTATTTTTCAAAGGTATGAGCCCGCATTTTTGATCGGGTTGAGCCTTGTTCTTTTTAAATTCTCTTTGTGCATAACATTTATTAATTCATTTTTTATTGATCTAACAAATTGCATTAGAGCACTTTCTATGTGTCTGAAATCAGAGTCCTTGTTATTTTGGAAACTGTGGGAAAGAGGTTCCCACTCCCACTTATTGAATTGCTAAATCTTCCCTCTCATTCCTTTCCAGTTTCTGGTCTTTGGGGAAATTGGAGGGTGCTTTGAAGTATAATTTTGAACCAGTGTCAAGTTTTGTTAAGAGTGTCTTTGTTCTAATCACATGGGTTTTTTTGGGGGGAGGGGTAATAAAATAGTTTGGAATTAAGGTGAGTGGGCTTAAATCTCACACACAGTTCATAGATATTCCTTCACTACATTCATAAAATTGTATCAATAAGAGGCAGTATGAAATTAAAAATATAATTGAATAAGGTCTTGAGAGCTGAAGTTATATAAGTATTAATTTTATTACTAGTAAATTCCTTTGAGGGATTGTTATTTCAATAAAATTGCAAAGTTGCAATGATACATTCTAAATCCAGCAGTGATGAAGCTTATTTGTCAGAGTATGAGCCTTACTGGAACTCTGGACAGGATTTTGAACCTGATTTTACCTAGTATAAGAAAGAAAACTCTGTGACTCCTTAAAAGTACATCCAAAAAGGAGGGATTTTCTCTACTTTCTTCCTGTGTGTGTGTGTGTGTGTGTGTGTGTGTGTGTGTGTGTGTGTCTGTCTGTCTGTCTGTCTGTCACCTGTGTGAAAGATGACAGAAGCTGATAAAGTTACTGGAGTTTTCTAAAAATAAAGTGTGTGTGTTCTGTCTGTCTGTCTGTCACCTGTGTGAAAGATGACAGAAGCTGATAAAGTTACTGGAGTTTTCTAAAAATAAAATGCACTGCAGAAAAGCTCTGTGATCTTACTAGGAGTGCAAAAATATCAGTGCATCAGTAGGCAAGGGGATAAAAAGTGTATAAAAATTCCATTTCCTTAAACTCCACACTTTCCTGGAACAATGTACAGAAGAGAGCAGTACTGCCAAATAAGACCTAAACTTGAAATGCCAAAGTCTCTCGAAAGCAGTTTCTCAAAGATGATATTTTAGGGTGAAAGATTGGCAAACCTTCACTTCCTAGTGTTTCTTTATCTTATTTATGTGACTGCTAAAGCTGAAAATAATAATTTGGAAATTGGATTCAAACATAAGAAAATAGGGTATTTTAATCTGAAATATCAGACCCAAGTCACCTTGTGTTTTTCTCCCTAAGCCTACTTTTAGGCATCTATCAGTTTATACATTCTAATTCAAACCTGTTCCTTTATAAAGTCATCATCAGCTCAGCAGAATAACTCCCTCTTTATCACAGGAATTCCAGGAGAATTTATTTGTGGCAATTCTCACATGGCTGCTTTATAGAGCCCTGAATAACTAGAATAATGGTTTGGAGTCCGGGCCTCACTTGGTCAGGAAGAATTAGCAGAATGCTGGGCAGCTCTTTACAGAATTTAATCTGAGATAAAGAATGTGACCAATAATTAGAATTTAAATCCTTTCCAGCACGGTCTCATTCTTGATATTACATTTAACTCAATAGCTGTACCTTGTGGATCTTCTTCAACCTCACTATTTAGTCTAATCCAGCTATTGTACCCTCCATCTCAGTGCTTCCTAGTCTTTTTCTTTAGGAGTCAGGGAATTATGTGCCTGATCAGGCAGGTTTCCCCTGGAGAAAGATTACTGCCATTGGAGAAAGATATGTCAGTGGTAATTTGCAACAGCTATGACACATTGGTTAAGTAACTCGAAGTCTTCAGGTCGACGTGATCTGCAGATCAAAGCTTTGACTAAATCATGAGAGTGTGGTGCATGTGTGTGTGTTTCTGTGTATACATATATAATATAAATATAAAAATTTGCATGTAAAAATTCCATAATGTACACATAATATACACATAATTTTATGGGTTCTAGGGCACACAATAACCATGTGTGTGAAGTTTAATTAATTTCCAAATAATTAAAAATGGTTTTCATATTTGTGGTATTAATTGTTCACTACCCCCAAATCTCTCATGTTTGACAGTTAGATGAGCCATCCCCTTCTGATACAGACCCTAAGAAAAATTCTCATAGTGTTTGACACTGCACTGTAATACTTGGTTCATTGTCTGCCTTCCCACTAGATATAGAGTTTTTTTTTTTTTTTTTTTGTGGTACGCGGGCCTCTCACTGCTGCGGCCTCTCCCGTTGTGGAGCACAGGCTCCGGACGCGCAGGCCCAGCGGCCATGGCTCACGGGCCCAGCCGCTCCGCGGCATGTGGGAATCCTCCCGGACCGGGGCACGAACCCGTTTCCCCTGCATCGGCAGGCGGACTCTCAACCACTGCGCCACCAGGGAAGCCCTAGATATAGAGTTTTGAGGTCAGAGTCTACATCATTTATTTCTATTGCCTTGCAACTAGAATTTAACCTGATATATATACAGATGCCAAAGTTTAATAAAAGTAATGATTTTGCTATACATTTTGCTTAGGTATTAGTTTTCTAATTATATCAATGAGAGAAAGAGAGACAGAGAGAGAGAGAGAACAAAGAAATCCCTACAGAGATTTATTTTGAAATAAAATTTTGACTTATTAAGGTTTTCCTGTTAGTTGTCTTTTATTTAGGGTATCATCAGAATTTTTTTTTTACTGAAAGGAGAGAATCTGTGATGTGTGTTTACCTTGCACAACATTTAGTAGAGTCAGCAG
>NW_006796275.1:1156322-1203246 GCF_000442215.2 Lipotes vexillifer
ATATGAGACTTAACACTGAGACTTTATTTCTTTTTCTCACTCAAGGGGGGGGTTCAAATAAGACAGGCTACCTTTGTGAACATTTAATCAACAGTCACACTTCCTTTACATTTTCAGAATAAAACCAATTCTGTTAAATAATTTTTATCCCAATTATAAAACTCAACTGACCCTGCTCAACATAAATTATGAGTATTTCTAACTGTGGAAATCTCCAAAAATAGGTTCACCATTGTCTTCCCTCTCTACCTCCAGTTATTCTGTTTCCAGTTGCTTTCTGAACATCCCTGTGAATTTTTACATTTGAACAACTAATTGTACATATTTTAAAAAGAAAAAACCCTTCCCTCCCAGATTAGCTATGTTTCTTCTCTTTTCTCCATGCCTCTTAATGCCAACCCTGTCCTCTTCACTCCACATGTTCCCCTCCCAAGCCCCACATCAATCGTTCTGGCTTAAGGCCATCTCTGAGTGACCTTTACTTCTCTTTGTCTTGATCACCCCTCTCCAGGCAAACAGTTGCCAGGTACCTCCTTTCTGGATAAAAATCATTATAATTACTTTTCTCTTCATTACCTCTGCCAGTGTTCTTGCACAAGATCTAATTATATTCTTAAAATATTGAATTAATATATGTTAATTCTGAAGAAATTAGTCATTTTACTTTAAAAATTCAATGCAATGAAAGGCTTGCCTTTTCTTTTTTTTTTTTTCTTTTTTTTTTTTTTTTGGGGTAGCCTCTCATTATTGTGGCCTCTCCCGTTGCGGAGCACAGGCTCCGGATGCGCAGGCTCAGCGGCCATGGCTCACGGGCCCAGCAGCTACGCGGCATGTGGGATCTTCCCGGACCGGAGCACGAACCCGTGTCCCCTGCATCGGCAGGCGGACTCTCAACCACTGTGCCACCAGGAAAGCCCTTGCCTTTTCTAATATATAGTTATAATTAACATCTAGAATTTTATTGTTATACCTAAACACTCCTCCATTTTTGAGTTCTCTATGATTTAAAAATAACAATATTAATAACGTATCAACAATATTAATGCCATCATGATTGACTGTAAAATGCCTTTAGACCCATTGTTTTTCCTTTTATATTTTATCAGCAGAAATCATACAAATAAGATCCTGAATGAACCTCAACATGTATAAGAGATGAAGCCCTGAAAAATGGGGTAGAAGATACAGAGACTGCACTGCTATGATCTCCCTCCCTTGTTCCACAAGAAGGTGCCTACTGAGGGACCACCATAAAACATTAGGGCTCGAGGAATATGTTTCAGAAACTGTTGTAAAAAACTGACATTTCACTAAAAGAGTTTTGGGTAAGCTATAAAACTATTTAGAGGTTACGTAGAAACTATTTAGAAAACTAGCTAAAACAGTCAATTGTTATTTGTAGCAGTTAAGTTCTACAAATTACCCACAAACACTGAATTCGTAAACACTGAACCATTGCTCCTAGGGGAAATACAAGCTTGGTTCCTGTGAGCATCTGGTCACAATATTTTCATCAACCAGTCAAACATAACCTTATTTCATGTGTGGTTCTGTTCAAAGACAACTTTTTAAATACACAGTTGACACTTGAACAACATGGATTTGAACTGTGTGGGTCCATTTATATGCACAGTTTTTTTTCAATAGTAAACACTACAGTAATTGGCTTTTGAAATAGTAAATACTACTATTGTAAATACTACTATTTACTATTGTAAATCCTATATGATCTATGGTTGGTTGAGTCCTTGGTTACAGAACCATGGATTTGGAGGGTCAACTAAAAGTTATATGTGGATCTTTTACTGCACTGAGGGTGGGTGTTTCTAGCCTCTGCTTTGGTCAAGTGTCAGCCATATATTGTTGACTCATTAACCCTGAACTCACAGCCAACAGCACTTTAACTCAGGGCTGAACAAATCTTATTTAACACATGCATTTTCTTTCTAAGGAACATCACAGCATTTTCGAGCTTTAGAACACTAGTTTGCACATCAGCTCTATGCTTGGGGGGACATTTTATACAAAGAAATCACCTAAAAAAAGTACAAAGATGAAAAAAAATGTAAGTGTTGCTCAAAATAGACCATGAAAAGGACCCTTATTTACTATGAGAGCTAACAAAAGAAGGCAGAGGCTCATTTTGATCAACTTCAACAGGGACTCAAATTTTTCATTGACATTGTTCATGTTCTCAAATGATGGAGAAAGAACCATGATTACTGATTTGGGGATTCCAAATATATTTTGGTGAGTAGGCAAATTTGTAAATACAAATTCATGAATAATAAAGATAGACTGTAGTCAATTTCTTGTAACAGGAATGAAAGACAACATATTCGATGAAGACATATCTTCAATGTGACTCCGCCTTAATGAATATTATCCAGCTCCTTAAGAGGATGCAAAGATAGCCATTTGCAGAGGAAGTAGAAAAAAATTTCTCGCATGCTCTCACTAGCATCACTTTGAAGTTTTTCCTTTAAGTAATATTGTTTAATAACAGAATTAAATGTTTTTAGAAAAAAAATGAGAAATACAAAAAATTAATTCATGATAACCTGCAATCCAGAAGTTAGAAAAGTCAATGATAGAAACTTTATTCTACTTGCTAATTTAAGGCTATTATAAAATTTGGATAATTTTTTTTTTTCACCAAACTTCACAAACTGAACAACTTTCCAAAACATAAGAACTTTAAAACAGAATTTTTGGTAGCTATATTGTATTGCCTAATATGAATAAACATTATATTTAACCAGTCAGCCACTTGTGGATATTTAAATGCTTCCTATGTTTTGCTGTTTCAAAGCGCTGTGATGAGCAATCTTGAACCCAGATGTTTAGTGTATTTTGTCTCTAGGATGCAGTCCTACAGGTAGAATTCATGCTATATCAATCAAGGTACCATCAGTAAAACAAAACTCACGCCACGTGTTTCTATTACAAACCTACTTTCAATAACCTATTTGAAAGACAAATGGAGGGAGATCAGCTCAGTGCTTTGCGATGACCTAGAGGGGTGGGATAGGGAGGGTGGGAGGGAGGGAGGCTCAAGAGGCAGAGGAAATGGCGATATATGTATGCATATGGCTTATTCACTTTGTTGTACAACAGAAATTAACACAGCATTGTGAAGCAATTATACTCTAATAAAGATGTATATAAAAAAAAAGACAAATGGAACAGTGAAGCAACTCAGAAATTAGCAACATCTTGAGGCTGCTACCCACCTGAGTTTAAAGGATAAAAGAAGAGATAGTGTGGCTGCCACCCAAAAAATGAGGCTGGCTGCTGGGTACCAGCTAGAATCACCACCTGACCAGCACAATGGTGATCTGAAGCCACAGATATTTTCAGCCAGATACACTTGCTACTCTCTTTGTCTGCCTGCAATCTCCCATCAATGTTTCTCTTTGGTTCAACCTCCCTGAGTGAAGTCAGGGAAGAATGAGGGACTAGATTGACCAGAAAACAGGTGAGTGACTTCACACCACTTCAAAAGTTTTGAAAAACCTGAAGGATTTTTAAATTATGCATTTAATCTTATTACAGAATTACTCAAATGAATGGTTAAACCAATTCGTAAAATCCCTTAAGATATACTTACATTAATTGTAAATATTATTTTGCGATTTAATTTCCAAGTTGGTGGACAAAAAGCCAATCTCATTTTTATTTTCTTATTTGTTCGTGATTACTATTGTGGTTTAATACTTTCTCTAATTTTTTTAGACTATTATCTCTCCTAGTAAAGTCTTTCTAGCTATCTTCATATGGGCCCTGAAAATTATTGTTAAATTTGTTCTTAGATTGCTGGTATGAGTAGGAAATTGCATTTCATTTCTATTTTCTAGAGACTTATTATTTTTAATTATATTTTTAATTTGAAGAGCATCAGACTGCCATAAAATTTGCAAAAATATTTCAAATAGCTTTTATAATTCCTTTACCTAAGTTCACATATTTTCCAATATTTCACCTATACTTTGCACATTTACTTTATTATTTTTTTCTGAAAAAATTAGCAAGTAATTTGCAGAGATCAGGCACTGTTTTCTTGAATTCTTGTGCATGCTTTTCTTAATAATAAGGACATTCTGATACATAGCTGCAGAACAATGATCAAATTCAGGAAATTTAACATTGTTTAAAACTATCCAGTTTAAAATCATGTTCATTTTAAAATACTGTCTTTTATAACACCCCATTTTTTTCCATTCAAAAACATGCATTTTATTTGGTTGGAATGTCCTTCAAGACAACAATGTTTGTGAAGTGGAGAGGACATTGCTTTGTAATATACCCCTCAATTTCTCTTTATCTCATTTCTCATGATTATAATTTCATTTTATTTTAATTTTGCAGCATGCTCAAGCATACAGGAATATTTTATGAACTATTAGAGAATAAATTATCCACATGATACCTTATTACCACCCAATACTTGAGTGTGGAGTTTTCATAACAGAGATATTCTCCTATAGAACCACAATACAGACATCAAAATTAGTAAATTAATATTAATACATCTCTACCATCTAATCTTCAGAATATATTCATTTTTTGCTAATCGTGATTACAGAAACAGATCCAGTTCAGAATACTGTGTTGCATTTTATTCTTTGTTTGTTTTATTCTCTATCTGAAATAATTCCTCAGTCTTTCTTTGACTTTCAGGACCTTGACATTTTCAAGGGTTAATGGCCAAATATTTCATAGAATGTCCTTCAATTTGGATTTTTCTGATGTTCTTATGATTAAATACAGCAGAAGTGGTGATGGTGTGTTTTCTTTGTGTTCTATCAGGTGACATATCAAATATGATCCATATTTGGTGATGGGCACTTTGACTACATGATTAGGGAGGTGTTAGGTTTCTATACTATGTAAATGTCAAATATCACTGTATTCATTAATTTATTTATATTAGTGTGGGCTCATGGATTCCCATTTATCAACAGATTATAATTGGTAACTTTTATTAGTTATTTTGCTGCCCATTTTCTCCCAGATTTGGCTGTCAGTGGGAATACCTTTACGTTAGCTTCTGTGCCTTTTTGATTTGCTCCCGTCATTCTCATCTAATCCCTGAAGGCCTTCAGAGCAAAAATTGAAAACACAAGTTAGAAAAGGAAATAGCTTCATTACCTGAAATCCTGAAATACAACAACTGGCAGAACATTTTGAAAGGCCTTTAGAAAAAAAAAAAAGGCACAACCCAAATCCAAAGTAAACTATGACTCTGAAGATCAAACATTCAGGTGGCCCACTTCCTATCCACCTGTTGGCAATGGTACTTGTAGAAACTATAAGGGACACTGTAAAAAAACTTAGTCCCATTTTACAAGAGGAAGATCAAGACAAAGGAAAAGCTGTTAATTCAGATCAATAAAAGTTCTCCAAGGAAGGAAAAAGCATCCAATATCAAACTTTATCCTTGAACACTCAAGGTGAATTAACTAAATATAGAAAGTCAATCACATTAATTCCTAGAGGATACGAGCACTACTCTTTCTACATTAATCAACTTTAATCAACTTCTTCCTAAGAGTACATATACCATACAGGTGCTAGGTATCTCAAATAACCCACAGATTTTTATCTATCTCCAAGACCTTAACTGTAAATCTTGGCCATTAACTGAAAAAAAAAAAAAAAAAAAAAAGTCCTCCTGTTCTGTTATTCCACCCCTGCAAACTTAATGAGGAAAGACTTTGTAAATGGAGTTGCAGTGTTAAATGCATATTAGGGGGAAATTATTTTCAAAATTCCAAAGGACACCTCTATACATGATTAAGTTGTGTATGCTCTGATGTATACCTTAGCCTTCTCCATTATATTTGATGCAAACTCCAGATAAAGATTTAATACCATACCTGACACTCTATGGGCTAAAAATCCCATTGACTTACGAAAAATAATTGGAGCAGAACATTTTAATGTTCAGACTTATTCTACCAAACCATTACACAAAATTTCCCAATATCTCCTACAGCCAGAAGCAAAAGAAGAACTCAAACCTAAAGTTGGAGGGCTTATATCTAAAGACTTTCTAACACTCTGCACAGACCCATATAACCTCTTCCATCTTACCAGTAAAGAAATCAAGTGGACAAAGATATAGATAAATTTGTTCAGGACCTCTGAGTCATCAACAAAATTGTTATCCCTCTTGTCCCAGTAGAACCTAACCCAAATCCAACCTGTCATCAACTCTTCCTGGGGATTCACTATACTGGATCTTTGACCTTTCTTCAATGTGACTCAAATTAGGACAGTCAACATGTTTTGCCTTCACCTGGGGAGGATAGAAATATACCTGAACAGTCATGCTTCCAGGGGTTCATTGAAGCCCTCTCTTATTTTCCAAGATCCTCAATCAAGATTTAAAAGATTTAAATTATCTTTTTGATTGAGTTCTGATTTTACATACACACACACACACACACACACACACACACACACATACATATATATATATATATACACACACACACACATAAAATCTCCTACTTTATTTAGAAACAAAGCAACCTGAAAAATGAAAATTAATTTACTTGCTCTGAGCCTTGGAAGAAAGTTACATAAATCACAATTTTGATGAAACAGTTTATTATTTAGGAAATTATCTATCTAAAGAAAGAAGACTAATCTCTCCTGTTAATTTAAATACTATCCAGGGTTGACAGGGTTTCTAAGTTTAACTGAGTATTTCAGACAATGGGTATCAATTTTTTCTGAGATTGGGGCACTTCTTTATGAAATGACTAAGTCCTTAGTAAGAATTTCCTGGGAGCCCAAACATGGCCCAGTTCACTCTCTCAGGGACACATCATATCCCCTCCTATGAATTAATAACTGGAAGACCCATGTGTTTAGGGATTTCACTTCCAATACTAGACTCTGCCCTGCTGAATGCAGACATGGCAAAAAATTGCAAGTGACTTATATACTATTCCCAGTTATATCACCAACAGGTTGCCCTCCCACATACTCTTAAGTACTTCATCATGATCTTCAAAGAGGAGATTTTGTCTATTTGAAGAAACATCCAAGAAAATCTGGTGGAACCTCGTTAGAAGGTACTTTATCAGGTACCGTTAACAGAGCAATGGATTTCCAAGGAGCCAATCCTTGGGTTCATATTTCACAATTAATGAAGCAATTCAGAATTCCATGCAATAGAAAGGCCAATTTAATAGGTGACCTCAAACTGAAGATTCTCAGGGATCCTCTAAAAGCAGCCAATCTTTAGAAGTAGATAACTGACCCAAGACTTGGAACAAGCTGTTGATCTTGGATAGTAGACAGACTCTATCAAAGACAGAAGACCAAAAATTCTATCTAATTCCTGTTTTTGTTTTTCATCTGCTTTCTTATGATCACTCTTCTTTATATTTTCTATAGCCCTTGATATTTGTCCATCCTAACACCCTTTTCCTCCTTTCTTCCCTCTTTAATAACTAGGTCAGAAAATACCCCTTCTAGTAGCATCGTTAGACAGTAGTCACTGTCTTCATCTTACTCACTGCTTTATATGCTATCCATAGTTATATCTCCATGAGAAAAACCTCTGCACTTCCAGTCCTATCAAACAAGACTATAGGAAACTACAGCCAACGGTGGTCCCACTTGCACCTCCATGGACAAATGATCTCAAACAAATTATCCCTTGACATCTCTAGTATCTCCCTCTTCCAGAAAAAAGAACAAATCTTTACAATCTATTGGTCGGAATCCAAGTAATTCTAAATTTTAATTCAACAACTTTCATAGGATGATGGATAAATTACCTTCTATCTGGAAGAAAGTATTCGAGATCCAAATATGTAACCCTGCTAATCTAAAGTCCTGGATCAAACCTTGTGTATTAACTCCTTTTTCCTGGATTCCCATGTGCCCCTGCCAGACACTACTTCCTTTGCAGTCAGGCTGCATAGTCTTGTTTGCCTCAACATAACACCTAATACACTTTAGGAATAGTATTTTGAGACCCTTCTGTGTATAGAGACACAAATTTTATAAATCACCTATACTGGAAATTCTGACTCAAAAGATAGCTCCAAAATGAGTCCACTCTTGATTATTCAGATACAAAACTTGGAGGAATTATTGACTCATTATTTATACAAATAATAAGAGAAGTGTTTCCAAGGATAGATTATAAGACACTTGTCACTAACTCCGGCAGAAGTATTACTGACACCACCTCTTTCTTGGATGACATACAAATCAATATCATGGGCACAAGTAGTGACAGACAATGCATTCCTCTAGATATCTGTTGGCTAGGCATGATGATATCCATGCAATTGCTAATAATTCTTACATCAGTGAAACAAGCATGTTAGAAAAGGGTATACATTGCCTTAAAGAAAAAGCTTTTTGACCCTCTTAAGTTTTATACTCAGGGCCTATGTAACTCAGGGCCTATAGTCTTGGCCTGGATTAGGCAACTGGGCTCCTCTTTCCAAACTATCTTACAGATTCCTACACTGGTGTCTCCCTCTCTTAAATCAGTTTCTGATTCACCTCACTGAGCTGCCTCCCCAATTCTGCTTGAACTTCTAGATCCTATTCCAGGTGCTTGCTTACCTGTGGGCATTCTTCTAATCAATCTTGGGCCTCAAACATCTAGCTCTAGGCTGCTGTGGCCTTTCTCTACACCTGACTTAATCCTATGTAGAGGCTTAAAACTGAATTTTTCAGAAGGAAAGGGAAGTAAAAAGAAGAAAGTGACTAAAGAAGAGGAGATGGAAGATCCAAGTTATTCATTTATACTAAGAATGTGTAATACTGTGTGATACTGTGACCTTCCCCTTCCCAGCCGCTGATAAATCTTAGGGAAATGGGCAGTTCACTTTCTTTTATCGTCCCGTCACCAGCTTTCTGAGCCTCAAGAAATGTCTCTACACCCTATAAACCTGACCCTAGTTTATTCTGCAGGGTGTTTCATCACTCTGTGAGTACCCAGAATGCCTCAGAGTAATTTCTTTATGCTTCCTTGCCCTATCTCCTTCCAGCCTAAGCAAACTAAATGTCTGGAATGCTCAGCTCTCCATTTTTCTCAGGGACTTTTGTAGCTGAAAACCCAAACTGCCCCAGATAGAGGTTTCTCAAGTCTCCTGATGTGCCTCTAGTCTTTGGCCTACTATCCATGTTCTCAATGAAGGACTATAGGAAAGAGTAGGTGGATAAGGGGACATTCACTCCGTTGCTGGGGCCTCTCAGAAATTTAATCTACCCCATCAGTCTTTATACAGTCACATCACATGTCACCATTACATTTTATGACAGGCATGACTAGTTTCTCTGTACTACTAAATATGGTAGAGTCCTCCTCCTCCTGTAGCTCTACCAAGAAAGAATCTTTTACTCTCTCTGTGGTCTCCTCTCTCTTATGAAGAGTTTGCCACTTGCTAGAATTTAATTTATTTATGTTTCTTTGCATCTTCAGTTCTTTGACATGTGAAAAACAACATATTATTTTCTACCTCATTGGATTTGTATTGGTGATTAGAATTAGAGCAACAACCTCTTATATCTTCTATAGCCTGCATAAGTAGAAAAGGAAGTTCTCATTATGTTTTTATTTGTTTTTCTTAATTATAAATGGATTTGTAACTGGTTGCCAAACTCAAGTTTGTTTGGCAAATTCATAGCCCTAGTGCTCAGCATTGACACTGGCATTTCTTTGCACTGTAAACTTCTTGGTTTTCTACTGCCTGGTGAATAAATTCATTCAATTCAGCTTTGCATTCTTTGCCCTTTATGGTCACACACCAATTCTCTTACATACTATTCTTCAAGCATTTTCTATTCATACTGCATTTTTTTCTGTCCTACAAAAACATTTACACCATTATCTGAAATGTTCTTTATCTTAATCTTACAAGCTTAAATTCTGTATGTCATTCAAGAACCAATTCAAATGGCAACTTCTCCAAACAGCCTACCTCGATCACATACACATAAACAATAAATTGTCTTGCATCTCAATTTTTATTAAACTATTTTTCCAGATCTAATACATATATAATTTGCCTTTTGAAAATCATTACACTTTTATGTTTACCAGCTTTATTTTTCTTATTAGACCTTACATTTTCAGGAGAAAAATATTCCACCTCTACTTTTCTATCTTCAAATGTTCCTTGAATATAATGAGTAAAACAATACTACTGAGTGCATACATGAGAGAAAGAATATTTGAATAAACCAATAATTTATCTCCTTACTAATCTTTTATGAACTGTCCACCATCTGTCACTTATTAAATGTTTGTTTGCTACATAAGTATATATCTATTTATAGTTGTTTTCTGTCCACTTTTTATTATATCCTCATCAAGAATGAATAATGCTTTATTTCATTTGTATGTGTTCACAAAGTAGACTACAATAAATGTTCTATAAATAGCAAGAGGTCAAAGTAGCATTTATAATGTCATAAGTTAAAAAGAAATCTATATTTAAGGATATTCATTATAGTCATCTATCTAAAGCTGTGTGAAGAGTTAAGACCATTATCTAGAACTTAATTATTTTTTAACGCATGCAGTAGCATGAGTACCTACACATGCTGAAAATGTTATTTTTGAAATAAGAAATGGGAACCACAAATTACTGTAAAGGAAATAATCCTGGCCAGTAAAATATACCTTCTTTACATAATTAAAAAAAAATCACTATTAATAAAAATGCTAAATAGACACAACATAAGGGCAGATTTGGAAGTAAAGTATTATCAAAATAAATTATCTGTGTTTTCTAAACTATTTTGGGGTTATAATTTGCATGATACTTCTATTTTTTTATTTTTAAATAAATATATCTCTCTATATAGCTAAATTTCAGTAGCATGCATTAACTAATATAAAAGAAAGGAGTTAAATACAACTGTTCATTTGAAAAACCAATTCTATAAAGTTTTGTGACACACATCTAAAAGCACAATATTTTATAGACAAACACTGACACAACCCATAAGTTTCTCTGCCCAAAGATATTTCCTTAGATGCCAGATCACATGTGAAATATGCATGTAGGGAAGGTAACTACTCTTATAGCTTCAAAACATGACTAAACATTTTACTTCTGCAGGTAAGGTTTGTTTAACATATAGGATTATTAAATCTCACTAACATTTAGATTAGTGAGATTTTATTTGCTTTTATTTACTGTTGGCTATTATATGTAACTTTGTAATGGCTATTTTTTATTCAAATTATTGCCTACATTTTGTATTAGGCAAATACAAAATGTATTTGCTGATTACATCTGAATAACAGATTCCTAGACATAGAATTATATTTTTTAAAGATTCTTGATGTATTTTCCAAAATTTCTCTCTGGAAAAGATGCATTGATTTAAACTTCTGACACAAGCTTTCAAAGTGTTCAGTTCACTGGCTATAGTCAATTTTAATAATTAGTGTTTACTGATAATTATTGTAAATTTAATGAAAATTTACATGACATATTTGGAAATTTAAAAACGATATAGTTAAATATTTTTAATGTTTATAGAACATGTGTCTACTTTTGTAAATTAAGTGTTTATAATATTTTCCAACTTTTCTAATAGAGTTTCTTAATTTTCTTATTTAACAATTTTCCAGAAAGTACAGGACATGTTCATTGCAAAAATTAAAATTTTTTTTCTTTAATGGAAGTTCAATATTTTGACTAAAATAAATTCCTGTCACCTCCCCATTCCAGTCTCTTGAAAATTGCACACTCTGAGAGATAACATAACAAGTCAGCAAAAGCAGGCTTTTATCTGTCTTTGTATTTTGCAAATTACATATCATATAGCTCAATGTCTTTTTCCAGCAATACTTTTCTACTCAGAGAGTTGCTGATGATGTTGATTTTGCTGCTACTTCTTGAGAGAAACAGAAAATAATTCTTAATCTTAAATACTTATACTAAGTTTTCTTACTCTTGCAGAGACCCTAACCAAGGCTCCTTTTCTTTTAGAAATACTTTGACAAAACTGATGAATACTTACCATTTTTAGAAGATTTCCTTCAAAGTTGCTTCTTTTCAGCATGAATTTGCTCAGTCCTTGGTCATTTATTTGATTTATAATAGTTGCCTTACTCAACCCTCATATTTACATATACACTAAGGGTTGCCCATTATTTTGACTGATTCCTAATTTTCTCTAATATTTCCTGAAAAAAAATTAAAATTATTGATTTATGTAAAAATTATTATTATGCAAAAAAGTAAATGAAGGTATATCAGTGAGGAAAACTAGGATTAAGCATAATGTAACTCTGGTCTTTCTAGTTAAAATTTATACTATATATACTTGTTTAGTGTGTCAGCACACCATGTCAGTCCTAACAACCTAAATTTATGCATGTGATAGCATAAAATTATCTTCTTACCTTATATATATTCTATAATATATCTGTAAGGTAAGAAAGTTTTTTACATTTTAAAACTTTTTTATGGAAAAAGAATATATGACAGAGGCTCTATGTGACCTGCAAAGCCTAAACTAATTAATATCTGGCCTTTTACAGAAAAAGTTTTCCAACTGTGATAGATAGTATATGTGGGGCTTTTAACCAAGTCATGATGGCATTGTACCTTCATGATTTAATTTCCTTCAACTCTGCACCAAAAATGCACATATGATAAATGAAATATTGACAGAGGATTCAAATAGAATTCTCTAAAGTTCATATATCTATGGAATGATAACAAAACATAAGGTTAAGAAAGGCTGTCTACACAAAGGCAGGCAAATATTTAGCTCCTTGCTGGCTAATAGACTACTGTATGTGAGTCAATAGACTGCAACCAAGCTCATGGTTTGAAATCAAGGAATAGCATAATGCAGCCCAGATCATAGAATGCAGCTCAAGAAATATCCTCTGACTACTGCCTACATTATGGATTTGATAAAGGTTCATAACTAGGTAGAGGAGAGGAAATAGCAATTCATTGCAAAGAACTGGGCCAAGCTGCCATCTTATTCAGTGTCTAAGGATTAACTATGAAATATCTTGATGATTTGGGGGGATAATAAGACAGCCCCACCAGTATAAGACTATCTTCTGACTTGGTGATTCTGGATAGAAGAAACCACTGAACAGTCAGACTGAATACAAAGACAGAGAAAAAAATATAAAGAAATTAAACTTCCAGTAAAGATGAAAGAGAATGAAAAACTTTTCAACACAATTCAAAACAATGCATGCTAAAAGGGAGCGCTGACAAAATAAAAGATTAATTCTTAATGAAATAAAAAATATATAGCAATTTAAATGATTTTCAAATAAGTCTGTTGGAGATTTTCAAACTCATAAAAGATAAACTGTAAATATTGAAAAAATTAAGGATTATGAACCAAAAAGAAGAAATGAGATGAGAACAGATTTATTTTAAATAGAAAGAAAAGAGGAACACAATTAAGTAATCTGAAATAATAAATAAGGGTAGAAAAAATAAAAATATATGGGATAAATTCTAACGAGAATAGTAGAGAGATAAATTAACTTATTGAAAGATGATTTTTTAAAGAAATTATATCATAATGTTGTCAAAGCAATAGAAAAATATATGAAAAACTATTAACAGACATGGAGGAAAAAAATGGCAAGTTTACACCACAGAGCTTTGAGAAGAATCTATAAATAGATGAATATTTGAGAAACAATATTTTATAAAATAATGACTGAAAAATATTCCAAAACTGAACACTCGACACATCACAACTGAAAAGGACATCAAGTGCCAAGTAGCATGAATAGATGAATGAATGAATAAATTAGAAATAAGAATTCTATCATGGTTCATTCAAACAAGGAGAACCATGGTTAGTGATATAGATTAAGAGATTTATTACAGGTGCTAGAATGTACCTCTTGTGGGAGCTGGTTAAGAAATTTGTGCCATCTCTGCTTTTATGTATGGGTTTAATGCTATGGGCCACAAGGGTCAAGAAAAGGGTCTGGACCTCAATTGTGAAAGCGTGAGAAAAAAAAGATAAACTATAACCTGTGAGGTTAAACTGGACTCCATATCTGACTTATACCACCTCCAACCATAATTACTTGGGTGACATGCAGGACAACCTAGCATCCTTTTCCATGGAACTGCACATTCATATACATTTGACCCAAGCCAACAGAGAGAACCTATAGAAGGCAGAGCCCTGGGGGCCTATGTACTGCCCAAGCCGGTAAGGTGAACTGGCAGATCCACAACTGCACAGGGCTTGGTCCCCTACCCTGACTTTCATACAACAAAAATGGCTGTCTCTTTACTGCCTTTCAAAGTGCATTGAAATTTATCTTGTAACTAACCCCAACCTAGCACAAAACAGCGAAGTGTGCTCTGGCAAGTGTAGTTTCAGCTTGGCTAGGCTGACAGTGCCACCTCACCACACTGCACCCTTAAAAAATTTAAAGTCAAACTACAGGATATCAGAGATGTAAGAAATCTTAAGATCTGCCAGTTACACATGATAGACAATTTAAAAATGTACGAATAGTATAATGACAGCAGAGATATCATCATAAACATATAATGTCAATAGGTTATGGAATAATATCTACATGGAGGTAAAAAATTATTTGCCTGAAATCTCAGAAGTCAACAAAGCTATCAAGAGAAAATCATGAAATAATCATGTTTCAGGATACTCAAATGATAAGAGAATTTATGACCCATATACCCTCTCTGAAATAATGAGTCAAACATGTATTTCAGCTAAGAGAGAAGTGAATACAGAAGAAAAGTTTATGCGGAAAAAATAATGGCGAGCATAAAATGTAGGAAAGAATGTCTTCCTTTTAATGAACTATTGAGTATAAATACAAGAAGCACAGTCAGAATTACAACAAATAATAATGAAATAATGAGTTTTCCAGTTAACCATTCTTAACTGGTTCAGGAGAAAAATAGATATACAGATTAACCTTAGATTTTTTAATGTAATTTAATTAATTTAAAATTAAAAATAGTTACTACATCTTATACCTTTCAGTGTCAAAGTAGCAAAGCAAATATATCAATCCAATAGAAAGCAGGCATAGAAAATAAGAAGTAAAGCAAAATTAAATACAAGATTTTCATTTGCAGTACAATTACATAGGTAATCAAAATAAATTAAATGGATAAAATGAATTCATTAAGACACTGAAATATCAATTTTAATTTTACAAATCCAACTATATATTGCTTATAAAAAAAGCTCAAATAAAGTAATAGTTGAGAGTAAAGGGATGAAAAATATCTTAGTCAAATGTTAGGGCTAAGAAAATTATGTATTGTTATTCATATTAAAGAAAATAGAAGTTCAGTGAAAATAAAATTTGTTGTTTTAAAGATGGCTTCTGAATAGTAAGGTTATAAAAGAAACAATCCAACAAGAGGGCAGTCACCTAACGTTACATTGTGAAAGCATATATAAGAAGAAAAGAAGTGACAGAATTAAACTTTCAGGAGTTATTTAGATAGACTGGGCTTTAGTTTCTTTTGATTCCTGGTGTGTCTCACATTTCCTAAATTTAAAGAGCATTTTGATGGTGCACCAGCATACTTCAAATTTGAGGACAAAACACCTTAAAGATGGAGGTGCATCAGTGTAGAAGGACCTTGGCTCTCCTTGATGTCTTTGGGAGGCTGCCCTGACTACCTACATTTCGTGGGAAAAATAAACTATATTTGTTTTTGTTACCCTTAACCAGGTTTTCTTTTGCTTATATGCAAAATATTTCTAAAAGTGAGAAAAATTAATTAGACTCATTACAATCAAATGGTTGAGGAAAGCCTAATTGTACCTGAAGTGAAAAATCACAGGGAAAGGTGTGAAAAACTTTATTATCCACATTTGCAACAAATGTTGTGGTAAAATTAAGGAGAGAGACAAAATAATTACTGGCCAGAGGGTGATGCTGAAGATTTCATTTTCTTTTAAGATGAAAGGAACTTTTAAAAAAGTTCAGAGTGGGGAGTTGATGTAGAAAAAAGAAATACAGGTTAAAAATTTATAATTGATATTATGCAGACTTGTAGGAGGCAGGAGGTATACTGACAGAGAATACAGGGAGCATGTCAGTTTTGGGTGTGAAGAATTCCTGCTCTAAAAAGAAAATATGAGACAATTATTAAAGAATGGTCTAAGTAGAAATAAGTTAAAGGAATGATTAGTAATAATCTTGCTGTTAATTAATTTATATATTTATATTTTCCCATTAACATTATTCAAAAATTTTGGCTAAGTTTCTCCACACTTCTAAGCACAATTTTATGCCTTCAGTAGGCAGATTTCCTATACATAGAGATTTGCATATAAAATTACCTTTAATGTATTTTGATAAACAATCAGTTAAATATATGAAAAAAGTATTAAAGGAGGACAAGAAGAGAATAATCAATTCTATTCTAGTAAGTGATCTTGTAAAATAATAAAAAAGAGGGACCAGAGAAGGACAGGTATCTTAAAGGGTGTTACATTAAGAAAGAGTCTTGCATGGTGACTATTTTTATTCCTGATAGAGAGCAAAAGAGAGAACGTGGTAGTTTTGCAATGTGTCAACTGGGAATCTATATTTCCCAGAATTCCTTCCCCTGCATGTTTCAGGTTAGCCAAGACCATGATAGAGTTTCTTAAGTGAGATTTGGAGGGTGGAAGTGAAGCAGCAGCCTTGTTGTAGCTAACATGAGTTGTTGCTGATGTGCTCACTCATGTGATTGATGTGATATATCAGCTGTCCTGCAACTTCTCCAACTTCCCTTAAATCTCCCTTCAGCTTCTCCACCTCTCAGCCGGGAGTGGATTTTTCACTTCAAGGTAAAGGATCCTGTTTCCAGGGGACACCCACATCACCAAGGTAGAGGCAAGAGTCTATCTTTGTGAGGTTCAAGCTCATGCTTGTGGGGTCCAGCTTCATCTTGCTGTGCCCCACTTTACACCCATCTTCCTCTCCTGACAACCTGTCCTGTGGACTTTGTCAAGGCAAGAATTATACTGAACAAAATTAATAGGCAAGTAAAACTTTATGCAAGGCAATAGCTGAGGAGAGGAGACGATGGTAGGCCATCTTCGTTTGCTAATTGGCTTTACCCAATGGAAAAGTAAACTTTCTCCTATCTTCACGACAGGAGTGAGTTTTAAAACTTGGAACAAGGTGGCTGGCTGAAGCAAGGGCCTATCATTCCTTAGAAACTAGGAAATAAGGCCCTATTTTCCCTGACTATTACACTTCAAAGGCATGGTCCCCAGACGCTTGAGAAAGAGATTACTGGGCTATAAATCTGGCAAGGTTTTTAAAACTTTTACATGTCTTAAAAGGTTTTAAGAAGATTTATATGTCAAAGGACAGATAAAGAATTCAGGATTACAAATTTTCTAAAGTAAATGTTATTTAAAAAAAAAGGAAAGAAGGAAGGAAGGAAAGAGAAAAAAGAAAAGAAAGAAAGAGAATGAAAAAAAGGAAGAAAAAAGGAAAGAAAGTAAAGAGAGGTCAGGGGCCTAGAGTCTGGAAGAAATTAGCTAATGGTAAGTCAATCTACGGGAACTTTAAGACCATCTAGGTAATTTCATGGTATAGCCTCAGAGGCAAAGACAACAAACAGCCTGAAAGAGACTGCTTAACCTGCTTAAATAGCTCCTATGTTTTTGAAGGTCAAGTTCAGTAACCAATCCAAATATGTGTGTGTGTATCTCCTAGTAGTTGTACTTCACTGATTGAACCCCAACTGATAGAGTATTCAGGTACAAGGAAAAAACTGCCTGAATAAAATGTACAGAAGTATAAATTGTGTGAAGTGACATAGGTAGATAAGCAAAGGAAAAGCTGTGTGAATGGGACTTCCCTGGTGGTGCAGTGGTTAAGAATCCACCTGCCAATGCAGGTACACGGGTTCTCGAGCCCTGATCCAGGAAGATCCCACATGCCACGGAGCACCTAAGCCCATGCACCACAAGTACTGAGCCCACGCCACAACTACTAAAGCCCACGTGCCTTGAGCCCATGCTCCACAACAAAAGAAGCCACTGCAATAAGAAGTCCGCGCACTACAATGAAGAGTAGCCCCCACTAGACACAGCTAGAGAAACCCCACGCACAGCAATGAAGACCCAACACAACCAAAAATAAAATTAATTAATTATTTTTTTAAAAAGCTGTATGGGGCTTCCCAGGTGGCGCAGTGGTTGAGAGTCCATCTGCCGATGCAGGGAACGTGGGTTCTTGCCACGGTCCGGGAGGATCCCACATGCCGCGGAGCAGCTGGGCCCGTGAGCCATGGCCGCTGAGCCTGCGCGTCCGGAGCCTGTGCTCCGCAATGGGAGAGGCCACAGCAGTGAGAGGCCCGCGTACCGCAAAATAAATAAATAAATAATAAATAAATAAATAAATAAATCTGTATGAATTTTTAAGAAGCACTTGAGTTGAGATTCCTACCAGCTATGCTTCTGTAGACCAGAAACACTGTGCAGGGAGAGGTAGATACTGAATGCTTGATTTTTGTGTTTGAGACAGCTGATTTAGGGGTGATTCATCACATTTCTACAAGCAGGGTTCAACTTCCAGACACATGTATAGTGAGAGCAGTTCACAGGGTAGAGCACTGGGATGCTGAAAGGCACAGCAAATGGACAGGAAGTCTCAAAGTGAATAGGAATAAAAACACCTACTGAGCCTAATTTTAAAAAAACCTGAATAATTACGAAGCTCTACCAACTCCAAGGTTTAAAATAAATTGGGTTTATTGATGTATAACTTAAGTGCAGTAAATGTCATTTTTTTTTACATTTAGAGTTCTATGAATTCTTTAAAATGCAAATACAATCTTGTAGATGCCACTGTAATCAAGATGTATCCATCACCCTAAGTAGTTCCTTCATGTCCCTTTTTAGTCAATCCTTCCCCTGCCTCCAGTCCCTGGAAACTACTGATTTTTTCTGTCCCTATGGATTGTTTCTTGTCTGTTTTGCTACATCATTTTTTAAAATTAAGGTTTTATTTACATACAAAATTTACCTATTTAAGTGTACAATTTGATGAATTCTGGTTTCACTTTCAGAGTCTGTGGACTGTGCATGAAACTTTAAGCCAGCCACAAGCAATTCTGACTTTAAAGAAAATCTATAGCAGATGGAGACTCAGTCTACAGACAAAGGGTTCTTTCTGTAGGTTAGACACCTAAGCTGAAACATCTGCAGACTGCACTTCAGCAAGAACCACAATGGAGCACATGAGTAGAGTCACAAGAAATAGGTGACCTCAACAGAGGATAGTAGGCCACTGAGACTGTAGTTGCCAGGCTAATTTAAGGCAGAAATTTGATCCCAGGGTCCATATTGCTGGCTTTACCCATTTCTGGTACATAGCAGAAATGGGCAAGCAAAGTCATGAGTCTGGAGAATTTTAGTAGGTGTGGTCAGCCTCAGAATATGGGTTCCTGGCGCTGAGCAAGAAAGGACTTCTTTCAAGCATGTATGTGAGAGGCCAACACTGGATTCTAAAGGGTAGAGGGCCTTTTGTGCATCGGGAATGAGTCTGGGGGCTGAACAATGCTAACTGCTTTCCAATTGCAAGACAGCTAAGTTCTGATGTGATCGTGTGTCCTGCTGAGGTTTCAGATGTAAGCTATTAGTGCTAGGCTAGCTAAAAAGTTTGAGATGACCAGCCATGGGTTGTGTTCTCTATTCAAGGAAACTCCATGCAGGAAAATGAGGGCACTAACTTGAGTTTTATGCTTGCTTCTGCCTACCCTGAAGTGCTGTCTCTCAGGGCATGGTCTGAAGTTGATCTTGAATGCTTGAGTACAAATGACAGAGAAACCTTTCCTTAAGGCAGGTTTCTTAGTCCTAAGGAAATCCACTGCCACACAGGAATAAATAAACTGGTCAAAAAATAGGAGCGATGCTATGTCACTTCATAGAATTTAGTACTGTTAATCTAGTACTGTCATGTTAGAAATAGGGCTCAAAGGGAAATGAGAATTATAGGATCAAGCATAGGATCAAGCATAGGTGGAAATATCCCCAGAGGTAGGTATGAATATTTCATTTGCACTAGGAATTTCCCCCAACTGAATTTAAAAGCCATAGAAGGTGGATTCAGGACAGTGTGTATCCACTATCTGATTTGGTGAACCAGAAACCAAATTTTCTTATTCTTTTCTCATGATTTTCTTATTCTTTTCTTATCCCCTCATGTTCAGGTGATTTTAATATTGCCTAAGGCAATATTAAGTGCTAGCTCCTGGCAACATAATTGTATCTGTGATAATTGGATTAGGTACTGTGTACTCCATGGCTTGCTAGATGTGGAAAATATAAGGCCAGGGTAGTAGTGCTTTTGTGTGACCTACTAATTCCTTGGATACTTTGAAAGTGAAGTACACCAGAGACTGACATGGAAATTAAACACTTTCTGAGGCCCTTGAGGAAATGCTTATATTTCTGAGAGAGTTAGCCTGCTGTAAGGATACTGAAAAGGCCAAATTCTATATGTACACTGACTCCAAGACCTGAGACGGAGCAAAGATGGGGAAGATAGATTGTGGATTTCCATTTCTTTGGAATGGTAACCCATAGATGCAAGAGAAACTGATTTTGTACCTTCTTCCTTTGTTTTGTGATTTAACTTGAAAGAGGATTTAACATTTAAAATTTAATTTCACCATAGTATGTGATATTAGGGCTTATACATTCAAATGAAGTATATCTATTTACTGGAGTTTTTTTTTTAATCACTTGATTAACGTTATCCATCTGGTTTTTAGACCACCATAATATTTCCATTATTGCAGAATTGTTGTTGAGCTTTCACAGAAAATGTAGCTGGACATAATTTGGGAAGAGAAGTCAAACAGCAAGTAAATTTTCAGCCTTTTAGACAATGGCTTTGGAGTATATGGTCACTATACTGTTCTTCTATTTCAGAAACTTTTAGGGGCAAATATCCAGGCTGTCTCACATTGTCCCAGGAAAGTGCACAGAAGTGTAGCAGAAATGTTCTCATAAATATTGATCCAGGTCGGCCCTCCTACTAGCCATCTCTACCCCTAAGCAGGTTAACCACGTTGTCTATTCAACCGTAGGCTTACTGCTGAAGCTCAGCGGTTTAAAAGAATGGAAAGTTGGGGAACAATAATTGAGGAACACCTTTTCTCCACTACTGGTTTCCATAAGGAGGAATGTTATTTCCTAAACACATACCTGTCCTCTCGCAGACAATTTATTCACCCCTAACATAGGGAAGTGGAGTGACTTATGATTGACATATCCGAGTACACCCAAGCATATATATACATGGAACTTCCCCATTTCTTTTGTTATGGGGAGAAAGCATTCAAGATGATTTTGATTTCAGTGAAAGCATTTTCCCATTGCTCTTTCACCGAAAGTTTTCACCGGGTGCATAAGGGTGCTCAATTCTGAAGGTGTGTGTTATGAAGTGAACTTGCCCAATTATATAATTCTTGAAAAGCAACTCAACATGAAATTGTGCACTTAATTTGCGACTCCTTTGTTCATTTTACTCAAAAGGGAAGAAAATATTCTTTATCAAACCCTCTGGTAATCCTAACAAGCATCAGCCTGCTCTAACATGTAACATAAATGTTACTTCCATCCTTAATCACAGGAGGGAGGAAGAAAGCAACAAAGGTAGAGAATATATACGTGATATTTTAAAATTTTAACTCATTAAAGAAATACTTAGCCTAAGATATATATTTTTATATATATATAAAGTACTAAAGCTTATTTGCAATGAGATATTAAACAAAGCTATTTCCCTTTCTCAGTTTTGTTAAATGGTATAAGCAATAAAAGAGAAAAGAATTATTACTATACAATCTGAAAATGGGAAGTATTGTACATGCCTGATTTTAATGAAGCCTAAAAATGGATTCCTGAAGAAAAGGTCTGTAAAGTTAAGAAAAGTACTTACAAAGGTAAATAGGATACTTGAGGACAACCAGTGAAGAAAATATAATTGGAAGGACTATAAAATGTCAGCAAATCTCTCCAACATTAGATGTTCTGTGGACAACTATGCTTTTTTTATGAATGTTGTGAGTTGCTAAATAAAGAAAAGGCCAGTGAGAAATGAATGAAGAGGCACAATGAAGAAATAAATGCGTAGAGAATTAAACAAATGAGTAAGAAAACAAACTGCTTTAGGGTCAAATGAATAAACAAATTAAAACTATTGAATAAAATGTAAACTAGTCAATGTTAATGAACTCTTTAGACAGAATATAGGGAAAAGGGGAGGGGCAATAGAGAGGTATGGGATTAAGAGGTACAAGTTATTATGTATAAAAATAAGCTACAAAGATATATTGTACAAC
The DNA here is from genome assembly GCF_000442215.2 of Lipotes vexillifer. Taxonomy (NCBI): domain Eukaryota; kingdom Metazoa; phylum Chordata; class Mammalia; order Artiodactyla; family Lipotidae; genus Lipotes; species Lipotes vexillifer. The sequence goes on from NW_006796275.1 coordinate 1,178,660, forward strand.
ACAGGGAATATAGCCAATATTTTATAATAACTATAAGTAGAGTATAACCTTTAAAAATTGTGAATCACTATGTTGTACACCTGTAACATATAATATTGTACATCACAGAAAAAAATTAACCACTACCCATTCTCTGTAAAAATAAACAATATATATTTGTGTGTGTATATACACACACACATATATAGATGCTTTAAAAAATTATATGGGTCAGTCTACATTATCCTGATCCAAAGCATGAAAAAAATGTACATAAGCAAAAAATTGCCAGAGCACTCAAGGCTGCAAAGAAAATATTGATTTGTTAGGATTAAGATTAGAAAAAATAAGTAAATTCAATCTGAAAATAATTTCATGCTTTGCATCCCTTCAATGAGAAAAAAAAAAAAAAGAAATAAGAAACAAGAATATAAGAAGTATAAATTTGAATTTAAGTAGTGACCAACCACTTTAGAACAGTTCTCAAATTTATAAGGAGGTTGACATTATTTCTGATGCCAAAATTAATTCATTTCTAGGACTTGTGAGTAGGAATTAAAACACATAATAAAATAATTGTATCACTTAATTTTTCTTCATTTAAAAGCACTATTAATGACAAATTTAACTCTAAATTTGTATGCTTTTGTCCTTATCTATTCATAATGATAAAGATATAATTTGAATGTAACAAAAATGTATAAGCAACATTTTCACTACACTACTGAAAAACAAAAACAAAAGAAAAACAATAAATTAACATGAATCAACAATTGAGAAAAATAATTTTATAAATTAAAAAATTCAGCTGCGAATAAGCAGAGTAGCAGATACGGTTAACATTTTGCTCATCTCTACAAAGTAAATGTGAAAAGAAAACAAGACAGGACATTTTTTGTATCAGAATAGTATGTGGATGCATGGTACGTGGTTTCTGAGAAAATAACACATGAAAGTTGCGGTAGATGCCTTACTTCTCACTTAACTAAAACTGAAGAGTTCTATTTGCACATTTTCAAAAAGAAAGTAAAGGAAATATTGCTGTTTGTAATTTTACATCTAAGAATTCTGTACCCACCTACCATATCACAACAGTTTGGGCAACTATTTCCAGATGAAAAAAAGTTTTAAATCCTTAACTACTGCAGAATTAGCCATTTATTTCATAAATATAGGATAACACTCTCTGGTAATATATAATGTGATTTCTTCCTATTAGCATTTGATTCTAAAAAGTTATATTTTAAAATTGCTTACATATCTAAGGAGTAAATCTAAATGCATTTACATGTAACAAAACTTTATTTAAAATCAATTTTGTATGAAATATATGCTAGAATATTGGACAAATTATGGAATAATATGAAGATTAGTATGTAAATACTCAGTGACTTAAGTTTACAATAAAAATATTGAAACCACTGATAACATCTAATTGTATTGCAAGATGGTTCATGGAATATTAAAGCATAAACAAGCACTGTGGAGAATTAACCTGGAGAAAATTTATTTATCTCAGTGTATAATCAGATAATCTCAGTGGATTTCATATTAATACACACATATATAATTTGAAACAAGCAGAAAAAATCTTTGATCTTTTCCACTGAAGGCAAAGAGAGAAGAAAGAAAAGAGTATAAAGGAGTGAATAACTTATTTGGGAGAAATAAGTCCCAATATAACAGTAACTAGAGTAAATGTAAATGAGTTAAATTCACTAATAAGGACAGATTCTCAGACTGGATTTTAATATTAAGTAATATGTTGTATACAAGAAACATAACTGAAAACTATGACATAGAAATGTTGAAATTAGAAGGAAGAATAATTACAAAAGACAACTGTGTAACAAAAGAATCCCAATGGTAGTATATTTTCTGTTAAACAAAATTTAAGGTAAAAAACTATATAAGCCACAGAGTTTTAATACAAATGCTTAAAAGAAGTTAAAATGCACAGATAATAAAATATGTATCAAAAGAACATAAAAATTCAAAAATTTATAAAGAAACAACTGATAGAATCAAGTAACCCACAGAACAAGGAAAAATAGGTAAAAGGATAAATGGAATTTTACTACACCTCTCTCTAAAATTCCAATAAAACTTATGGTTTTTAAAGAATGAGTGATTGAGTTTGAATTTTACAAGGAAGAATTTTACAGAGAAGAAAATAATTTTTGAGGCCTAATATGATGTTTTGAAAAATTGTATGTGAAAAAGATCATAAATCAGTATTCAATAAGTTCTAATGAAGTAGTACCATTCTGATTATATTCTGGTAACATAATAAATCATTAAAAATCAAAAGAAGATATAAAAATGAATATGAATGGGGCTTCCCTGGTGGCGTAGTAGTTGAGAATCTGTCTGCTAATGCAGGGGATGTGGGTTCGAGCCCTGGTCTGGGGGGATCCCACATGCTGCTGAGCAACTAGGCCTGTGAGCCACAACTACTGAGCCTGCACATCTGGAGCCTGTGCTCCGCAACAAGAGAGGCCGTGATAGTGAGAGGCCCGCGCACCGCGATGAAGAGTGGCCCCCACTTGCCACAACTAGAGAAAGCCCTCGCACAGAAACGAAGACCCAACACATCAAAAAGAAATAAATTAATTAATAAACTCCTACCCCCAACATCTTCTTAAAAAAAAAAAATGAATATGACTGTAAAAAGCTCACATATTTTAAATAGGAATTGAGTTAAAAATTCATTAGGAGGACTTCCCTGGTGGCACAGTGTTTAAGAATCCACCTGCCAATGCAGGGGACACAGGTTCAATCCCTGGTCCAGGAAGATCCCACATGCCATAGAGCAGCTAAGCCCTTGTGCCACAACTACTGAGCCTGCACGCTCTAGGGCCCACACGCCACAACTACTGAGCCCACGTGCTCCCTGTGCTCTGCAGCAAGAGAAGCCAACATAATGAGAAGCCCACACACCGCAACGAAGAGTAGCCCCAGTTTGTTGCAACTAGAGAAAGCTGGAGCGCAGCAATGAAAACCCATCACAGCAAAAAAAAAAAAAAAAAAAAAAATTCTTTAGGAAAATTAATAAACACTAAAGGCAAATGGCATTGAAACACAACATTTCAAAATTTCTGAGACACAGCAATAGCAGTATTTAAAAACAAAATAGATATGTATTTTAAAATTTGGTTATAGTATTATATTTAATTTGCCAAGTTATTCAAGTTTGCAGAGGCCACTTCCAAACTCTGGTTTCTAATAAAAAATGGTCAGTTTAAAAGATCTAAGGAAATTAGATTTACAGCATAAATGAAGTCCTAAAATCATCTTTACATTTTTGTCCTTTTTAAGTGCCTCATCTGTCAATCTTCCTTTGTTAAAAAGTGCTGTCAAGCAGGTTATTAAAAAAATAGCTGAAACTGGTTATTTTTAAAAAGCAAAATAGAATCAAAAGATTCTTGAAATTTTTGGTAGTCAAAACATAAATTGAATTCTATATATTTACAAGGTAAAATCCACTGAGATTATGTGTGAATGTATCCTTTACACTTAAAGTATTAAATTTTAAAAGACTAGTTTTGAAAAAATGTCTTCATTTAAATTTTTATGAATTTTAACAGATGTCTTTAGTTATAAAATTCTGAACATGGAAATATATGCAATACATAATATTCAATTTAATTTGACTTTTATTTAATAGTAAAGTAATATAATCCTGACAAAAATGTAGTTACTAATTTCCTTTTCTAGTATTTTTTAAATGGAAACAAATAACTTCATGAATCTTCTATTTTAGTTAAAAATTTACATACATTAAAGTGCACATACGTTAAGTGTATAATTCAATGAGTTCAGATAAATGTAATCAAAACCCAATTAAGATTTAGATTTCAGTCGACCCAGGTATTTCCCTTACATGCATTTCCAGTCAATTCCCATCATCACAAGTAATCTGGGGCCTGAGTTTTTGTTTTTGTTTTTTTAACACCATGGTATAATTTTATCTCTTCTTCATCTCAAAGGAATGTAATCATATAGCATATGCTCTTTTGTGTTTGTTCTCACTTAATGTAATTGTATGCACCAAAATGCATTCTATTTTATTGCTAGATAGTATTCCATTGCATATTCAAATCATAATTTATTTAGGTAATAAACTATTAGTAGACATTTGGCTTATTTCACAGTTTTGTCTATTTTGAATAAAACTGCAATCCTAGATTATGTTTCTGGTGTTTCCACCCAGTATAATTTCTTTTTCCATTTTCCTTTTGCTGGGTATTTGGTTTGTTTCCCATTTTTGGCTATAGGAACATCTGCAACATTCTGTAGTAGTAGTTCTGGATTTGTCTTTTATTTTGGGCTATATATTTAGGGATGGGAATACTATGTCATAGAATAGGTTTATCTTAACTTTATTTTTTAAAAAATACTACCAGATTAATCCACAGTGTTCCAACCATATTATACTCTTATGAGAAAAATGGGAAATTTCAGTCATTTTCCGACATTTCCAAATTATCTTGCCAGTATCTTTTACTTTATTTAGCATCTTAGTGTGTGGTGATATCTCACTGTGTTTGCACCTTCTTCCTGATTAATGATGTTGCATATCTTATAATTTTCTTATTGACCATCCTTTCATTTTCTTTTGTGAAGTGTCCACTTTTTGGGCCTATTTGAGATCAATACTTGACTTCTAATTATTGATTTCTGAGAGTTCATTATAAATCTTATGTGATAGTTCTTGCTTAGATATATATGCTATGAGTATTTCCTTGACTTCATGCCTGGTACTTCATTTTATTGATGGTGTCTTTTGATAATAAGATGTTTTAATATGAATGAAGTCAATTTAGCAAATTTTCTTTATATTTAATGATTTAGGTATTCTTATTAAAAATCCTTACCATGAAGATATTCTTTGATATATTCTTCTAGAACTTTCATAGTTCCAGTGTTTGGGTTTTAGCATATGATCCATCTTTACTTTTAGAGTCTGACATATAGTAGGATTTGAGATTTATTTATTTTCTTTAGCATCCAAACACCAACTGACCTGCTTTGGCATCTTTGTTGAAAATAAATGTAGGATTATCTCTGGGTTTTGTTTTTCATTTCATTGATCTATGTGATTTTCCTAACACAGATACCACACTCTAGTGGTTATTGTAGCTTCATAGTAATTCTTAGAATCAAGTTTATTCATCATTTCAAGATTGATTAGCTATTCAAAAAAATTATTATATAAAAAAATCTATATATTTTCATATACATTATAATCAACTTGTCCACTTATATAAAAAAATAATTTGGGGTTTCTATTGTGACTGCATTAAACCTATAGATCAACTTGTTGAGAACTAACATCTAAACAATATTGAATTTTCCATTTCATTTGCCTTTTCCATCTCTCCATTTATTTAGGTCTTCCTAAATACTTCCTCTTAATAAAGTGTCCTGGGGTTTTTGCATGTCCTTTGCTTAACATATTGTTAAACATCTTATATTGTTGGATGCTATTTTTAATTTATTTTTAAAGTACTTTCTATTCTGGAAATAGTTTCTAAGTTTTACGTCTAGTATCTAAAATGTAATTGTTTTTTTGTATATTGACCTCATATCCTGCAACCTTGCTAAACTCATTATTGATTCTAGTGGTGTTTGCAGATTCCATAGATATTTCTTTGTAAATAATCATGTCATGTGCCAAAAAGGCAGTTATACATCTTTCTAACTGTTTTGACTGATTTCTTCTTTTTGCCTTATGGAAATGTTTAGGACCTTTAGTATTATACTGTACAGAACCAATTATAGTAGCTATTCCTTGCCTTGTTTCTTACCTTAGGACTAAAAAGTTCAATATTTGACCCATACGTATAATGTTAGTAAGTTTCACATAGTCAGTGGTCCCCAACTTTTTGGCACCAGGGACCTATTTCATGGAAGACAATTTTTCCACGGACAAGGTTGTTGGGGGGCGGGGAACGGTTCAGGTGATAATGCGAGCAATGGAGAGCGGCAGATGAAGCTTCTCTTGCTCAAGCCCTGCTGCTCACCTCCTGCTGTGCAGCCCGGTTTCTAACAGGCCATAGACCAGTACTGGTCCGTGGACCCGGGCTTGGGGACCCCTGATGTAGACAACCTTTTCAAAATTAAGGTATTTTTCATAGTTTGTTCAGCATTTTTATCAAGAATGTTATCGATTTTTGCCAAATGCTTGTTCTGTTGTAATGTGAAATTTTGTTAATGTGGGTATTCATTACATGATTATTTTCAAAGTTAACTGGCTTTGCATTTGTTGGCTAGAATGCAGCTGGTCATGATATATTATCAATTTGATATATTGCTGTGTTTGATTGGCTAATATTTGGTTAAGGATTTTTCTGTCTATTTTTATAAGGTTTATTTACCTCTGATCACTGCCCCTGCCCCAGACTTTTCCTCTAAATATCATTCTGAGGTTTAGGTACTAGAGCTATGATGACCTCATAAAAAACATTGAGGATATTCTATTCTCTTGTATTTTCTGGAAAAGTTTATATGAGACTGGTATTAATTATTCCTTAAACATATGATAAAATTCACCAGTGAAGCCAGCTGGGGCTGAAGTTCTGAGAAGTATTGACATTACAAATTTAATAATTAATAGACATAGGGGTCTTCAGTTTTCCATTTCCCTTACTTCAATACTACTAGGTTATGTCTTTAAAAATGTCCCTTGATAAGATGTCAAATTTGTTCCATAAATTTTATTATAACATTCCCTTTTTATCTTTGTAATGACTCTAGCACCTAGGATATCTTCTCTTTCATTCTAAATATTGGAAATTTATATTCTCATCCCTTTTATAGAGACCAGATTTGCCAGGGGATTATCAGTTTTATTAAACTTTTTAAATAATAAAACTTTTCTTTGTTCATTTTATTTATTTTAATTTTATAGCTAGCTATTTATATTTACTTCTACTTATCTCGGGTTTAATTTCCATGTTTTGTCTTATCCTCTAAAGATGAAGATTTAAGTCACTAATTTTTAAACTTTCTTTTTCAATTCCTTCTAATTCATCTACTGTTTTAGTAGATTTTAGAGAAAAGCAAAGTCTAATAAGAATAACTTGGTCATGGCCATAGGTATAAAATGTTTCTCCCTCAATAGATAGATACATAGATAGATAGATACATAGATAGATACCTAGATAGATCTCCCTTTCTTTCTCTCTCTATATATATTTGCTCTCCCTTTCTTTATTTCTCTTTCTCAAACTACTTTAATAGCTATAATAAATTATTTCTCAAGTGCCAAAAAATCCTACTGAAAATTCAATTATGAAATATTTTGGTAATCAAAAATGTAGCTACAATATACATATCTGTAAACATGAAATATTCTTCTATTAACATGGGATTTTGACTTGTGTAGATTAAGCCAAATATTAATTCAATAAGAAAAAGATTACTCTCTTCTATATTATTTTTGAAACCTTTAGTGTTATATTTGTTGTGTAAGTAATCTAAGCCAAGGGATGTTCTAAATTAAAAATGCAAATGAGAATTCATAATGTTTTATAATTCTTTATGCTGCTAAAAACTTTGTTGATAAATAGATAAATCTGCCCACCAAATGAATAAGTTCAGTACTTTAATTTGCTGTGTTAGTAATAAAACCATATCATCATAATATAGTACCACATATTAATAACATTTCTTAGCTAGAATCTTAAAATATTTAAATTAATTTTAAAAGTAATCTAAGTTTCTCTAAGGAAAGAACACAAAATATGACTAATCTGGACATATTCAACTCTAATTAAGAACACTTGTCACAAGTAACCTGATTCCTTTTCTTATAATTGCCACTGCATAAAAATGTCTGATCCACATAAATGTTCCATTAGTAAAACATTTTATTACTTACAAAAATACATATCATAATTGGTTCTGTATTGTAGAAGACAGTGTTTTTAGTGAGTACTATAGTTATACAGTGAAATGTTAAAGCGGAAGTAGTAAACTGTTCCAAGTCCAATTTCTTAATTACGGAATTAACACAATATAAAGCTAAATAATTTGCCACCTTCACTCTCACTGGTATTATAAAATGATATCCGAATGATTTCCAAAATAATTAATCTGGCTCTAACAGTCATGAACTGTAAGTTGCCAAGTTACTGAATTCTCGAAACAGCTCATAACTATTTTTTTAAAATTCCCCATAGTGATAGTCAGTGCACCAGTGTAACACAGCAATATAGGAAAACACAGATTTTAGAAACATTAGAATGGAAAAGGTTATTGTCTTTCTTTCATTCAAAAATTGCTGTTGTAATGACACAAATCTTTGAGATTTATTTATTTTGGTTTGCTTCAGAATTGACCTTATCAACTCATAAAGATTACACCATGTAGGATACTTTAGAATAATGCTTTGAAGAGTAGATCAGGATTACATTGGTTACAGGAAATTTAAGTTCAGAATTTACTGCTTTCAATCACTGTTTAGAACAGTGTTTATAAAAAATTATATTTAAAACAAGCATATCTTTTTCTGCCCAAAGCAGTGTGATTCTTCTACTGAATTACTATTATGTTATAAAAAAAATAATTAGGGCTTCCCGGGTGGCGCAGTGGTTGAGATTCCGCCTGCCGATGCGGGGGACGCGGGTTCGTGCCCCGGTCCGGGAGGATCCCACATGCCGCGGAGCAGCTGAGCCCGTGAGCCATGGCCGCTGAGCCTGCGCGTCCGGAGCCTGTGCTCCGCGACGGGAGAGGCCACAATAGTGAGACGCCCGCGTACCGCAAAAAAAAAATAATTAAAAAAAAAAAAAAATTAAATGGTATGTATTTCAATAGTAAAATAATTATATAGCTGACAATATCAAGAAACAAGACCCATTCAATTACACATGTAATTCAAAACCCTTTGGCTTGTCTAGTGTAATGGAACAACAATAACAACAAAACCAAACAGTTAATCTAAAACTGTTTACCATATGTCTCTGTTTACCTCATACCTTTAAATGGAGGATATTTTACATAAAATTTCATTGAATAGATTAAATGTACTATCAATGACTTTAGAATGTGGATAGGAGAAATAATTGTTAGTGTCTTGGTGTTGTCTTACTATCAAGTTCTGGAATAATGTAGTGGTTTTAGTGGGTGTTGCCTATCTTTTTATATCCTGAGGTTAGAAGAGCTCTCAGCAATATATGGTGGTAACTGTACACATTCCAAAAGGACTGTTCATACTTTAAGGAGGATGAGTTGCTGTAGTATCCATCCTTCAAGATGACCTCTACTGATATTCACCTCCTGGTATTTATAACCTTGTAGTTTTCTCCCAATTTGTACCAGGGTTGGTCTTTGTGACCAATAGAATATGGGAAAAAATGATGATCTGCCACTTTTGAGATTAGGTTATAAAAGACTGGATTCCATCTTGGCTCTTTCTTGTTCACCTGCTCCCTCTTTCACTTGGATTAGTCATTCTGGGGAAACCTGATTGGGAACAGCCTGATGGAGAGACCAGCATGGCAAGGAATGAAAGCCTTCTGCCAACAGTCAAGTGAGTGAGCTTAGAAGTGAATTCTCCAGCTATTGTTGAACCTTGAGATGAGCAAAGCTCCATCAGCAGCTTAACTTCAGCCTTGGGAGAGATCCTGAGCCAGATCACACAGCTAAGCCGCTCCAGTCCCTGACTCTCAGTAAATGTATGAGATAAGAAATGTTTGTTATTTTAAGCTACTAAATTGTGAGGTAAGTTGTTAATTTGTTACACAGCAATATATAACCAATATAGTAGGGGAAAACCCAACAAAGTTCAAATAATTCATTACAAACAATTTTAATGTTTATGAATTAAATAAACTTTTATTGCTTTCCCCTAATGCTATGTGTCAGGAAAGTCAGGCAGTGTTGTAATTATAATGTTGTGCTTGACTCCATGGGATTTTGCACTTGAGGGTCTTCCTGACATATTGCATTTTTAGGGACATATTTGATAATAATGTAAAAACATTAATATAAATGACATTACTAACCCACAAGCAATATTTTATTTTAAAATGTTCTTATATTCTATCTAATAACCCAAACTGCTCATTGATACCACATCCTCTGAAGATAAAACATCTGCCATTGCTAAAATATTTGGTCTCTCTCATCACTTTTGTCATGACTACTTATGAGGTTATTAAGTTTTTAAGTGTAAAGCATTATAAGAGTATTAGATTAATCCTGTTCAGCCATTAGTAATATATTTTGGGAGTTTTTAGTGTCATTTCAAGTTTAAATTATTCACTTACACACTCATCTAACATGCTTTCAAAGTATGTGGAAGCAAAGCAAATCTACTTGACTTAACAAGTGCTGACTGTGCATATGATGGGGGGGGGACATGTTTAGATGAGAAATATTAATATTCTTTAAGTATTTTTGCTTCTGACTTATTAACACTAGTTTCATGCTTTTAACATAATCTTATTTCTGGTCATCCCATCAAGTGCTATAATTAATGTAGAAAATATTAAGATACACAAAGTGCTATTATTTCTGTAGAAAATATAAAGACATTTATGTTCTAAGGCAATATTAAAAATGATCATTGTTTAAAATCTAAGAGAATTAGATTATTTTATTATCTTGACTTAAAATTTGTTAACTAGTTCACCTTGCCATAAAATGATAGATTATATAGAGAAAAGTATTCTTTACAAATGAAGTACCTTAAATATTGCAGAGAAACTGGTAACATATGAGTAATTGATTTGGGGATTACAAATTTGTTGTTCTTTTTTCATTAAAGTGTCAATCTTAAGAGCCTCTTTGAGGAATCAATTTATGAACCAACTTGTTAGCTTAGTTTAAGTTACTGTACATACTTAAAATAACTAACTATTTTTCTTGAAGACATAACTCGATTATTTACTTAACCTGACTTTCTGTCAGAGTCTAAATAACCGTTATTTGACTACAACACAGGTTGAATGTTCATGCACAAAAGTGATTATTGTCATTAATTTTTTTAATTCACTTTTATATTTTATTTTGCTTAAGATTTAGAGCTTTCTAAATTGATGTTTTGTTTTGTCAGTAAAAATCCATATATATATATATATATATATATATATATATATAAAATTTTACTGCTTAATAAATATAAATCCCAAATTAGTGTTGGCTGATTTAGTGAATTTGTGCTGTGCTTTTCATAGTATAGCTTAAGATCAAGAAGGAACTAATTCTAAATTATTTCATTAAAAGTCATTCATTTTATTACATATTTTATACTTTTTTTTTTTTTTTTTTTTTTTTCCTTGCGTTATGCGGGCCTCTCACTGTTGTGGCCTCTCCCATTTGCGGAGCACAGGCTCCGGACGCGCAGGCTCAGCGGCCATGGCTCACGGGCCCAGCCGCTCCGCGGCATGTGGGATCTTCCCGAAACGGGGCACGAACCCGCGTCTCCTGCATCGGCAGGCGGACTCTCAAGCACTGCGCCACCAGGGAAGCCCACATATTTTATACTTTTTAGTGGTTTGGGAAAAATTTGTATTTCAGCCATGAGCTTCAAGATTAAAATTCATTTTTAATGACACCTTTATTTTATAATAGTTTTAGATTTACAGAAATGTTTCAAGACAAGAGTTTCCATACACCCCTTGCTCATGTTCTCCTATTATTAACATCTTATGTTATATTGGTATATTTGGTATGTTAAGTGTGGTATATTTGTCACGATGAAAGAATCAACATTGGTACATTTCCCTTAACAACAGAGTTTATTTGGCTTTCTTTTTTTCCCCGTAATGATTCGTTTTGTTTTGTTTTGTTTTTCCTGTGGAAGATATCATGGAGGACACTACGTTACATTTAGTTGTCATGTTTTTATAAGCTCCTCTGGATGGTGACATTTTCTCCTACTTTCCTTTTGATGACTTTTGACACAGTTTTGAGGAGGGTTGGTCAGACATTTTGTAGAATGCCCCTCAATTGAGATTTGTCTGTTTTTCTGGTTATTAGACCAGGGTTATGCATTTCTGGGAGGTAATATTAAATTTTAAATAAAATTTTCTAACTATACCAATTGTGAAAATATGATATATAATACAAATTACAGAATATAAGATTTATCATATCCAATGATAGTTATATGTTATATTGAAGCCATTGACTTATCACTCATTCATTTATTTAGTTTACAAAATACTGTTTTTTATAAAGAATATGGTGCTATATATGCAGCTATGAAAGGATGGTTATATCCATACTAGCATTGAAACCAAGACTATTCATTTTAATGTGATGGGCTTGGCTTGTAATTGGTAATACAAAGGCCTCATTAACCAGCACATTAGGACATTTTGATTCACCTCTCTAGATTTCCAGCTTAAGAGGCCATTACATTCTTAATGACCCTCACCCATGGAGGAAGTAGTTTTCCTCTCAAAGGAGAGTCCCTGAGTAGAGTGGTTTTCTTTGATTTATATGCCAACTGGATATAGTTAATTACAAAGTTCAAATGATAAATCCAGAAAAACATTATAGATATTGCTTTTTGATTTGGCAATGATTCCTGAAGAAGAGCTCAATACAATTTCAATTGTCAATCCCTATGAGAAAGATTTATCTGCTACAACTTTCTATATTTCAAAAAGAAAAAAAAAATCTTACTCTGGTGATAAGATATAAAAATTGATTTGTCCAAGATGTTCTCTATGTCTGAGGATAGAGAAAACGTAAAAACTTAGAGGCAGATTATTCATTGTACAGATTAGCTACGGCTTCAGTTCCCCTGCTGTTGAGCTAGCCAAGGACTCTGGACTCCAGAGGAAGTTTGATTGTCCAAATTTGTGCGCTCCACAAACTTGATGTGATTGCCCTTAAATGCCAAAATCTATTAATAGGTTATTCATTTGTTTGGTGTGAACACATTCCTACTTGGTTTAACCAGCAAGAACAAAACTAATTGGGATTGTTTGTAGTTTGACTGCAAACTAGGGAACTTTAAATTTCCATTATTCTCTTTTACTCAACAGTCTTGGTTTATTTGCTGTTTCTCTTTTCATTTTATAACAACTTTCCACATGGTTTCTATTTGTCCTTAATTATTTTTATAACTCTGCTTTATTGAAAAGGCTTAAAAGCAGCATTATCAGGGCCCTGAAAAGCAAAAATACTCCTTCCACTCTGTTCTGTTATTTCATGCTATTTTGAACCAGGAGCAAACCAATTCAAAGACTCTTGTCAAGGGAGATCAAGATGGCAGAGTAGAAGGACACGAAGCTCACCTTCCCCCACAAACACATCAAAAATACATCTACATGTGGAACAATTCTCACAGCAAACTAACTGAAAACTGGCAGAAGATCTCATATAATCAAAGCTGCAAGAAAGATCCCCATGTAACTGGGTAGGATGAAAAAGACAGAAAAGGAATTGGGATAGGACTGGTGCCCCTGGAACAGAGCTGTGAAGGAGGAAAGGTTTCCTTGCCCTGGGACCCCCCCCTTTTCTGGATGGGAGGTCCATCAGGACAGAAAGAGAGCTAGAAGGGCCTGGTCTCTGCTCACCAGGAGTGTGCACATGCTGGCTTGCTAGTAATCAGGGCAGAGAGAGACTGGCACTGACTGCTGCCATGTCACTGCACTTTCCAGACTGAAACACATGCTGGGTGGGGCTTCTAGCATGTTCAGCAGCTAGGTGCTAGAACTCAGGCTTAAGAGGACAGACCCTGGTAGAGGACTTGGACCAGTGGCATGGAGACAGCCCAGAGGGTCTGGAGCATGGTCTGGGCCTCCACTTTTAGTGTGCACAGGGAGGGCCACAGGTCTGCCCTAGAAGCCCCATTATCAGTGCATGCAAGGCAGGGAGCAAATCCACCATAAGAGCCCCATTGTCATCATGTATGCTCACTGTGGGGCATGACTCTGGTGGTGTGGGCTTTGTGAGGGCCCACACAGCAGGGGTGGAGCTGATATCAGAGCACATTATCAGTGCTCCCATAGCGGGGGCAGATCCAGGAGCAGGTCCAGCAGCAGGAGACTTTGTTGGTGGGCACCATGGGTGGTGACCAGTGTCACAGAATCATGGTCCCTAGTGGATAGCCCCTGAGGAGGAGTAAGCAGCAGTCCCTTTCCCGGCAGGAATGTTCCAGTCCTGCCTACCTCACACTACAGCTTGAAGCTGGATCTGGGGTGGACAGGCCCTGGGAGAGTCCTATCATAGAGGCAGCCCAAGTTCTAGCTGGCAGCCCAAGCCCCTTGAGTCATGCAGCCACAACACCCCAGCCCCCAGCACCAGCCTAACACTAGGTCTGGGACCAACACAATGGAGAAAGGGGTGCGACCTTAGGCTGCTTCTGGACAGAACTGAGGATGCCTGCAAGAGTGGTGCATAGGTTCAATGTGACTACATCAGCCTCACTTGCTTCAGTGCTCACTTCCTTGTGGACAGAGCACACACTTAAGGGCAACAGAACCTCATATAACCTGATCCTCAGGGGTTCTATTCCAACAACTGGGGAGCAGACCCTGCCGCCAACAGGTCTATGGCAGCCATAGATCAAAGAGGAGGCCCTGCCCAACCTCCAGTGCAGGTGCTGGTCACCACAACACCAATCACACCCAATATCAAAGGGATAATGGCCAGCAACTCTGAGGGAAGATGTGGTAGGAATCCACACCAAAAACGGCCCTGGCACCAAAAATATGGACTCACAGAGTATACACAGGGACATTCCCACATAAAAATACCCCTTTAAGACCACAGGAGATAACTGTTTCTCCTAAATTCATAGAGGCAGAGAAATTTAAGTAAAATGAAAAAGCAAAGGAACTACTCCCAAATTAAAAGAAAAAAAATAAAAAGCGTGAGAGAGAAATCCCCTAAAAGAGCAAACAATGGAACAAACCTCTCCAGTCTACTAGATCTCCAGTTCAAAAACGAGGTAATAAAAATGCTAGAGGAATTAGAGATTATCAATAGAAATGTAGATCACTGTACCAAGGAACTAGAAACTATAAAGAGAAACCAATCAAAATTAGACAACTCAATTGCTGAGATAAAATCTGAGCTAAAAGTAATGAATAGCAGACTAAATAATGCATTATGAATAAGTGATATAAAAGACAGAATCATGAAAATCACCCAATCAGAACAGCAGACAGAAAGATAAATGAAAAAAATTGAAAGCAACATATGAGGTCTATGAGATAATATTAAGTATGTCCATCTATACATATTAGGGGTTCCAGAAGAAGAAGAAAGACAAAGGGGAATCAAAAATGTATGTAAGAAATTATGGCTGAAAACTTCCCTAACCTAAAGAAAGAAACATATCCAGGTACAGGAAGCACAGAAGTTACCAAATAAGATGAACCCAAACAGACCCACACTGAGGCATATCATAATTAAAATGGCAAAAGTTAAAAATAAGAATCTGAAAGCAGCAGTTACAAGGGAACTCCTATATGGTTATTAGCTGATTTCTGTACAGAAACTTTGCATGTCTGAATGGAGTGGCAAGATATATTCAAATTCCTGAAAGGGCATAACCTGCAACAAATGTCCAGGACCAGATGGCTTTACTGGGGAATTCTACCAAACATACAAAGAAGAACTTATACCTAACCTTCTCAAACTCTTCCAAAAGACTGAAGAAAGAACACTTCCAAAGTCATTCTATGAAGCCATCATCACCCTGATAATATGACCAGAGACAATACAAATAAAAGAAAGTTACAGGTCAATATCTTTGATGAATATAGATGCAAAAAACCTCAACAAATTTTTTGCAAACCGAATCCAACAATATATAAAAAGGGTCATACTCTATGATCAGGTTGGATTCATTCCAGGGTTGCAAGGATGGTTCAATGTATGCAAATGAAATAATGTGATATACCACATTAACAGAAGAAATGGCAAAAACCACATGATCATCTCAATAGATGCAAAAAAAAAAAAAAAAAAAAAAAAATTCAACCTGGCTCCAATCCCTCTCCAGGGAGAGGCAGGGGAGAGGCTCCGGAGGGACCCTCAGACGTGGGAGGCCCGGGGGTCGTGCTCAGCTGCTGCTCCTCCCGCCCCGGGAGACCCCAGGGGCCACGATCCCCCCGCTCTGGGCCTCTTCTCTTGAGCTCTAAACCGACGCCCGAATCTCTTGACTTCTATGGATCTGACGCCCAAGGATTGGTATCAGCAGCGCCTTCACCTCTGGTTTGCTAAGAGCTTGGGCGGGTTTATCCTTCTCCCCTTTGGACCTGGGTTTCTCTTAGATTTTGCATTTCTCCCCCTGTGCTGGAGAGCTGCTCTGCCATGGGTGCCTCCGTTCCCCCAGAAGATTTCCACACCTCTCACAGGTCGGGGGCAGGGGGTGGGGTAGACCCTCCTCGGCTCTTGCTTCCTTCTCTACAAATCATGCTGAGGGTATTTTTCCTTTAAAAAAAAAAAAAAAAAAAAGATAAAATTCAACATCCATTCATGATAAAAACTCTCACCAAAGTGGGTATAGAGAAAACATAGCTCAATATAATAAAAGCCATTTATGACAAAACCACAGCCAACATAATACTCAACTGTGAAAAGATGAAAGCCTTCCTGCTAAATTCTGGAACAAGACAAGGATGCTTACTCTCACCACTTCTATTCAACACAATATTGGAAGTCCTAGCCATAGTAATCAGACAAGAAAAAGAAATAAAAGGTATCCAAATTGGAAGGAAAGAGGTAAAATTGTCATCATATGCAGATGACATGACACTCTATATAGAAAACCCCGAAGACTCCACACAGAAACTATTAGCACTGATAAACGAATTCAGCAAAGTAGCAGGATACAATATTAATATACAGAAATCTGTTGCATTTCTTTACACTGACAATAAAATATCAGAAAGAAAACATAAAAAAAAAAAAAAATTAAAATATCATTAAAAAAAAGAAAAACCTAGGAATAAAACTGACCAGAGGTGAAAGACTTATACACTGAGAACTATAAAACACTGATAAAGGAAATCAAAGATGATTCAAGGAAATGGAAAGATATCCCATGCTCTTGCATTGGAAGAATTAATATTGTTAAAATGGCCACACTATTCAAAGCAATCTACAAATTTAATGTGAACCCTATCAAATTACCCGTGACGTTTTTCACAGAACTAGAACAAATCATTTAAAAATGTGTATGGAACCACAAAAGACCCAGAATTGCCAAAGCAATCCTGAGGGAAAAGAACAAAGTTCAAGACATAGCCCTCCCAGACTTCAGACAATACTACAAAACTACAGTAATCCAAATAGCATGGTATTGGCACAAAATCAGACATATGGATCAATGGAAAAGAATAGAGAGCCCCAGAATAAATCCACACACCTACAGTCAATTAATCTTCAACAAAGGAGGCAGGCAAGAATACACAATAGAGAGAAGACAGTCTCATCAGCAAGTGGTGCTGGGAAAGCTGGACAGGGGCATGTAAATCAATGAAATTAGAATCCTCCCACATACCATATACAACAATAAACTCAAAATGGTTTAAAGACCTAAATATAAGACATGACACCGTAAAACCCCTAGGAGAGAACATAGGAAAAACATTCTTGGACGTAAATTGTAACAATCTTTTCTTAGATCAGTCTCCCAAGCAAAGAAAGAAAAGGAAAAATAAACAAATGGGACCTAATCAAACTTAAAAATTTTTGCACAGCAAAGGAAACCATCAGCAAAATGAAAAGACAATCCATGGACTGGGAGAAAATATTTGCAAATGATGTGATTGACAAGGGCTTAATTCCAAAATATACAAACACCTCATATAGCTCAATATCAAAAAGGCAAACAACCCAATCAAAAAATGGGCAGAAGACCTAAATAGACATTTCTCCAAAGAAGACATACAGATGGCCAGCAGGCACATGAAAAGATGATCAACATAGCTAATTATTGGAGAAATGCAAGTCAAAACTATAATGAGGTATCACCTCACATCAGTCAGAATGGCCATCATCAAAAAGTCTACAATAGTAAATGCCGGAAGGGTGTAGAGAAAAGAGAACTCTCCTACACTGTTGGTGAAAATGTAAATGTAAATTGGTGAAGCACTATGAAAAACAGTATGGAGTCTCCTTAAAAAACTAAAAATAGTTACAATATGATCCAGCAATCCCCACTCCTGGGCATATATCCAGAAAAGATGAAAACTCTACTTTGAAAAGATACATGTACCCCAATGTTGATAGCAGCACTATTTACAATAGTCAAGACATGGAAGCAACCTAAATGTCCATCAACAGATAAATGGCTAAAGAAGATGTGGTGTATGTATGAAATGGAATATTGCCTTATCTATCATCATGATAATGTGTGTGTGTGTGTGTGTATATATATATATACATATATAGCTATATGTATATATATATGTATATCAGAACCAATAAGATATATGTATATATATGAGTAAACCCATCTTAAAGGTATCTACATAGTTTATTTAACCTTCTTCTATTAAATATATTAAATTATTTTGAAGATGAGTTTTTAAAATTTAAGACTATGTTTTACTTTATATTGTTTAGGTCTAGCCAAAAGCTTCTCAAATACTTTACTGCCTTACCCAATTTAAATAATCTTTGATGTAGTTTCAGCTGTATTTTTCTCATTTTGTATGCATTGTTTTATAGTATTTCCATTATAAAAGCTAAAATTTGGTAGCATTTTTCTGTAAAGGGGAGATCGTAAATACTTTCAGCTTTATGGACCACATGGTCTCTGTTGCCACTACTTAAGTCTGTCATTTTGGTCCAAATGCAGCCACAGACGATATGTAAACAAATTAGTGTGACTGTCTTTCAATAAAACTTTATTTTCAAAAACAGTTGTAGGACTAGATTTGGCCTGTAGGCTGAAGTTTCCTAACCCTTGTCCTAGATCATTTAAGAATGTCTTGCCCCTAAGCCTCCAAATCAGGAACTTCAAATATTAATTCTTTCCAGAGCCACAGACTCTAATATGACAACTGCATGTTTGATTTTCTACAATAGAGGTATACATTGACACCTCATGCTATGTAATCCTCATAGTACAAAGCATTCCTTTCAAATTTCTTGATGTTTAAAGTACATGCCTTATTTTGGAGTTAACCATGTTAACAGCATAGCAGCATCCTGGAGTGGATGGAACTGAAGGGACATATTACGGGAGTAATTTTTCACATAATGCCCTAGGGTTATCCATGGGAAGGTGGTAATGACCAAATTTCCAAACATCGGTGGGAGACAGCACATCACAGGATAAGTAAATTGTTCTTGTCACCTGGACTGTTTACTCCCTGACTGGGAGAATCATTGCGCTAGTAATGCTTTTCCAGCAGGCAGGTTGAAACTTCATGGAGGGCTGTAGAAGTTGGTGATTGCATTCAGCTGTGAAAAACAAAAAACTTGCTCATCATTGGCTTAAAGAATTATGGGCTTATTTTTCTTTAAACAATGAGGAGACTAAAATAATTTCAATAGCTCATGAGGGTCAGAACTGAGATTTCTTCAATTTTCTTGGTTTTCCTCTCAGCTTCCTAGTGCTCAGGTTGCCTGAGCTCCAGCCACCAGGTTTGCATCCTAAGCAGGAAGAAAGTGTGAACAATAGGAAGCAAAAAGCGTGCTTATATTAAGAAAGCAATTTTTACCCCGTTTATACATTGCAAATTTTTGTCATATGTCCTTGCATAGAACATTGGAAAGTGTGTCTGTAAGCCTGGTGCAGGAGACTGCTATAAAGGAAATTGATCCAACTGACCACTGATATGTAAGGCATCTAGCAGGGGCTGCTAATAGTACAGCACACAAGTGTCACCACTCTGCATGTAATAGAGGCATAGCCAAGTAGGAGGCCAAGTTTCTTTTGGATCATTTCTTTTTCTTGTATCTTTTCTTTGTTTTGCACCTCCTCTTGTCATGTTCATCATCGTCCTCCTTCTTCTCTTTCTCCTTTCAAATCTCTGGTTGGGGAAACATTTTCAAGCTTAAAGACAAAGGAATCAACCATAAAATGAAAACTTGGGGGGATTTATTATATTATATAATACTATATATGTGTTACACAAATATTTTAAATTTTTTAAACAAATTGAAAGTAAAGTGACACCAGTAATACTCAGAAAGTTTAGTAGAAAAAAAAAATCCCTTTCATTGTCGTACTATATATTAAAAAGGGAAATTTATCATGAAATTTAGAGAAAAAAATCACAATAAGATTTCCCATGAAACATGTAATTCATATGAAGGGTTAATGCCAAATATTGG
Organism: Lipotes vexillifer; assembly: GCF_000442215.2. Taxonomy (NCBI): domain Eukaryota; kingdom Metazoa; phylum Chordata; class Mammalia; order Artiodactyla; family Lipotidae; genus Lipotes; species Lipotes vexillifer. Next base: position 1,198,901 of record NW_006796275.1, read on the forward strand.
CCAATATAAGTAGATGACAGTTGTCTTAACAGCTATCAAGACCATGTAATTAAGGTTGAACAAATAGATACATACATGTCCTCTACATTGCTATTATTCAAGCATAGAACAGAAGTTGTAGTCTATGCAATCAGCCATGAAAAGGAAATGAAAGAAAAGAAAAAGACAATGTTTATTATGTGCAAGTGTGCTATCTAGGAGAAAATTATGAGAGAAAAAAATGGATACCAAAATGTTGGCCAAATAACTAAATAAATAGAGGAAAAAATGTTTCTTTTTTTTCTGATATGGTTCCATAGCTGCTGTGTCTTTTATTTATAGTCATAAATGTAAACATTTAAAATTTTATTATATTATAATTTTTTATTGGTTAAAATGTCCAAGACAAGCCAATCATCCAAATATCAAACTATTTAATCTAGATACTGACTCTTTCTCAGTTACAGTTTGTCATTCAATCAGTCACATTTATATTTGATATTTTCTCTTGAGTTTTTCTGGGGGCCGTCTCATCTGAAGTCAATTCTAAGCAATGGAAACCTGAGAGAACAACTTCATGTTGTTGATGAGAAGGACTAAATCCACCTCTTGGTCAGTTCTCTCCTTGTTTGTAAGTTTGTTATCTCCTGCTGTGGTCCAGTTTCTTGCCTCTTATAGGGTTTCTCCACTTCATGACACAACGTGTTCAAAAAGCTTTTTCAATGCCAAACTTTGTGGTATGTATGTATAGGAGAGAAAAGCTTTTCATTTCTTCCTCTCAGCATTTTTTGGCTGGTTTAATAAGTAAATTGACATGAGACAGATTAACAGGAAAGAAAACAAATTTAATTTCATACATATGTGAGTCCCAAAGACATGAGACTTGAAGAAGTGACCAAAGCAGACAATTTTTATGTCTTTTAGACAAAGAAACAATAATTTGTGAAGATTTGACAAAATAAAGGGGTTTGTGCTTGGAGTACCAAATTAATGAAGTGACAAACTTTGTTTATACAGCCTTCTTGACCTTGAATTCTCTATCTCTGGTGGTAAGAATGTCTCCTATCCTCCTGGCTGAGTGAGAATACCTCCACATGGAAGATTTATTTCCCCCTTTCAAGAGTGGGCAAAGTAGGGTAAGAGTGTCCTTCTTGCACTGGCACTTAAGTAAGTTTAATCTAATAATATGTCCAAGTGGCATATTTTTCTCCCCCCTTATACATGTGTATTATGTATTTAATAAACTGTAATATATAACTGTATTTTACATTAATAAGTAGTATGCTATGGTATATAATATAATATATATTATATATTATACATAATACAATTTTTCTTTGCTTTTAGTTTATTTATCTTTCTGGACTTAATTTTTTTGTGATATGAATTCAAGTACATTTTTCTAAAATTCTAGTCAGTTTTCTTCATAATTACTGTCTTTACAATTTTATTTTTATTTTAATGAATTGAGAGATGGACTATTCTCTAAGAATTCCAATCAAAAAATGGAAGTCCCTGTGTCAGTCTTTTCAAACTGCCAGTAATACTTCCAAGGGCATTATTCTGATTTAAGTTTGTGTTTCTTCTGATTTTTCTTTGTGTGTTTCTAAATATTATAATTATACAATTTATTATTAGTCACATTTAGCTACCCTATTTTTTTCTTTTTATTAAGGGTGAGTATTTAGCATTCTTAAATCTCTAGCCCCAATTTTACTTCCCGCTTGCTCATATTATGGGCACAGCACAAATTTTTGATAACAGTCATTATTCCAACTCTACATATTTATGTCGTTATTAATGTTGTCCACTGGTGAATTTTTCTAGTATAAGCCTGATTTTATTCCAATTAACAATGGTCACTTCCAGTTTGCTTATTTTTCTATGTATTTATTACTAATTGCTTCCCACACTCTACATAATCACTATGAAAATCACTATTTTGATTCCAGTTTGTTGAAGGTTTTGTTGAATTTTTTCTCCACCACTTCTACATAATAGTCCTAGAAATTCTACATATTGAATTTTTTCTGCTCACCACTTCTACATAATAGTCCTAGAAATTCTCAGAATTCTGGTGCTTGCTACTTATGTTTATATTCACCTGTTTTCTGGATTACATATTCATACTTACTGTTTTGTTTGTTCTGTTATTTTTAGTAAAGCATATCCTTATGTTACTTCTTTACAAATGGTGCACATATTAATAAGTACTAGTAATAAGTACTAGTAATAAGTACTAAAATAAGTACTAGTCTCTTTTTTTTTTCAGATACATGTACTGTAAATACTTTCTCCCAGGCTATGGGTTGCCTTTACCTTATAATAATGATTTATTTTGAAAAGCAGAAAATTTTAATTTTGGTGAAGTTGAATTATTATTTTTAATGTTTTCGTTACTTCTGTCCTAAGAAATCTTTTCTAACCTAGTCACAAAGATTTGGTCATTATTTTTTTTCCAGAACATTTAATTTTAGTGTTTATATTTATTTGATATAATTTATATTTTTATATCACAATTTGTCTTATTTAATGTGCATGATATAATGAAATTTATTTAATCCATAGGGTCTATTGACCCAGAGTATACAAATAATGTACACAAAGTTGATCATTTGGACTAATAGAACATTTCACACAAGGAAATCTCATAGATTATGAAAATACCTACCAAACAAAACATATGAGTAGTCACAAAGTAAGGTCACTTCCTAGTTTAGGCAGATATGCAATTAATGTACTCTTAAATAATAATAATAAATTGATAATTGCATAATTGGCATGTTTTTTCATCAGCTCTGCAAGAACTATTAAAAAGTTTAATGCTTACAGAACTTTAATTAAAATATGACAAAATGAGCAAATAAATAGAAATATGATTTACAAAGTCTAAGTGATTCAGACTTTGGACACAATACAGGACTCCCGTCTCCTGGACTAGTCAATACCATACCACTTTGTACTTAGAGGGACTGTTTAATGTTGTTTGGCTCAAAAACATATTTAAAATACAGCTTTAAAATACTTCAATAAATTTTTAAACAAATTAAACATTTAACAAATTTTGAATTTGAGTATTTTTAAATCTCATTTGCAATAATGAGTCCTTCCATAAATTATTTCTGAAGTACACATCAATAAATTATTAAAGAGAAAAAAATGATTGGAGCTAGTGAAATTTTTGTTGTTGTTATTCTTCTAGGTATATAGAACAGTCTATTCTTTATTTCCTCAAACACCAGCATCTCTCATTCTGAAATAATTCAATGACTAAAACTGTATTTTTCTGCAATAGATTAATGGTAAATCCTTCATTTTTGATTTTACTCTCTACAACTGAATACTTTTTCCATCAAAAGGGAGAAAAATAAAACAGCTACACCACCATTCAAAATATTTATATCTGAGTCAGGCAATAATTTCCTTCTTTGTTCTTTACAGAAAATAAAACCCAAAACTGCAAACTCCACATTATGATTAATGATGAGGTTCACATATAGCTTTTTAAATTCTTTTTTCAAAATCTAAATGGCATTTTCTACTTAACAGTTTATTGCATCAAAAGAAAAGACTTAGGCATGAGTCCTATTTCTACTCACACTTTCAGTTGTGCCATGCATAAATTCGTCCTTAGGACTCCATGGCCAACTCAATGAGGCAAGAACATTCCATGGTACTATGTGATGTGAAATCATGTGTGCACTCACACTAAACATATGCACACATAAGTGTGTATTTATATATTGTGAGTGCTCCCTACTATGAGTATAGCTAAAAGAAAAACATGTTAAAGACTACATAAGTATATGAGAATTCTTTTCTTTAACCTATCTCAAAAAATATGTTCCAATTTCCTAGAACACACTTATAAAAGAAACTGGGTGTGCATTAAGTTCATCTTGATATACGAACTTGAATGACTGACTAGATAGTTATGAGGTTCTCGATTACAATGTGGATACATAGAAACTAGATATTCCATAACCAAAGGTCAAAGACTTTTAAGTTTATATCTAAGAATCTCCTGTATTTCTCAGCAAGTGGGTCTAACTTCTAAAACTGATTCTATGATAGTGATGGCTTAGAGCTTAGACAAATCATAGACTTTTAAAAGTAAATTTACAAAATAACAAAACTTACTTCAGAGGTTCTTGAAGCATCCTCCTGAGACCAGCAGCATCAGCAGCACTTGGAGACAACATTTAAAGTACTAATTCTCAGGCCCTATCCCAAAATGTAACAAATCCGAAAAATCTGGGGATGAGGCCCAAGGGTCTGTTTTGATAAATTCTCCATGTGATTCTGATGCACACCTAATTGCAAATCACTGCTTAATTGATTGATTCTTTTTTTTTTTTTTTTTTTTT
>NW_006796275.1:1203256-1206934 GCF_000442215.2 Lipotes vexillifer
TTGCGGTTCGTGGGCCTCTCACTGCTGTGGCCTCTCCCGCCGCGGAGCACAGGCTCCAGACGCGCAGGCCCAGCAGCCATGGCCCACAGGCCCAGCCGCTCCACGGCCCGCGGGATCCTCCCGGACCGGGGCACGAACCTGCGTCCCCTGCACCGGCAGGCGGACTCCCAACCACTGCGCCACCAGGGAAGCTCCCAGTTGATTGATTCTTTATGTCTATGTAATAAAACACAAATGTCTATTTAGGAGATCATACGTAGTTATTTTCTCTTGTACATACCTCACTTAGCAAGTTATGTAAAATTTCCAACTGCAAATTTTCCACCATATTTATAACATACACTGTTATTAAATCCTCTTTGAACTATAGGTCATTTTCCTTCTCTTATCTACACATAGCCTAAGTCATTTCCAGTGCTTCTGGCTTTGTCTTGTGTTTTAAATTACCTCTAATCACTTGTTATTTCAAACTTCTTCCCACACCCAGTTTACATATTTTCACCACTCAGTATATCTGTTTATTCTTCAGATTTTCACAGACTCTTCAGACCAAGTTATTTCTTCAGTTGTCAGTTCCTAAGACTTTTCGTCTTATCTTTCCTGCCCTCTCCTCTCAAGTTGGATTGCATTGCTTTTTAAGGAGAGACAGGTGCTAGAAGCATGCCTGCCTAAGGCTGCTGTCATTTCTTTCACCTGGAAAATGATACCATCTAAACTTTTAAAGAGTTCAAGACTTTATTCCTTCTTTCCATACATTTTCAGTCAAATAAATATATTTAGAAACTTAAAAATATTTCTCTGTGAAAATTTTAACAGCTGAAGAAAGGACTGGCTTTGGAATCAGAACCCTGGTTCAAATTCTAAGCTGGGCAGTAATTAATTATATTGCCTTTGGAAAGTCCATTAACATTTCTGAGACTCTGTGTCCTCATATGTAAAGTGGAATAATCATTTCTGACTTTCTAGTTTGTTGTGAGGTTTAGGATAAATCTAGATGAAGCATGCTGTTCCAGACATCAGACATGGCTCTTGACAGGAATCAAGAAATGGTCACTCTGTATATGTATAACTTTGTGAGAAAGGCTAAAAAATTAAGAAGAGTCTCTTAAGCTATATTTTACCATAGATAAGCATTTCTTTTCACACTGATTACCAAATGATATGCTATTTTGCCACAAACTCTTTTAGTTAAAATAACATTCTAAAGGATAATTTGGTACACAGATTTGTGAGAAAAAAACAAAATTCCCATTACAATATAAATTATTGCAGCATTTGCCTACATAACCTATACACAAATTAACAAATATAAAGCTGACAATTGGGTTCATAACAATAGTTAAGACACACTGGGCATCTCCATAAAGGACTTGTGCTGTTTTATTTTATTCTCAAAACAGACCTATGGATAGATAGTATTTGCACCAGTTTTACAGATAGGAAACTTGATTCAGGGAGTTTAAGTAATTTGTCTAAGGACACAAAGCTAGTCATTGTCAGCCAGGGTTTAAATGACAGCAGTTGGTCTCTGGAACCTAAGCTCTAAACCAAAGTGCTCTGCTGTATCTCCAAGTGAAATGCTCCAAAGTTAACCAATTTAGTTATAAAGGCTGTCACTATTGTGATTTGTAAAGGTATGAAGTATAGGACCTTTGTTATATTACCTTATCATAATCTCCTAGAGAGCAGTCTTGCAAAGTGTTAAATAAACACACACACACACACACACACACACACAGAAATGAAAAGAAGGGCTGGAAACAGAAGTAGTCCATGATTGAGATGTGGTGAGGAACTTGAGGTGAGAGGGGACATCTCTTTGTTTCCTTTGACACTTCCATACCAATTTGTGAGCACTGGTTACAGGATCACAGTATTCATGTTTTGTAGGAAAAGTCAGTGAATCATAAACTACCAATGATGGGACAGTTCGAGACTCTGGTGTTTTTGGTTTCTTTTGCCAAAACCTTTTGGATGTTAAAAGTTATGACCAAACCTAGTATCCAGACTCTTTTTTCCAAACAACTTTATTGAGATATAATTTATATACTTTGACTTAAAGCTAGAAAAATAGATGCTAGGAAATAAGACCCTGGTTTTCTCTAGACTTTTGGCTCAAAAGAAAGAAGAAAAGGAGACATGCTTATTTACTTCCAAACTGTCTAATCTATTTTCTCAGGAAAAGAAAATAGACAAAGAAATGGATGACTGCTTTGTCAGGAGATATAAATGGACTATTTGGCTGCAGCTTCTTCTTTTAAAAATCTCATAGGAATCTGCTAACAGAGAGCAGGGCATTGATAAACCCAAAAAAAAAGTAACCTAATGATTGACAATTTTTTTCAGATTTACATTCTGCCTTAAGTTTTGCTTCTCTTACGCTATATCAATTCTGACACCAATGTCTTTTCTTATGAACCTATCACTGCATTAGCACTTCAAGGTCTGTGGCAGAATATATCTTCACATTAATTTATGGGTCTGAACACTCTTTGGAATTACTATCATTTCCAAACCTGTTTAAAATGCCTGTGTGACATTTTCCATGAGAAGACTGACATTGGGATCAGCCTGATTGATTGGGGGGGAGGGGATAGTTTTGTTATCCCATCTATGAATCACATTTGAAGCTGGTTTAGAAAGTGCAACAGATAATTTAAAATAGCATAAGAGGAGGAGGACCAGACTGAAGTTTGAAAGCTGAGTCCAACTTTTGTATCTGTTATTGAACCTCAGTATCTTTACATGTAATAACATATAAGAAATATGAAACAAATAACGTCTATAGATAAACCACAAATAAACAGCCAGTATCCCTGCAAAGTAATTCATTACATCTTAAATTCAAGGTAAGTTAAACATCAGTAAACACCTACCCTGGCCATTTATCTTCATTTCCCACTATGTTTTTCCTACCAAGTCTTCTTTATTCACTGATTTCTTCCAGAGTACCCCACCCCAAAGCCATCAAGATAATGTTGACACATTCCAAATAAAGGTTTGCCATTTTGCAGAATTTTTTGCACTTTTTGAACATTAACATTTGCCTCCTGGACCGTCATGTAAGAAGATATACTCTTATCTTGCTATAACTATGTCCTCAGGGTCCTCGTATCCGGGCAGCCTTATAAGATTTACAACAAGGTCCTTTGGCATAACAGGACTTGGCTGTGATTCAAGATGCATTTGCCTTATAACAAAATAGCTTCTGGAGTGTTGGAAAAGGATTTCAAAGCTTTCTGGACTCATTTTTGGACACATTTATTTATTTATTATCATGGTTTCAGTTTTAGAAACTTAGAGACATTTTACAATGCTCTCTGGAGGTTAAATATTTTTTCCATTTATGTCTATTCATTTGACAAAACAAATCCTTTTTTGCATTTCTAATTTTCATGATAATTAGTGTTACAATACCACCTGTTTTTTTACAGTCCTTGAGTTACTTAGTCTGTTTGTTGTACTCCCAGTGAATATATGACCTGTCAGATTCCCAAATCCTAACAATTCAATTCAATTCTCACACTAAGTACCCAAAGTGAACATCAGAGTCTACAGGCTTAGGGGCTCAGTTCTACAAGATAGCCCCATGCTTCACATGTCAGCTGCAAATGGGTGCTCAGGCTGCCCACACTTCTCTCCAGCTGACTACAAATTCAGGGATTCCCATGACCTCTT
>NW_006796275.1:1206944-1220861 GCF_000442215.2 Lipotes vexillifer
CCCTCAGGTTTGATATTTCTCTAGAAGGGCTCACAGAACTCAGGAAAACACCTTACTTACCTTTACTTGAAAGGATACAACTCAGGATAAGCCAAATGGAAGAGACGCGTAGGGTAAGGTGTGGGGTGGGGGTGGATGGCACCTGAGCTTCCTTCCCCGCCCTCTTCCTGCCAGCACATCACTGTGTTTACCAACTCAGAAGCTCTCCCAATCTTATTGTTCAACAGTTTTCACAGAGCTCAAACTCCAGCTCTCCTCTCTTCCCTGGAGATCATGGGTGGGACTGAAAGTTCCCGCCCTCTAATCATTTGGTCTTTCTGGAGACTAGTCCCATCCTGAAGCTGTCTAGAGCCTCTGAGTCACCTTAGTGGCATTAACTCAGGTGTGACGGAAAGTGGCTTGTTATAAAAAAGAAAGATCCTCTTATGAGTTAGGAAACTCCAAGGTTTTCAGGAGCTCTGAGGTAGAAACCAGGGATAAAGACCAACTATATTTTTTATTATATCAGAAGACCAAAATTGGATGGTACCTATTCACTTTGATAGAAGTTGTCCCAATTACATATACAAATACCTTAAAGTTGATACCATGGAATTCACTGATTTTTTTCATTATTTCCCTCTTTATGACTTTTATTTTCACACTGTTAAATTAATTAAACGAGGAGACCTTTAGACCGAGGTGACTCTAGTTCCATGGCAGCCTACATAAGCAAACCAAAATATGTCTGCAAATGCCTTAAGGTTACAAAATTGAAACCAAAGAACAAACAACCAATCACAGTCAACTAGGCTTTAAGCTATAGCCAGTCAATAATTTCCTTGGTTTGTTCCAGGCTTTTCTCTTTTAAAGTCTCTCCCTGAGTTTCTATTAGTGGAGCACTTTTAACAACTTTCGGTTTGGGCCTGTACCATTACAATTAATTTTTGCTCAAATAAACTCTGAAAATTTTAATATGCATCTGATTATCTTTTAACAGTACTTATCTCTTTCTGGCTTATTTATAATAAATAATTGTCATTTCTTTATGGCTTATTGATAAAATTAAAAATATGATTAATTCAAAGTTGCTATATTAAGAATTTTATCATAAAGAACAATGAAAACCAAAAAATATTGACTTGGAGAATGTTCTCTCATTTCTCGAATCTCTCTGCCTGTAGCTCATCTGACTCTGCTCTAATTGCACTGTATCATTCCTTTTTTATTGCTTAGATCTCTTCCTCTCTGAACAACTTTATTATGGTCCACTGGTTTCAGGACTAGTTCAAAAAATATTCAGTTAGCTGAAATAATCACTGGAACCAGAGAATACATCTCACCCTACTTTGCTGAAACAAATTACACATTACTTTAGAGAATTTGGTATTGACTTTTAAGCAATAAGAATAAAGAAAATCAAGAGTCAGCAAACTCCCTTATGTTCAAAATACCCCTTTCTGATTTCTCAACCCTTCTTCAGTTGGAGGTTTTTTAATTCCCTGGAAATCTTTATATTTGAGACTGTTTGTTTATATCTTTGTTGCTCCACAGTGCCTCTTTTAGGTAACTGTACATCCTCTTTTTCTTCCACACTGTCATAATCAACTATCCCCATCCTGGTCATACTCCCTAACCTATTGACATTTTCAGAACACGGATTTCAGTTCTCCTTTTGGCCCAATACTTGTTATCTTTCAAAGTGGCTTCCACATCCGACATACCCAACATCTAGGCTTTGATTCTATTTTTCTTCACTACAATGACATTTTCCTTAGTTTTGTTTAAACCATTACTGATGCAATCCAGAAATTGTACCATCTTTAAAGTTACTACTTCAAACATCCCAAACTCCACCTAAAAGCTCAACATATAGTTCACTTACTCAAGGATTACTGTTGAAACAGTTCTTCAACTCATCAAAATCCAACAGCATTCCCTCTCTTTTCTCTATATTAGTCACTTCCTATCTTTAATCCCCTGCTTTTCCACCTTAGTTTATACAGTCTTCCATGTTAATCACTCTCTGCAAATACCAAGAACACCTTTAATCCTTTCTTCTTCCATGTGTCTTTCTGGTTCTTCCTGTCTGCCAACCCTAAATCTTCAACTTATTCTGCTCTCTATCCTTTTCAATGGACTGGCATACAATTTATTTGTCAATGATTAATTTTTTAAATCTCTAGCTCAGATCTTCTCATCTTTAGAGTCATCTGTCCATCGGCCTGCTGGTATTACTACATTATATGTTATCCATGTCAAAATTTAAATGTTTAACTGAAATCTAGATGTTCTTCTCAAGTGTTGTCCAAATCAGCAAGGGATACTTCCATGTACCCATTGTTTATGGCAGAGATCTGTCATGTTACTCATTGGTGCTATTTCCAATACTGATCTACCATCATGTCCCGTGAATTTATAACTCCAAAACCTATTTCAAATATTTTCACTCTTCCCACATCCACAGTTACCATCTTCATGTTTACAAAATAAAAAATAAAAATAATAAGTTATGTCACTTCAGAGCTTTATACCCTTCAGTGGTTTCCCATTTTCCTTAGAAAAATCCAAAAAATTACCATGGTCTGTGAAACCTTAGGTAATCTGTTCTTCTGAAAGAATACTTAATTACTTTAGCCTCTTTTTCACTGTGAAATAACCCTAATACCATCTTCTAACCTTTACAATTGTCCTGCCTTCCTGATAACAAACTTTTATCCGTATATATTACTCAAAATAGAATATTCCTTTTTCATCACTCACTTGCTGCTTCCTACTTATCTCTCTGACCAAGGCTTAAATTAAGTTCTTCAGATAAGTCCTCATAAATTTTGATTAGTCAAGTTTAGATTTCTGTATTATTATCTCAGAATATGTTCATTTTTTTCATGGTACATATTTTAATGATTCTGTATTTTTTGTTTGTTTTGTCTGCTTTTCCATTTAACTTAAATTTAACAAATAGTTTATTACTATATGGTTAACCCTTAATATATTGCTTGCTTTATAGTAGGCACTCAACAAACATTTTTAAATAAGTGAAAAAGTGAATCTTAAATAAAATCTCATGTATTCTTGAAGCTCTTGGTAGTATATTCGTATGAAATAACCTTTAGTAAAATTAGTGTAAAGTTATAGGTTCTAATTTTAGGCAACTACAATAAACCTTCATTTTGGTATTCTAATGTCATCTAAATCAGAATGCTCTGGTAAAAATCAAACAAACAAACAAACAAAAGTCCACTACAAACAAAATCAACTGACAAAAAACAAAATGGGAAAGGGTACTTGCAAATGATATCACATATAAACGTATAATAACTATGGTCTATAAAGAACTGTTAAAATCTGAGGGCAAAGGAGCAACATTGTAAATCAACTACACTCCAATATAAAATAAAAAAAATTTCAAAAAGAAAAGAAAAATCAAAGCTAAGAAAAAGGGGAAAAAAATAAAACCTATTAGAAAAATGGGAAAAAAAAAGAACAGATATAAATATACTGAAACATACAAAAGGATGGCAAGGTGTTCAACCTTACACATAATTAGAGAAATGTAAAGTAAAACTACACAGAGATACCATTTCTTACCTATCACCTGTAAGAATGTTTACCTTTAAAGAGCACACAGTATATTTTTGGCAACCCTGTGGAGAAACAGGCACTCTAATAACTGGCTGGTGGAACTCAGATTGTAAAAGTCTTTCGGGGAATGCACTGCCAATGTATACTAAAGTTATATGTGCATTTACCTTTGACCCAGCAAATCTACTTCTACTTATTTACCCCAACAATTCATGTTCAATACTATGAAAACATGTTTTCACATTTTTCCCATAAAAATTACCACTAATTGCAAAATATTGAAAATTATCTACGTGCACAGATAATGTAGAGGAGTAAAACTTGTCACCCCAAAGTGTCTCTTTGGCATATGTATTATTTCAAGCTGAAAACAATCAAGGCCCAAAAGACTCAAGAAGTCTTTCTTTTTACCTCCTCCTTAACTGTCTAAATAATGTAGATAGAGGACTTCTTCCGGAAAGGGAGCTTTTACCATAGATAATAGGATGAATTAGGTGCATAGACAAGAAGGAACTTAGCAAATTCCATTTGTTAAAATTCCTGTCTGTGTTCCATTGTCTGCATGGGCAAGCTTTTGTTTACCAGACATTTGCTTTTCCATCTTCATGCGAATTGCCTTCTTCCCCTCTGAAGTCCCAAACCACTACCCCCAACATCCTCCTCTGTCTTTAGCTAAAAATGGTATATAAGGTGAGGGCTTCAGCCATTTTGGTGAGTTACTCAGTTTTTCTGGGTCTCTCCCATGTATACCTATTTATTAAAATTTGATTTTCTCCTGTTAATCTGTCTCATGTCAACTTAAGTCCTAGTCCAGCCAGAAGAACCTAGAAGAGTAGAGGAAAATTTCTTTCTCCTCAACAATAAGGAAAAATAGTTGAAAGAATTATGGTCAGCACATACATTGGAATATTATACAGTTGGGAAAATGAATGAGAAAAATTTCTCTGAAGTAATGGGGTGGGGAGGGATTAAAAATGAGGAATGGAAATGGGAATTTTACATGGGAATGTATCATGGGAATGATAAGAAATGATATGGAAATAAGACTTCTCTGATTAGAACCTTTTGCATAATTTTAACTTTTAGAAAATTGTAATGTTTCATATACAAAATAAGTTAAGCAAATAATAAATATTGGAGAAAAAATTTTAAATGAAATAGAATATAAACAAATAAACTAACAAATAAACCTAACTGTATTTCAGATGAACAACATAAACACACTGAAGGGAGAAGAAAGAAACTCAGTAAATTTTGACCATAAATTAATTTTGAATATATACCCTAACACTAAAGATAAAAATAACCATAACTAAATATTATATTCCAGTTTGCAGTTTTATTTTGTCAGAGTATGTCATACCCAAATTACTAGTTAGGTAGATTTATGAAGATTATCCATTTATTTATCAACCTATCATCTCTAACTCCTAGGACTGAGTAAATAAGTAAATATACTGTGATTAATGGGAACCAGGTTTTCCACTGTGAAGAAAAGAGTTACAAATCCAGAAAGTGGAGGAATTAAAATGAAGCCTGTGGAGATAGGTTACAATCAGAAGTGTCAGGTAAAGTCTGGTTTCTATATATTTTTTAATTAGGGAAACTCCCTGAAAGACTTTTTAATTGGTAGGATAATGCAGATAATGCCTTCCAAGAACTTGTGCCAGCAAGCAACTGCTGATTTTCATGTTGAGTATTTATAACACTTCTGGTATCAATTTCTTCCACTGCTGATCCTTCTGACTCTACATTATGTAGGAATAAAAATGTGTTACCTGCCTCCTTCCAAGATCCTAAAGTAACCAGTTGTCTCAAATGCTTCCTCTAAATTCCTGCAGCTCATCTGTATCAACTGCCGTGCTGGACAAGAACTGAAGGTGAGGAAGTGCTGGGGATGTAACAACGGCACTTGAGACGGAGGTCCAAATTCTTTCCATAATCACTCAATTGAAGATTAAATTTCATAGTCACAGCTGTGTGGAAATTAGCAGATGCAACAAAAAGTGGAAGTTTCTCAAAGGAGGAAAATGTGTCTTATTCACAGATGTATTTATTGATTCCAATTTTTTTGTTTAACACATGATTAGTGACTGCATAGTTAGTTGAGGAATTAGTTAATAAATTGGATAAATAAAACATAAGGAAAAAAGTGACTTTGTATGCTGTGCATATTATTAACTCAAAATAAGAAAACTAAAATCTTTCTGAGAGAAGAAGGCTGGACAGAGAATGTCCACAATCCATGGCAGGTGATGGTAAAAAGTACCAAAGTATGCTAAGAAGATTGCCCACAAGAATAACACTGTCTTCCTTCACTCAGCTCCAAACTTTCATTTTTTTGTTTGGGATATCTCTAGCCAAAATTAGTTTTTCATAAATAAACTCCTAGCTGAATAGGATAAAGGGGATATTGACTTCAACTAAGAGATTAAGGAGCCCCTATTATATGAGGACACAAGGCTGCCTCAAATATATGTGTATAAATGAGATGCACTTCTTATAGTTGAGTCAGGTGGTTTGATAGAATGATTTGGTGATCATGAGTTTATTTTGAATTAGAACTGTTGGTGGCTTGATTTTTTTCTTCAGTGATCTGTAGCTCAGTTATAGACTTCAAGTAGGAAGACATGTTTCTGTAGGTTTCAACTTTTCACCTGCTCTTAAGACCAATGAAAATAAAATAGTCAAAATAGTTTATCATATAGACAAAGTATGTTTTAGATAAAGATATCTGAAATCTAAGCTGATTAGAGATAAAAATAATATTGGAAGTAGAAGAAAGGATAAGTTAAAAATGTCAAAATGATATGAGGCTTATAATACTGTGTCAAGGGTAATTGAGTAAGAAATCTAAAAAGGCAGGGAATTGTTATGAGAGAAAAGCAAGACTAAGTTGATGGTTTTGGGTACAAAGCAATTTGTGAGGACAAGGCTGTGGGACTAGAGAGCAGAAGTGTGTGAAAGGATCATAATAGATGAATAAACCAAGTCATCAAAGGCCATCATATTCCTTAGGGAAGGAACATCCATACCGATAAGAATTCATACATGTTGATGGGGTTTGCAAAGAAAAATGGGACACTGCAAATTATATGTGAAGCCATTACTGAATATTATAGAATGGACAGAAATTACATAGATAAAAAGAGGCTAAGCCACCAGTGCTACTTCCTAAGGATGAAATTTTTGTATGAAAGCCTAGAGATTATCAGGTAAAGCAAAAGAGAATATTAATAAATATCACTACATCGTCTGTCATTGTCACCATATTTGAATATGTAATTGGGATTTATGGGATAAAGATTCTTGAGGTATGATTGAATGCATATTTTATAATGATCTGGGATGGATTTTCTTATTGTCAAAAAGTGGAGGCCCGGGCTTCCCTGGTGGCGCAGTGGTTGAGAGTCCGCCTGCCGATGCAGGGGACGCGGGTTCGTGCCCCGGTCTGGGAAGATCCTACATGCCGCGGAGCGGCTGGGCCCGTGAGCCATGGCCGCTGAGCCTGCGCGTCCGGAGTCTGTGCTCCGCAACGGGAGAGGCCACAGCAGTGAGAGGCCCGCATACAGCAAAAAAAAAAAAAAAAAAAAAGTGGAGGCCCAATAGTTTGATAACTAATATGTCATTTGAGATTCTAATCTTTTTGTATTTACTTTTGAGGCATTTTACAACTAATTTTGTTGCATTAAAAACCCGAATAGGGCTTCCCTGGTGGTGCAGTGGTTGAGAGTCCACCTGCCGATTCAGGGGACACGGGTTCGTGCCCCGGTCCGGGAAGATCCCACGTGCCGCCGAGGGGCTAGGCCTGTGAGCCATGGCCGCTGAGCCTGCGCGTCCGGAGCCTGTGCTCCGCAACGGGAGAGGCCACAACAGCGAGAGGCCCGCATACCACAAAAAAAAGCAAACAAAAAACCCCCGAATAACCCAATTAAAAAATGTACAATGGATCTGAACAGACATTTTTCCAAAGACATACAAATGGCCAACAGATATATGAAAAGGTACCCAATATCACTAACCATCAGAGAAATGCAAATCAAAACCACAATGGTATATCACCTTATATCTGTCAGAATTTCTATTACAAAAAAGACAAGAGATAATAAATTGCTCTCTAGGCTGTGGAGGAAAGGGAATTCTTGTACACTGTTAGTGGAAATGTAAACTGTGGAAAACAGTATGGAGGTTCTCCAAGAAATCCCACTTCTGGGAATATGTCTGAAAGAGAAAAATCATTATCTCAAAGAAATATCTATACTCTCATGTCCATTGCAGCATTATTCACAACAGCCAAGGTATCAAAATTACCTTGATGGATGAACAGATAAAGAAAATGTGATATATACATATTATATATTGGAATATTATATAGCCTTAAATAAGAAGGGGATCCTGTCTTTTGCAACAACATGGGTAAAACTGGAGGGGGATTTGCTAAGTGAAATAAACCAGATAGAGAAAGATAAATATTTCATGGTATTATTTATATGAGGAATCTTAAAAAAAGATCACTTCATTATCATAGAAACAGAGTAGAAAAGTGGTTGTTGTGAGGGACTAAGTAGTGGGGGAAATAGGAAGAGGCTGGTAGAAGGGTACAAACTTCCAGTTATAAAATGAATAAGGTCTAATACATAACATGGTAATTATAGTTGACAAAACTGTATTTTATAAGTGAAATTTGCTAAGAGAGTAGACCTTAAATGTTCTCACTATGAAAAGATAAGAATTAAATATGTGAGATGAATGTGTTAATTAACTCAATGGGGATAATCTTTTCACAATACATGTATATCAAATTATCATGTTGTACACTTCAAATATCTTAACAATTTTGTCAATTATACGTTAATAAAACTAGAAAAAAAAAAGAAAAAAAATTCATGGAGCAGTTTGGACTTCAGCTGGGTCTAGGTAGATGAGAAAAAGACCAATGGAAAAAACTGGGGAAAAAAATAGAGACTTTTACATGATTTGAGATTTAATTATATTTTTTTGACTGGAAAATATGGGTCATGTATAGGAATGTTCAGATCTAGTTCAGAGACTTACATAAAGTAAGTTTGCCTTCATTTCTGTGGCAATGAAAAGCCAACAATATGGAGAACAATATCACCAAACACATGTGTTGTGAAATTCTTATGGACAATCATATTTTTGTATTATTTTTTCAATTTTTCAAAAAAATTCTTATATGCTCACAAGCATTTGGAATCCCATACCAGATAAGTGTCTGAAATTTCAGTCACAACTGGATAACACTTCTACTTGTTTTGGGTAATAAAAAATACAGTGAGTTATTATTTCAGCCAACTGTAGTTTAGATAACTGTATTGAATAATACATTTTAAAGAGCTGTAGAAAGGATATATTTGGTACCCACAATCAACTCTGAAGTAGGTAAGACAAAAAAACCCAAAACACGTAAGTACTGGATATCTCCTGTTTGACCCACCATATTGACTCTCCATTTTTTCTACATGCTGTGCCTGGGAGAGTGGCCCCCCCTATACACTGCATCTTGGGCTACCTTGACCTAGAGTTTACAGTTAGGTTCAGTCAATGTGTGACATTGATCAGAGAGTAACAGGTTGAAGGAGGAATTATCGGGTTACTTATTCCTACAGGCACTCCTTTCTGCAGGATTCAATGGCTAGATTGCAACATTCATGCCAGACCTCCTTCGCCATGCATCCTCCATCTCTGATTTGGAATAACTTCTAACACCCCTTGTCTTTGCTGGCCTAATGGTGGTAATGCTCTCCTGCTGTTACTAGCCTCAGGCACTGGTGTGGGTGTGCCAGAGCTGGAGATGGCTCTTACCAGCTCAAGAGATCCAATTGTGGGCATCATTTTCCATTCTGTCTTCACTGAGGTCATATTGACAGCTTAAAATGAGCCATGGTGAGAGTATATACATGATGGATATAGCATACCTACAAATTAGGGTGTTTTTGTTTTTGTTTTTTGTTTTTCTGGAAAACCAGTTATTAAAAATGTCTGAACTTATCACAGGCTCAAAGTTTCTGTATTAGTCCCCTCCACCCCTTATTTTTATTTCCTAAACCATGCACACATTTTTGTAAAAAGATTTGCTTTATTAAACGTTCCACAAAGCACCAACTTTAATGTGCTATCTTTTTCCTGGTGAGCCTTAACTGAAATAGTAATTGGTACATAAAATGGCTCCAGGAAACCTTAGAAATAGGATTCCAAGATTCAATTGCACACATATTAAAAATGGTTTCTAGGAGAAATTGGACACTGGTAAGTTGTGGGAAGTAGTGGCATTGAGATTCTCAAAATGTTACAGGTACTAGCATGGGAAGAAACACAATTAAAGACTAAGCTTGGGAGATAAAGTGTCTTTGAAATTTCATCTTTTTTGCTGACAATAATAAGAATAAAGATTTTAATTTTACTTGGCAACACCTAAGAGCGCTAGAAAGCATATTCAAGTAAAATAACAAAATAAAGGCTGTGAATGTCTGACTCAGATAACAAGTGGAAGATTAGAAATTCTAGCGACAGATTTAAGGAGTTCCTTATCTTCTTCAGCTACAGAGATGAAGCTGAAGAAATATGGCTGAGGACCAACAACAAGAACCTACTGTAAGAATTGCAGAATTGAAGTGCCAGTAAAATACTCAAATAAGAGCACTGATGGGAAAGGAACAGGTCTCTCAGATGTGGGATAGGGGAAATTTGGAAGATACAGACACAACTGAGAAATTTAGACTCTTTCTTCCCCACATACTTCTAGATTTCCCTTGCTAGTGGAGCAAAACTTCTAACTCTTTCTGAGGGAACCAGACTTACCCTTCATGAAAGATTTTCCTTATATGGACTTGGGAATGTTTACCCTGCAGAAGTCGTGCTAAATGCCCTTCATTACTTTCAGTGCCATAGGAGTTGCTCCAGTATACCAAATGAGAACGAATTTGACTTAAGAAGGAGACAGGCTATACACAGAAAAGTTACAGAATTTTACCAGCTTTAACTGACATGAATCTGGCAACCATGTATGGGAATGTTAGACAAAGGAAGATGAAATTTTAAAAAAGACAGATGCTACCCAATCTATTTACAAGGTGTCCTTCCTTGAAACTTAGGATATAATGCTTGGACCCAGCACCTGAGAAGCATATTAATAGCAGCTACTTTGACTCATTGAAGTCTATACAAAACAGGGAGCTGTAGCAATTAACAATGTGCTCGAAATATCAGAAGTTTCTTGGGTATATGTATAGAAAGGAGTCAGAAGTTTCATCTGGATTGTAATATTAGAAGTAATGTTACTTATTATTAATTATTAGAAGTAATATTAATATGGAAATATTAGAAGTAACGTGATCAGACAGTCTTTAAACATGAGCTCTCCAAGAGTCTGAAGATTACTTCTTTATTAGGTGTTAAGAAAGGCCTTGGTAAGAAGGGCATCATCATTTTTAAAAGCCTATGTGTGGCCATCACCTGTTTGCTTAAAGACTGTGACAAAGGATGCTGTAGGTAGGCTTAGGTTCCCTGAGTCCCAATGGAAATACTGGGATCCAAGAGTGCTAGAGGCAGTTAGTGGTGCTTGACCTTCAGAGACAAGGTGGATGCAAATATCTCAATAAATTTCAAGACAATAGTAATAATAAAATTGTTTTAATGTGCAGAGATCTGTAGTGATGGTTAACAAAACATAGGGTCCCCAGGGATAATATAGACTGACAACCTATTAAGGGGTTGCATGACATATTTAACAGAAAAATTCTATGGCTACAGGACAAAAAACTAACTCAGGTGCCAAACCTATGCCAGTTCCTAGACTCACTTGTCCTCAATTGAGAGAGAAATCTGGGTGTTTTGAAGAAGGTCTCAACAAAATGACACATGGATCTAACACGAATCATCCCCCAAAATTTTCACAGAAATTTCAGACATTTAACAGGATAACAGATACTCAAGAAAAGAAAAAAAAAAAAAAAATTAAAAGTATCCAAACATTTTGGGAGTTCATGGTACTGCTTCTGAATTGACACTAATATCTGGACTTTTGCATTTTACCAGGTCTGCATAGAATGGAGGTTTTGATCACTGAAGGAGTCTTGGTTTGATTCTTTCAGTGGGTCTAATGGGGTCACAGATTCATTCCATAGTTATTATTTCATTTACAGAATGTACGGTGGAATAGACATATTTAATAACTGGCAGAACCTCTACAGTGTCTTCTACATCAGAACCAAATGGAAATCCCTGTATCTGTCTCCACACAATATAATAAAATGGTGTTTATCTTACCTCTGCCTTCACTGATTTGCCTAGGGCTAAGACAACACTCTTGTTCCTTGTCATAATTGGTTTTGGATTTCCTTAAATTGTTTTGATATCCTTTCAACCATTTTTCTGGTCCTTTGTATTACACTTTAGGCATTATGCTATTTGGGCTTGGTGAGAAGTTGTGGATGTTGTTTGTTGTGGATGCAAGTTTTTCACCTGGGTAAAAGACAGGAGCAGATGCTCATGGGAGGATGGGAGAAAGGTGTTCTCTCACCTGAAAATCTTTGGTTTGCCTATCTAAAGACATTCTATAACCTTCCATACACTGCCATGTGCTTTAAGAAGCTGATATATATAAACTACCTCACTGACTTCTCTAGACATCCCCATTTGGTTGTGTACACCCAGGAGAAAGTCATTGGCAAGAGATTTGAGTGCTGGAGGAGTGTGATCTTTGGATATTTATTTTGCTGGATTCCTTAAAGGCACGATGCTATCTGTTGGCTGTGTTGGGCTGGTCCCCATCCTCTGTAAATTTGGATAATTGATACCTTTCTGTGATCCTTCAGGATTAGGAAAGTGAATGGTTTTTTCTTGTTACTAATTCCAGAGTATTGAATTATTCCTTTGGTATTTCCTCAAAACTATCCAAACTTCTGTAAAAAGTTAACTTTATAAACTTCTCCTCTACCTCATTGAATTTTCAAGTGTCTTGGAGGGAAAGTGACTGGTAGACTGTGTCTCAATTATCTCTAGGTGTCACAACTTGCTCAGGATGCCACAATTACTTAACTGCTTCATGCTAAGACTCTGTTTTACTTCTTTATTTTTTCCCTTTCACTTATAGCATTTATCTATACTATGTCACATCTTTAGAATATAGCATCAGTAGTGTGGATTCTTGAATTTAAACTAAATTTTTCTTGTGTTTAGAGAGCTACTTTATTATTGAGCTATAATTATAAAATTCTCAATTGTGTTAAATATATTTAGAAAAAAACCTTTTTGACCAGCAACACAAAGAAAACATAATATCCTATCAATAAAGTGGTGTACTGACAGTAATCTTCAAATTTTGTATCTTCTATTTATATACTGGAACTTTCCTACTTTAATTATTAATTTATTATAAATTTTCCACACTAATGGGGACATCTGAATGAATTAGACTTCCTACAGAAGCAAAGAGCAGAAAGCTACTTCAGTTGAGACTCTAAGATTATTTTTAATTGGTTAGTCATTAGTGTTTGCCATAACTCTTAATCCAAAAAAGAAATTTATTCTGGCTGTTTATTGGGAAAATAAATTTTTATATTACCCACACATGTATGAACAGTAATACAAATAAAAGTGATGTTTATTAGATGGTTTCTTTTTCACTCTTAGTCTTTTTGAGATAAATACTATAAGATTACTGAACCCTCAAGCTTTGTCTTCCCAGTCATTTGTTTGGAGAGTTCACTATTCAATCTATTATTAGAAAATCTTTTTTTTTTTCCCTCACTATTCCACTTTGAGTTTATGCTGCAGGAATACTAAATGATCTATGTTCTTCTGAGTGCATCAGTCTGTTCATATCTCCCTGACTTTTCTCAAGTTCCCTCAGCCTTGGAAAGGCTTTCTATTACTATCTTTCAAGTTAAATATTTTCTACTTTTAAAACTTTTTTTGACCTACTTGCCTACCTCAGTCAGAAGTAATCATTTCCTCCTTTTCCTACTGTGTACTCAGTGAATACTCCTTCTATTTCAATGACAGTATAAGATTATTCAGAAAATAGATTCAGCACACCAGTCAAGGAAGTACCTCAAAAAGAAAAAGATGAAAATGCTGAGTTTATTACATTTAAAAAATGAAAGTTACCTCATTTTATCGACTCATTTGCACATTTTTGTAACATTTTAACATATCTAAAATGGAAATATGTTATAATTTCACTGGTATAAAATTTTCCTTGTGGTGTCTGCGATAATGTTGTCTTATAGTTGAGGGAGGAGTTACTATGAGAAATTTTAGAAATAGTTTTTGATTTTCTTACTTCATGGCTTTATGTTTCCCTCTTTCCCTCTCTCTCTCTCTCTCTCT
>NW_006796275.1:1220879-1225839 GCF_000442215.2 Lipotes vexillifer
CCTCTCTCTCTCTCTCTCTCTCTCTCTCTCTCTCTCTCTCCCTCTCTCTCTCCCTAAAATAAGGATGAGCTTTTTTCCCCTAATTTTGTGATAATGTACACAAGGAGATTTATCTCATTCTATGCTGGTCAGCTCAATAGTGCAATGTGGTGTGATTAACTGTCTGCTTTATTTCAAAGTGCTTACAGAGCAAACCAATCCTTATGAATGAGAAGAATTTGGAACGTTTAAATATAATTTACATGATCATGGCAAGTAAATTTAAAGTGTCTTCAGATTTTATTTTTTGTATGAGAGGAATCAACATATGTGTTCACAGAGAGATCTGAGGCTTGCAGTTAGGAGAAGAAAGCTAATGTTAATGCAATATACAAAAACGATTCTTAGTAGAGCTTCTAAAACTGTTAACCTGCTGCCTCATAAGACAATGATATGGACTTCTCTATGACCAGAAGTCTCTAGATAGACTTACTAACTATTTGTAAAGAAAAACAAAACAAAACAAAACAAAACAAGCAATTAGGCTTACACTCATTGAAGACGAAATTGAATTCCCTACTGAAACTCTGAGAGTACAAAACAATGTCAGAACCATAATAGGCAGTCAGTGCTGACTGTAGAAGTGAAACAGCAGAAAATCACTGAGAATTCAGATATCTTTCTTTATGTTGTCTTTCCCAAAATAAAAATTGATTATCTGTTAAAAAGCCATAAGCATCTCCTGGAATGTTTTTTTGACTTTAGGTGGAAGAATGCCAGTTGCCTTCTTTGCTATGCTTCCCTCTGACATTAGCCTTTCCCAGGAGTCCGTGGTGACTTTTTCTTCTTCTTTTTTAACTGGGATATAATCAATATACCACAATATATCTTTTTAGAGAGCAAAATTCAGTGGTTCTTAGTATATTTACAAAGTTCACAACCATCACCACAATTAACTGTAGAACTATTTTTTTTTTAATCACTGCACAAAGAAATTTTGTACCCAACAGGAGTCACTCCCCATTCCTCCCACCCTTCCCAACCCATGGAAACTACTACTCTACTCGGCTTCTATGGATTTACCTCTTCTGACTGTTTCATATAAATGAAATGATATAACAAATGGCTTTTATTTCTGGCTTCTTTCACCTGGAATAGTGTCTTTGAAGTTTATCCATAGCATATATTAATACTTTATTACATTTTAGTGGATGAAAATATTCCATTATATAAAATATATTTTATTCTTATTGTATTTCAGACATTGTTCAAAGCACTTTACTTAGGAAGAAGTTTACAGATTGTTTGACATGTTTCCTCATGCTGAGAAGTTCAGTTACAACTGATGAAGCTTGGAATTGGAATAACAATGAGCACATAGAACCCAAGCAAGCAAATAAGTAAAGCAATTATTAACTCAAAAATAATTTTTTTTCAGAAATTAAAAATACTTATAGTATGCTACATGGCTGGAGTGTAATTGACATTTATAATACTTAACCATAGTAAAGTGTTAAGTACCTTTCTTAAAAAATCAAGAAGAGGGCTTCCCTGGTGGCGCAGTGGTTGAGAATCTGCCTGCCAGTGCAAGGGACACGGGTTCGAGCCCTGGTCTGGGAAGATTCCACATGCCGCGTAGCAACTGGGCCCATGAGCCACAGCTACTGAGCCTGCGCTCTGCAACAAGAGACACCGCGACAGTGAGAGGCCCACGTACTGTGATGAAGAGTGGCACCCGCTCGCCACAACTAGAGAAAGCCCTCGCACAGAAATGAAGACCCAACACAGCCAAATAAATAAATAAATAAATAAAAATTAAAAAAAATTAAAAATCAAGAAGAAGCAATATAGTATGCTATTTAGGTATGGGGAGGTAAATACTAAAAGAGCCAAATAAAAACAAGTTAAATTTTGTTTAGATCATCATTAGTGTATAAACTATTATGGCTAAGTTTTATGGGAGGAAGGACAAGATGAAAAAAGTTATTTTAATTCTCAACATATTTTATCTATACCTAGAGTGCCTAATGGTATGTTTTAAGATAATAAATTATACATATATTCCCAACAGCTAAATGAGCACACTCAATCTTTTATCTCCTGGTAGATGAAAAGCCTAGGTGATGCTACTTAATTATGAGATGCTAATAAGATTTATTATGGATTTTTAATTACATCAATGTTCCAAGTCATTACATAATAATCCCAGGATACTTTCTTAAATAATGCTGACTATACAAAGTAAAAAAAAATAAAACTAGAAATAACACCATTCCTGAGAAAACCAGTATGATTTAACCAGATTAAAACACTAGGAAAGAGAAGGTATTAAAGCTCTATATCATAGTAAGAGAAAATTAACTATTAAAATAAAAAAGATGGCACAGATGAATGATCACTGGCTAAGATTTGGATTTCCCTGGACTACACAACCAGGTGTTAGGTTCAGTTCAATAATCAATGAACGGCTATCATCAGAAAGTCTACAGATAAATGTTGGAGAGGGTATGGAGAAAAGGGAACCCTCCTACACTGTTGGTGGGAATGTAAGTTGGTACTGCCACAATGAAAAACAGTTTGGAGTTTCCTTAAAAAACTAAAAATATGACTACCATATGATCCAGCAATTCTATTCCTGAGTATATATAAGGAAAAAATTAAAACACTAATTAGAAAAGATACATGCACCCCGATGTTCATAGGAGCACTATTTACAATAGTCAACACATGGAAGCAACCCGAGTGCCCAACAGATGATTGGATTAAGAAGATGTGGTATACACACACACACACACACACACACGCGCGCGCGCGCACACACACACAATGAAATATTACTCAGCCATAAAAAAGAATGAAATACTTCCATTTGCAGTAACGTGAATGGACCTAGAGAATATTATGCTTAATAAAATAAGTTGGACAAAGACAAATACTATATGATATCACTTATATGTGAAATCTAAAGAATAATACAAATGAATGTATATGCAAAATAGAAACCAACTTAGATACAGAAAACAAACTTGTGGTTATCAAAGGAGAGAGGGAATGGGGGAGGGACATTTTACCATATGCAAAATAGGTAAGCAACAAGGATATACTGCATAGTACAAGGAATTATGCCAATTATAATAACCTATAATGGAATATAATCTTCAAAAATATTGAGTCACTATGCTGTATACCTGAAACTAACACAATATTGTAAATCAACTATACATCAATTAAAAAAAATAATGTCACCCACACAGGTCTTGCAGATTTCTCCAGTCTGATATGGATTTGTTTTCTCTATTTGCACCACATAGATTATCATAAACAGAGGAAACTTTTGAAAGATTATCAGAATAAATTACAAAAATTCTGTGGTGTGAACCCAGGGCAAGGAAAACAGGAAATAAAAAATCCTAATTTAGATTCAATGTAGCAAAATTTTGAAACTCAGTTTTTATAAAAGTGTGATAATTTGTTTTATAATCGCTATAGTAAATCAAAGGTTTTCATCTGAGTTTATAATATCTAAAGTATTCGATGTAATCTGACTTATTAGATTTTTAATTTTATTTTGATGTTTAGAAAAATAAATTGAATACTTCGTTAATCAATATTTAAGTATTTAGTGAAAAAAAATCATATTATACTGTTAAGTTTTGCTTTATTGATTGTATAAATCATCTGTTAATAATTAGAAGCCTGATGAATTATGTTTAAAATAATTATATAATGTTATAAAGAGCAATAATTTTTTTAAATTAAATAGTTCTGTATGCCCCTCTTTGTGCACAAAGTTCTTTCTGATATTAAAGGAACTACCACTGTATTTTAAGCACTGAAAATGTAATAATGTCTTTTACAAATGATGCATTATTTTGGAACCATGGGGAAAGAAAAAGATCTTATAATAATTACTTCCCAGTTATGAGTTCACTCATAAGAATTTATAGAAAATGCTTATTTAGTCTTTAAACACTATTTAGCAAATAATGGAATATCAATTTGACTGTGGGGAAAAGATAAAACTAAAAAGGTAAGGAACGTACTTCAAATAGGCAAATATGATTCACTTATTTTCTGCTTTATTTACAATCCAGAAATATTTATTTATCACCACTCAATGTGGATCTTGTTATAGATTTTTGGAAAATAAAAATGAATAAAACATGCATGATTCCTATACAGTACTCATGGAAATTAAAATCTCGTAGAAGAGACAAGCAAGCAAAGACAAAAATATTTGTATAAAGTAATTGTAGTTGTTTTGAAAACCAGGAAAGAAACAAAGTGCTAGGATAAATAACAGATAGAACCTATTTTTGATAGGGACAGAGAAAAAATTTCCCTGATTTGACATTGAAGGTTGCCCTTACCCAGTGGGAAGGAAAGGCAGATGTGGGAACTGGTCTGGTTGTAATGTCATTATATTATTACATGTAATGGGCAGGGAGGAGAGGCAGAATGTGTAGTGAGGGGACTGAATGAAAACCAAATCACCAATATTCTTGTAAGTCAGGTTAAGCAATTAGCTATTATTCCATGTACAATGGTAAACCTGTGAGTGTTTTTATTACCATTAATAACAGTAACAGTTAATGTTTCTTGAGAGCTTACTGTGTGTGAGATACCATCCTAAATTTGTTACATGTGCTGTCTCAGAAGTCTGCAAATAGCCCAGTGGTCAAATTCTGCCCTCCATCTGTGTTTCTAAAGCCCCAGGTACAGCTCCCTGGAGATGGCACTGGGAGCCATGGAGACCTAGCTGGGTGTTACCCTCCACTCATTTCTTCTTGAGCTGATTACTACCTGCCTCTTGGGGATGTGCTGTTAGCAACTGCCGTGCATGTGAAGTAGTGGAACCTCAGTCTTGGAGTCAGCCACTAACTTTGCCTTGGGCCAGCTCCCAAGTGGGGAAGGCCAGGTCTCTGAGAGGCGGCCAGATGTGTGTGTCACTGGGAAAGAGGGAGAAGGACTGTGAGATCTC
>NW_006796275.1:1225849-1248556 GCF_000442215.2 Lipotes vexillifer
GAGTGAGAAGGACTGTGAGATCTCCTTACCCAGCCCTTGGATCTGTGGTTCTAACACCTCAGAATGTCTCCAGGTGAGGGCAACTGGGCACAGGATGTGCCCGGACTACCCACTCTAGGCCTGCAGGGCATGTAGGCACAAGTGTCCTCTCCTTGTCCAAGCAACTTTGTAATATCCTTGTTTTTGCCTCTTGGTCCAAGAAAGCTGAACTGTTTATGAATTGGCTGTTTACTTTCCTACTGTCCCCATAATACTTATATCCTCATCTCACAGACGTGGAATTAAAGTTCAGCAAGGCCTCTTGACTCCAGAGCCTGAGGCTGATGGGGGAGGCTGTTGTAGGATTCTAGAAAGCAGGCAAGCAAGGCCTGGATGAGGTCCAAAGCAGTGGAGGTGGAGTAAAGGAAGAGATTGGAAGTATATTTCAAAAGCAAAATTGGCAAAATGGGCAAAGCTTACTTTTGGATCTCATTTAGGGTGAGCTAAAGGTAGCCACGTTGATTGTGAAGTTTTTTCTTTTAATCAGGATAGTAGTATAATTGGAAGATGGGGGCAAATTGGAGATGAGATAAGAGGTAAGGAGGAAGAGTGGGTATCACGAGTTTTTGTCCTGATGAATGGAGATGTCTGTGAGACTCCCAAGGGGATCTGTGAATAGGAAGTGGGTAAAATGTTCTAGAGCTTATAGTAACTCAACAGAGCATTCAACTTACATGTGGAAGGGAAGCTGAGTGCTTTTGTGTTTTGCTTTGTTTTTCTCTCTACTTTCCTTTCTCTCTTTGCTTTCAACAGGAAAAAGACTAAGAACTGAAAAGCAAGTCATGGTTACCCCCACCACCAGCACGGGAGGAGCAAAGGGGGTAGACTGAGAAGAACTGAATATTCACTTCATGAAAGAAGAATACAGTTCATCTGACAATTGCATACTGTGTGGTTAAGTTACAGAATCTGAAGTACTTTATATTTATTTCAAAATTCAAGTTGTCACTTTGTGGTTCTTTATATATGAGTTTGTCTGGGTGCTACATCCCAATTCATATGACTATATATTTTATTTCTGCTGGATAACATATTTCTACTGCCTTGGACTCATAAAATATTTGGCAGTATAAAACAGCTTTAAAAACCAAAATGAAAGAGTAATGTTAGTAAGTTAACAATGTAAAAAAATTAGTTGCAGTAACTTGAGCATGGAGCATTTAACCTACCCTTCACTTTGTTCTATGAAATTCTCTGGCTGTATATGTTTGACTTAGCTTTTGAAAGATAAATAGAGGATCTTTCATTGAGTTCTTTGATATCATAGCATGCTTTATGTGTTTCACTCATTCCTTTTGAGGCATCCAAAGGGTATGTAAGAGCCAATGATGTTTACTCTGAAACCAACAATTCTGCTGAATATATCCTCGCTGTTATCTAAAGGTCAATAGAGAAACATGTTAACAAATTAGAACCTGATAAGAAACTGGATAAAATAGATTTATCTTAAAATCCTTTTTTCTACTTTAAAATGTTTAGAGCAGTTAGATATTTTAATTATATCAGAAATCTCTTCCATATTCTATACGAAAAGATACTAAAATCTTCATACTTCACTATGTTGCAAAGGATGCATACATTAGCATAACAGATGTCAAAGAAGTTTTGGGAAACAATTAGAATCTCGCGCTCAAAATATGTGAAATCAAGAAGAAATCTGTTAGAGACAAACCAGCAGTAACTGAACAAGCAAAAGGATACAGTTAGTTATGTTTTTGAGTGTCATGAAGGAAACAATGACATTAATGGGACCAGACAGAACTTTTCACTTATTTCCACTTTCTTCAAACATTGGAATAGTTCTTTGATGCAGAGAAAGGCCCAGGGTTATATGGTGAGTTTGGTGGGGGATGGGAAATAGTAAGCTCTGTTGGGGGGTTTACATTCTGTTGTTTAGAACTTTTTTTTTTTTTGGTGGTACGCGGGCCTCTCACGGCTGTGGCCTCTCCCGTTGCAGAGCACAGGCTCCAGATGCACAGGCTCAGCGGGCCTGGCTCACGAAGGCCCAGGGTTATATGGTGAGTTTGGTGGGGGATGGGAAATAGTAAGCTCTGTTGGGGGGTTTACATTCTGTTGTTTAGAACTTTTTTTTTTTTTGGTGGTACGCGGGCCTCTCACGGCTGTGGCCTCTCCCGTTGCAGAGCACAGGCTCCAGATGCACAGGCTCAGCGGCCATGGCTCACGGGCCCAGCCGCTCCGCGGCATGTGGGATCTTCCCAGACCGGGGCACGAACCTGTGTCCCCTGCATCAGCAGGCGGACTCTCAACCACTGCGCCACCAGGGAAGCCCTGTTTAGAACTTTTGATGCTTTGCCTCTGAACCCTCCAGAAAGAAGTTTCCTCTGTCTCCTGATATCACCTAGAGTCTATAAACTGAAACTGAATATATTTGGTATCCTTGCTTTGGTAAGAGTTAATATTTCTAATTCCTGTTTGGTTAAGGACTGCTTTCAAACTAAAGAAAAATATTTGCCATATTTGAAAGGCAATTTGTAAAAGCTGAAATCTTATAAAATTAGAATCATAAAATAAATTATTAAACTAATTCCTTACAGATAAAGAGTATAAAGGGCAAAGAGAGACAGAGGGTAGTAGGGAATACAAAATAAGGGAGAAGAAAAATCTCAAACCTAGTTACTTGTTCTGTTATATGACAATTGAAACTTATGAGTTCTCCAAATCAATATTATAGGAGATTAGAGAATCCCAATCCTATTTGTGTAAAAATAAATTATAGACTTAAATTGTACAGCAAGCACTACATATTTTCCACAGGGGGGATTTTCCATATTGCAACTCTGTGATACTAGCCTGTTAAATCATTCATAATAAAAAATATAAACATAAATAAAAAATAAACTGCATGGCAAACTGAAAGCGTAATATACTTAAATATTTGCATTGATCTCCTGTTATTCAAATTCAGTATTGCTTTCCACTTCCTCATGTGTAAACATTTTTACCAAAATCCATTTTGAGTAGTTTTAATATAATCCTGTGGTTATAAATTTTTGCTATTTTTATTTAACACTTCCTCTCTTTTTCTTCATTGTTAATAGCATACTGTATACATTTAATAAACATTCAAAAAACAGTCATATTTGGAAATAGAAAATCATCTATACTTTAATCTTAATGCGAATTTTAGTAAAGTTTTCAATTGCATTTGCCTAATATATTATATACATTGTGTGTGTGTGTGTGTGTGTGTGTGTGTATAGCCTTGTGTTTCAGAAAACACAAACTTCTACCCCAAATACCTCTTAGGTACTTAAAGTAAATTAATTTGGGAAAATTAATGATTTAAAAATATAAACAGATAAAGATACATTTTGCTACATTATCTGGGATATTAATATCTCAGTTACAGAAAAGAATTTGTTTCAGAAATGAATTATGATTAATAAAAAAAGAGAGACTTTAATCCATTTGAGGAAAACCCTGGCCATCTTGATTTAAAAAAGTAAGACTGCCTTACTATTGGAAAGCTAGGACAAAGGACTTATAAAATAAAACTTGATTGGATATTGGAGGCTGAATAGAATTATCTCATCTGAGGAAACTTCACAAGATATATATCAGCTAAAATCTATGTACTGCATGGACCTGCTGGCTCTCAGTTTAAATAGGATTTCCATTATTATTACTAATTGTCTTATTTTTAGCTTAAAAATCCCTTTATAATCTATACACTGTCACTAATATATTTTATGTCCAGCCCTAATTATTGCACATACATGAAAATAATGATGTTGCATTACTTAAATGATAGTTTGTATTTCAGGCACTGCAGCAAGTATGTTGAGTCCTTTTTAAAATTAATATTAGTGAAGTTTAAAGCACATAATCCTTGGTTGACTATTATATGAATTATAGTAGTCTATGGAGCTAAAGGTATATTAAATTCCTGTTGGGTTAAAAGCCATAATATGCTTTGTGAGATTCTCTAAGAGTAAATAGTTAGTAATCAGTTATTTGACCTAATTTACTAGAATGTTATTGAAACTATACATTTTTAAGTCTAGGATCATTTTAATGAACACAAGTAGGTTTTAATGCATTTTGCTTAAAAAAATTAGGTAAGCTATAGCATTTTTTATTGTTTTTATTTCTTGAATTTGGATGGCATTAAAGTGTTGCTCTATGAAAATTTTAATCTATAGTTTTTGGTACATGAAGATTAGACTAGACTATACATAGATTAGACTATGTATTAAAAGTGAATTTTTTTAATAGCCTGACTGCATTACATGACCAGAAAAAATTTAAATGCATTAAACCTCCAGGTATGCTATAAATCTATTTAAGTACTTAAGAAAATTAAAATTTAAATTTTAGAGAAGGCTTGTAATAGTACATTAATATCAAGGAAATTTCTATTAAACTAAAAAATTGTCTCCTTCAAATATAAAAAAATGAATAATATGCTATTATTTTGAAGAATTACATATATTTTAAGAATTGGACTTTTGTGTCAAATAATAGAAGTCATAACATCCTTTTCCCCATACCTTAAAAAGAAGAGGAAAAAAAAAAGAAACTATAATAAAAATCCAGATGGACATACACTAGTAGCAACTAAGGAAGAAAAGGGGAAGAGCATGCCATAATCCTTGAAATATAGATATAAATGGATTAATGAGAACTGTGTACACAGTATAATGAGGCTTCTAAAAGTGTCCCACCCCTCAAAAAGCATACTTTTGAGTCTCAATATCCATAAAATTCTTATTGATGTCCCTGAAACTGGAGAGAGGTCATCAGATATTGCATTTTCCTCCTATACTATGGAGTCAAGTGAAGTTAGGGTGAACAGTAGTGAAAATAATGGCTGTGGAGAAAGGAATGAAAACAGGAATTGGAAAGCAAGGCAACTCACTCTGACACAAGTACATTTTCCTGTCATACACACTGACTTTGTAATGTATCTTATGCTTCTAAGCATGTCCACTTCGGATTGGGTTACACTGTCAAAATACACGGAGGGAATGAAGCAAACCTGAGAAGTAAAAGCAGAAAATCCTCTCAAACACTGAGGGCTGCCTCAGTGAGCTCTAACTTCTCTTAGACTACATACAAATAATGGGCAGAAAAGACTGTATCTTATCTGGAGACACAAAATTGTTTTCACTGTGGTAGGAAAGAGGTAAAGCAATCTTTAACAGCCTAAAAATGAATTGGAAAGTCACCAAAAGGCCAGAATACGAGAAAGATGAAAAAGGTACAGAAATTGAGGAAATACACTTTGGAAGGGAAAACCAAAATGAAAACCAAATAACAACAAAAAAGGAGGCATAGTAAGAAGGAGATGAAGAACCCAGGTTTAGTAGTAAGCTTAACCCAAGACACAGAAGAAGTCTGTCTGAGTGCTTTAAGGAATAAAGAAATTTACTAGACATGCTAATTCAATAAAATTAGAGCCCAAATAAAAAAAAAAGAGAATCAGAAAATTTAAGGAAAAATTATTGAAGAGTAAAACATCAGAAATGAACTCATAAATAAATTGATAGTACCAAGGGATAAAGGACAAAGAGAATTACTGACATAGAGAAAAGGCTTAAGATAATTGGGGAGGATCACAAATGGAAAAATAAAAAAAGCAGTGAGACAGAAAGACATTCAAAATAAGGATGATTCACTTTCTTGAAAAATAAATCTCAAAAACTAAAAATAAAAAGATTATTTAACACAATAATAAAACCAAAATTTCTCCCCCGCAAAAGACAAAAAGGCTACTTTGGTATATAGAGCGCTTTGGTTTCTAGATAACAGCGCGGTGACTTTTAGTTAAATAGATCTTCAAGGAAATGGAAAGAATACTTCAGACTACAGGGCAGAAGGCGGCAAGTCACTTATAAGGGTGGGGGTTTCATACTAGCATTAGACATTTTAACAGTAACATCAATGCCAAGATTACAAAGTTTAAAGGAAAGAATATGAGCCAAAAGATGCAGTTATTTTCACATCAATTATGGACTACAAAACTCCAATTTCTTGAACAAATATTATTGATGATTAACTGTATCCAGTTAAGAAAGTTAATCAAAATAAATACTCTTCAAAATAGGAAAATCATGATCACAAAAGCAAATACATTCAAATATAGAGCAAATATTTTATAATTTAGTGTTTAATAGTTAAGGAATAAATTGTAAAGTAATAAACTTTAGCAGATTAAAGTAGTAGTCTATATATCAAATATTAGAATGTAGGAGAAAATGAGAGTGCTAATGACTTACTCCTTTATAGCAAAGACTCAAAAATAGTTTAAGAATACATGTAGGCACAAAATAACAGTATGTCCAACCTGTTAGTGGCTTTCATAATATCCTTGTTTAATCTTAAAATCTTTAAGGAAATAATATATTGGGAGTAAAATAATATAATTCCTTAAATTTAGTATCTTTTCATGTTCACCTTTATGTCATTTTTTTGGTAATTCAAGTAAAAAATTTATTGTATAAAATAACATGTTTATTTGCTTATCATGTTTGGGGAACTATGTGGAAAGATTTCCATCTAAAAATCATTATGCATGTAATTGAAAATGATATGTTGTATGATTTTCATTACCTTTTCTGTACTTACTAATAATATAAGTTTTTTCAATAGTTTTGACATTAAACAAAAACTATGTGTACTTATTATTATTTCTATACTAATTATATGGTAATAATGCTATGATTTAAAAAAATAGTAACTGAAAAGAGTGAATAAAATTCAAATCCATCCTGGTGAATAACATATGTCCAAATCTGGAGAACATAAGTCCAGATTCATATATGAATAATAAAGTTTACCATGTCAGCTGTGATTCAATAAAAGACATGAACACAGGGCAAACTGAATATTGCTTCCCCTATGGAAACATGTAGTTAAAAATTGGATAATTTAACTAAAGTACTTAAGTGTCAACAATGCTGTAAGGAACTAATGCCTGTGTGAGCCAATGCTTCTGAAGACATAAGGATAGAAACTATGTACATAAATACCTTGAAGAATGTAATATTCTCTCCTAAATGGGTCTGAGACATTAAACTTAAATTCTAGATTATTACATCAAAGTTGATAATGTTCTTCCTGGTCTTTCCATTGATTTGTTCAGGATAATGTTTAAAAATGGACTTTTTCTAGCCCTAGATATTTAAAATAGTGACCAGCTAACCAGTAAGACCCAGGAGTACTAAATAGGCCCAGGGAAAAGAGGCAGAAAGACAATGGAATTGTGAAAACAAAAGTCACTGGAGGATTTCATCTGCAAGCACAATTAAAGCATTTTGTACTTCTAATCCTTTTATTTTCTTCGTGGTTATACACTTATTCTGTAAGTATATCTTCTATCAAAACTACACAGAGTAAATCCCATGGAAGGGGGTTACAATAGGAAGAAGGTTAAACTGGAATAGCAGCATCACAGCCATAGTGTTAGAATGTCAATGACCATTGTTCATTCTTCACAATAACATGAAATGAGAGTGAAACCAGGGTATCACTCTCTTCACAGGCTATTGAATCCGCTCAAATAAATGCAAATAAGGGCATATGAAAACCTGGTTTACATGAACAAATAGATGAGAAATGAAACTGTAAATCCGCAGACCCTCTCTGCTTTGTGCCCTCTCATCTACCTCCTCTACCTTCTCCTCCTTAGCCAAAGTCAGGGCACCCTGGCCATTGTCAAGGTCTCTAGTGACACGTCCCACAGAGTGCTACTCTCTCTTACTAAATCTAACAAGATTATTTCCTTCATCCTGGAGATGAATTGGTCAAGTTTCTAGGTCTGTAGATTGTTGGGCAAAATGATCCCGAAGGACTTCACATTTTTTTCATTAAAAACATGTCTCAGGCCTTCCCTGGTGGTGCAGTGGTTGAGAGTCCACCTGCCGATGAAGGGGACACGGGTTCGTGCCCCGGTCCGGGAAGATCCCACATGCTGCGGAGCGGCTGGGCCCGTGAGCCATGGCCGCTGAGCCTGCGCGTCCGGAGCTTGTGCTCCGCAACGGGAGAGGCCACAACAGTGAGAGGCCCGTGTACCGCAAAAAAACAAAACAAAACTTAAAAACAACAACAAAAAAAACATGTCTGAGTAGCTCACTGCAGGCTTTCCTTTGGCATCAGTGACCTGCTCAGAGCCAATAAAGTCACAGAGTATAATTCTGTGTGTGGGATCTTTGATGAATTTTGGTCCCGTCACTGCAGAACAGTAAGCAGTAGCCAGGAAATTGCCTCCCTGGCTTTGTTAAAGCCTCTTTGTTGGATCTCTAATTTGAGCGCCTCTCCATTCCAAGGAGCACCTTGACTGTATCTCCCTGTGAGACTGCAGTGCATTGGCTGTGCACCAAGTCTGGGGTTGGGGGTGGGAGACAGGTATCCCTTGTGAGGCCCTCCGCGTAAAGCCTTTGTAATTGCCTATGATTATGCCTGAAAGATCACAAAGAGGTTCTGACCAGGAACTATGCTCCTCAACCATTATTTGAATTGTTCATAGCACACACATTTAATTTTCTTTAACTGAGATACCTCCAGTAGAGTAAATAGTAGTGTTGATTTTACTGCACTGTTCAATTAGTTTTTGCATATAAATATCATGTAATCACTGCCCAGATCAAGATTTAGAACATTTATGGCACCCATGACAGTTTCTTTTTTTTATTTGAACTATAGTTGATTTACAATATTGTAAATTATAATTTATATGTGTACCACAGTGATTCAGTTTTTTATGTATATATATATATATATATATATATATATATATATATGTTGTATATATATATATATATATATATATATGTATGTATATATATATATATATATATATATATATATATATATATATAAAGTTTTTCAGATGATTTTCCATTACGAGATACTGAATATTGTTCCTTGTGTTATACAGTAAGTCCTTGTTACTTATCTATTTTATATATAGTAGTGTGTATCTATTAACCCCATACTCCTAGTTTATCCCTTCCCACCTCCCTTTCCCCTTTGGTAACCATAAGTGTGTTTTCATGCCCATGACAGGTTATGATTCTTCTCAGATGAAACCCCTGGAGGTATCCAGTATTCTCACTGCTATCACCTCAGGGTAGTTTGCTTGTTTGTGTTTTTGTTTTATTGTCATAAAAATGGATAATAAAGTATGTTCTCTTTTGCAACTAACTTCCTTTATTCAGCATACTGTCTTTGAAATGTACCCATGTTGTTGCAGTTTATTTTTTTTATTATAGGATAGTAAAACAGGGCATGAATATAGCACATTTTATTTGTTCATTCTACTGTTGTTGAGCACTTGATAGTTTTCAATTTGTGGCTATGTGAATGAAACTGCTATGAACATACTCAGGGTATACATGAGTGTAGTCATAACTGTCATTTGGAAGATGTAGGCACTGATTTCTCTTATGTACATGCAAAGAAGTAGGACTGCTGAAGTGCAGAGCAAGTACATATTTCATTTTAGGAGATACTGCCAAACAGTCCTTGAAAGTAGTTTCACTCCTGCCTGCAGTGTATGAGCAAATGCATTCTACATCTGAAAATCCTTGTCACTCTTTTTTATTCTGAGGCATTTGATAGATGTGTATGATTTCTTTTTGTGGGTATAATTTGCATTTCCATGATGAGTGATTTTATATGATTATTTGCCTTTTGGATATTCTCTTTTATGAAGTCCCTATTCACATCTTTTACACAACTTATATTGCATTGTCAGTCTTTTCCTTAGATTTGTAAGCATTCTTCATATAATATGGAAACAAAAATGAGGTTCTATCTGTTATCTCTGGAACTGATAGAACATGAAGACTAAAAGAAATATATCAAGTGTTTATGGAGTGGGCAAACTGAATGACTCTGAGAAGATCACCAGTGATATATACTAAGCACCTTGTTCGTACACATCTATACCTTCACTTCAGCTGAGTAGAAGCTGAAGTGAAATGGTATTGCTAAGTGAAGCTAAGTGAAATGGTATTGCCATAGGAGAGTCTGAATGTGGGACCTGTGCGCATTAGATAGAGTGCAGAAACTGCAAAGCCAGCAGAAAGCACGGAGCATAAAATCATTTTGTCATTTAATAGAGCTACTCAATGGGACAGTTCCCTTCTCCAGCATAGATACTTTTGCTCTAATTTCCCAGAGGAAACTGGAACTTGAAACTAACAAGGACATCCTGAATTTCAGAGTAACAGACTGAAAGTGAAGGTGGATAATGATTCACTTTTAGAAGAGTTTGACTACTGGGGTTTAACAGTGCCTAAGTGGGAGATATTTGACATGGTAAAAACAAAAACAAAAACACAGCCTGCTGCTGGAAAAGATGGCCACGTGGGTTAACTGCCAAGCCAGACTCCTAATAATGGTAGTTGGGTTAATTAGATAGGAGAGAAAGTTCCCACCTAATTTCAGAAAGCCAAAACAAAGAGAAAAATGCTACAAAAAACAAATAAACCACGTCATTTGGCTATTGCCAGCTACATCACAATTTAACTGTTATGGTGATAGAAAGCTGATAAAATGCTAAAAAAATGTTCAATAAACAGTATAAATGTTGGAAAAATAGAGACAGGATTGTCAGGTGAAGAGGCTATTGTTTACCTGAAACTTAAAAGAGGCTAAAATAATATAT
Source organism: Lipotes vexillifer (assembly GCF_000442215.2). Taxonomy (NCBI): domain Eukaryota; kingdom Metazoa; phylum Chordata; class Mammalia; order Artiodactyla; family Lipotidae; genus Lipotes; species Lipotes vexillifer. The sequence continues at coordinate 1,236,522 of NW_006796275.1, forward strand.
GTGTGTGCATATGCACGTCTCTATACATGTATTATAACTATATAATAATATAATTTATTAAAGTCTCTGGATATATACATATATATCCTGTATGATAATTTAAACATTACTAATATAAATGGAGAGAAATTTCATTTATAATGAGGGTAATAACTGACAACAAATAAAATTAATTTTAAATTAATATACAATATTTTAATGAGTAAAGCAAATCATTTTGTTTAAAGAAAATACTGAATAAATGGAGAAACTAAGTGTCCTCAGTAATTCTAAATTACTATGTAATTGTAATGCAATTCCATTTAGAATTCCAATGTATTGAGCTTTGTTACTAATTTTGTTTTATAATTTTACCTGGAAAAGCATTTAAAAAATATTTATTGAAGAACATTTGTGATAAAATTATAAGGTCTATTTGATAGAAAAATATAGTGGTAGAAGATTTTCTCTATGAGATAGTAAAGCTTACAATAATGTTACCATATTTAGAAAAGATAGCTTTGATCTTAGAATAAACAAGTAAATTAATGGAAAATAATATAGAGAACAAAAATATATCCAAGAATATATAGGAACTCAATATTTAATAAAGGTAGCATTTAAACTCAGTGGTAAATGGATGGGGTTATTTAATAAATGGTTTGGTGGGGCTTCCCTGGTGGCGCAGTGGTTGAGAGTCCGCCTCTCCCGTTGCGGAGCAACGCGCAGGCTCAGCGGCCATGGCTCACGGGCCCAGCCATTACGCGTCACGTGGGATCTTCCCGGACCTCCTGGACCGGGGCACGAACCTGTGTCCCCTGCATCGGCAGGCGGACTCTCAAGCACTGCACCACCCGGGAAGCCCTCCAGTACATTCTTACAGAGGTATTTTATTAAGAACCTCATCTCAATGAATATTGAAACTTTAATAAGTGCTACTATTTGTTATTTGTATTTCCTTCTTGACTAATATTCATGAAATCAAGAGCAACTTACTTTCACTTACCATTCTATTCTAAAAATCTAGCAGTAAACCAATAAATATTTATTGAATGAGTGAATTAATGTATAATAATATTTACCGAAATGGGGAAAGACCAATAAACTTTCACTATCAGAAAAAGTCTCATAGTTAAAGATGAGTAGGATTAGGAAAATGGGCCAATATTAGAAATTTTAGTCTTCAAAAGTCTATGACATCTATCCATATTGAAGATGTCAAATAGGCTACTGTCTATAAGCATTGTCAGTGGAAAAAAATATTTGGGCTGAACACATGAATCTGGGAGTTATCTTTCTACAGATAAATGTAGTGCTTAGAGATGTGATTCAGTGTGTCTGAACAAGCTAACAACAGTTAGCTTGAAAAGAAACAAGAAAAGAAAAACAACAAGAAAAGATTTAGGTCTTTATACAAGCTCTGAAGGATTTTAACTTTCATATGTTAATGTGGTATGCTTGGCTTCAAGGGTAGTCTGTGATTAGTTGTATTAGGGGAGAAATTCAGATCTTGAACGCAGAGCATCTTCAGAATAACCAAATTTTTACAGAAAACCAAAAGGGAATGTATTTATTTTTCTGTCAATTGCACTACATTTTTTAGTATAACAAAGAATTGTAGGAATTTTGATAGTTGGTAAAGGTAGCAAATCAATGGAATTCAGAAACACAGAAAATCCTCTACACATATGAAAATGTATTTTTGCTTGTTTGTTTTCTTTTCTGTTTTTCCTATTAAGCCTCAGGAGTTTTTAAGAATATCTAATGCATGTAATTAAGGTAGCCAACACCAGTTGCCTATGATATTTATGTCATGAATTGTGTTCATATCTACTCTTGTGTGCCTACTTCCATATTCCAAATTTAGAGAGGCTGTGTTAATAGTCTACCCCCAAAATCTCACTGGTACAGGAAAACATACAGACAAACATGGAATGATGTAATACTGTATAGGTGGCACATAAATTACTTTTAACTCTAATATAAAAGTTAAATGACAAAGTATTAAGAATAATTATAACCACAAAAATGTGTTAATGGATAAACAATATAAAAAGTAAACTCTGACAAAAGTATGTTTGGGGGACAAATAAAAGTGTAGAGTTGTCATCAGCTTAAGATAGACTGTTACAACTCTCAAGAGGTTCAATGCAAGCCTCTTGGTAACCACAAAGAAAAAACCTATCATAGATACTAATATAGAAAGAGAAAAGAATCAAAGCATACCACAACAAAATATCGTAAAGCCACAAAGAAAGATAGCAAGAGAAGAAGAGAGAATAAAAAGAGAACTACAAAACAGACAGAAAACAATGAATAAAATAGGAGTAGAAAGTCCTTACCCATCAATAATTACTTTTAATATAAATGGATGAAACATCATTCAAAAGACATCAGCAACGTGGCTGAATAAGGCATCCCTCATCACATCTCTCCTCAGCAACAACAATTTGGTATCCATTCATGGACAAAAGTACCTTTGTGGGATCCAGCACCATACTTCAAGAGACCCTTATATATCATGCCTAAGAGTTAATTTACCTGTCATATAAGTAGCTCCTACAAGTTAATAACCAGAACTTTACCAAACCTGAACAGAAAAGTAGTAAACAACATACATAGGGAGTTCACAGAAGAAGAAATAAAAGTATTAATAGATAAAGTCCATTTGCTATTTATATGGCATAATTCAGAGTGTGCCAAACCCTCACCTTTTGGCAATTTATCCTGGGAGATCATGACTTTTCTCTTTATGATTCAAATTTCTTTTAGTTGTGGATTTTCTACTGGAATTATATCAATAAATGTCTTCCCCCTGTTCAAGTTGTTCATTTTGTCCCTTACGTGCACACATTATGAATATACTAGAGTTGTATCCATCTTTCTATCATCTATCTATATACAGTGATGTACCTATATAATTCTGTTTATAATAATTTTTTAAACTCTATTAATTTTCACTTTCTTGTCCTAGTTTTCTCAAGCCAGTTGTCTATGTCCTTAATATTTTTGGCACTATTTTCATTTTTAATTGTTTAGAATGTGATAATTTAATTTTCTTTTTAAATTTCTCTTGAGTTCTTCTAACCTATAACCTCAACTTCAGATGCTTAGCTTTTGTATATCTCACTTAAGCTTTTGGGAACATTTTGGGGGAAGCAAGTATTTTTATATTCTATTTTTGGTTTCTATTTCTTTCTTCTTATGTTCTTATAGTTTTTTTTTTAATATCTTGTTCAAGTTACTTTTTAACTATAATACATTGTTTAATGATATGAGTTCTTTTCTAACCAGCTGTTTGCAGGAAATATGTGTGGATGTGTGGAGAGGTGTTATTCAAGACAGAAAATTTCACGTGTTCAAATGATTTATTTTAGCTCTTTACTTTATCTAAGCTAAGAGGGTTTGCCAACTGCAAATATGTTCCCAATTAGAGATTCCCTAAATAACAGACTTGCAAGAATTTGTGTATTTCCTCATTTACCTGCACTATCCCTAAATCTTCTGTGTTGTATCAAAAAGGAGTTCATAGAAACTGTCACCACCAGCCCCTACAAGTCATTGTTCTTGTCTTAAAGAAGGTCCTTTGTTTGTTTATTGTCTCTCTTAGTGTGTGCCATTTATTTTGAAGAATTATTCTCCTCAGGCTTAGTCTGAGAATTGTTCTTGAAATCATGCCCCTTAGGCATCTTTCCAAGACCTTATTGGGCATCAACTGAATTCTGTAGCCCTTCCTCATATGAAATGGTGGGGGGATCTCCTGCTTATGTTGACACTCAAGTTTTCATTTCCTTTTCTGGTTGCCATTGCATCATTTATTTGATTTATATGAAACAAAAGAGTCATGGTTTTTGTCCCATTTATAACATAAAATCTTTTTTTTTATTCGATGTTTTCGTTTTTTTTTTTAACATCTTTATTGGAATATAATTGCTTTACAATGGTGTGTTAGTTTCTGCTTTATAACAAAGTGAATCAGCTATTACATATACATATATCCCCATATCTCCTCCCTCTTGTGTCTCCCTCCGGCCCTCCCTATCTCACCCCTCTAGGTGGTCACAAAGCACTGAGCTGATCTCCCTGTGCTATGTGGCTGCTTCCCACTATCTATTTTACATATGGTAGTGTATATATGTCCATGCCACTCTCACTTCTTCCCAGCTTACCCTTCCCCCTCCCTGTGTCCTCAAGTCCATTCTCTACCTCTGCATCTTTATTCCTGTCCTGCCCCTAGGTTATTCAGAACCAATAAAATCTTTTTTAATGTTTATCGCAGGGCTCATACCTACAGTGCAGGGCTTATTCCACTGCACTGAAGTGCCTAACACTATGTTACCAGAGATAGCATATGTTTCAGGGCAATTTTATATATGGCATTCAAATTATTTTTTTATGTACTACAGGAAACCTGGTATAGTTAAAAAGAAGGTCATATTTATTTTAATTTTATTGACCTTGAAACATCATTTTCAAATTGTAAAATTTAGAGGCTTTTATACTTGGCACATCTTAAACTTTATGCTGTCTGATGGTTGTATACATGCTTTGCTGATTATTAAATCTGATAAAGAAAGCAATCTCAATTACTTTATTCTCACAGAACTATGCAATCTGCTTTAAAATGATACACTTCAGAGAGTGCTCTGAGGAATCCATTGTGATAAAAATATGAATTGACCGTATAATACACATCTTCACCATAGCCTCATTTGAGAATCTAATAAAAGCTATAGATATTCTACCCATGGGTGAAATTAAATGTGTAAATCACATATACACAAAACTATTTTACTTTTGAATTCATATGATTTGCAAACTTCCTGAGTACTAACCATGGGCAAGGAATTTTTATATCTAAGATTATGGTCTCTTTAGAATAAAATGTAAAATGTATAAACAGGTTTAAAATTAAGTATCTTTCTTAGTGACCTTGGAATCTAACAATTGGCCTCTAATTTAACTCTGGTTTTATGGCTGAAATTAAGCTGGATCCACCCTGTATATCTGTTTCCATTTGTGGCTTTCAACTAAATTAAATGGCCTTACCTTACTTTTAATAAGGTGAAATAATTTTAAATGTCAGACAATGTCATTTTTGATAGTTACCATAAAATGGGATAATTGCCAAGCAATCTATATTTTTGGCAAAATATCTGTGTTAAAGTCATTAGTAAATATCACAGATGAAAAATTTTGTCTAGGAAAAATAACTCTTTTAAGATATAATTAAGTTTCAGAAAATGAAGTTAGGAATATAATTGTGTTCAAGCATCTAAAATTAAAAGTAAAGTAAATGTATCCTATTTTAATTCAAACTGCTCTTTTATTTACTTAATATTCATGCTCATATTACTTTAATTTATTGACTCATTATTATAATAGGATCTGTACCACTCCCTCTAACCTTTATACAAAAGTACTTTTTATATATTACTTCTTAATGTATTATACAGAATTTGGGTTTGAGAGCTGTTAATTTATCTATGATAGCTCTAGGCTAAACATTATATTTTTGTCACCATCCAGACAGTTCTTTTTTTTTCTAAACAGGAACAGAGTAGAGACATTATTTTATTTCCTTCCAAAGTCTGGGATAAATAAAAACTAATAGATCAATCAATCAAACAAACAAACATTAAATAACATATTTCTTGTGCCTAAGGGTGAGGTCCACAAAATCATAATCTAGCATAAGACCATTCAGTCTTCAAGTAGTGTAAGTTTTTGTTCTTAGTGAACATATATGCATATGGCTATATATGTACTTATGCACATAAGGGCTTGGCCTGCAGCCCATATCTCTGAACATGTATTTGTACTTTTTTTTTTTTAGTGTTTTATTTTTACTTAATTTCACCCAAATAAAATTTGCATATTAGTACAAAGTATCTCCATGTACCCTTCACATAGAATCACTAAATGTTAACTGTTTCCCACATTTGCTTCTTAACATTTTCTCTCTATGTGTCTGTTTCTGGGATCTTGAAATATTTGACAGTATGTTGCAGGTATAATTCCCCTTTATTTCTAATTGTTTCAATAAGTATACTGTAAAAGCAATAACATTATCTTACCTAAGTACAGTGTAATTGTAAAAACCAGGAAATTCATATCAATACAATGTGATTATTTCTTGGCCAGCATTCAAATTTTATCAATTATTTACGAATTTCTTTGGTAGCAAAAGAAAATTCCATCTATGGATTCAATCTATGAACATAGGCTGAATTCATTCGTCATTAATTTTTTTTTTCTTTTTTTTTTTTTTTGCGGTACGCGGGCCTCTCACTGTTGCGGAGCACAGGCCTGTGCGGAGCACAGGCTCTGGACGTGCAGGCCCAGTGGCCATGGCTCACGGGCCTAGCTGCTCCGTGGCATGTGGGATCTTCCCAGACCAGGGCGCGAACCTGTGTCCCCTGCATCGGCAGGCGGACTCTCAACCACTGCGCCACCAGGGAAGCCCCGTCATTAATTTTTAATTTAATCTGGAATGGCCGTTCAGTCTGTCTTTGTATTTCCTAGTCTTGACATTTTCTAAGAGTACCAGCCAGTAAGGAAGTGGTCAAAGAACGGTAAAGATATGTGAAATGAAAATGGGAGTCAACCTGAAGTACTCACATTAGCCAAACTGGGGACTATTTGAGCATCACACAAATAATGACAGTAACAAATTATGACCCATAAATAAAATAAGAATCTATGAGTCCATACTGATATAAATAAATAAATAAATAGTCATAGAAAGGAAAGCTTCTTCTTACAGTATAATTCCAAACTAAGTATGCTGGAAAGTAGTGCTGGATATAAAACATCACAGTTTGGCAACTACAGTAGTTACAAAAGATTCTTCTGACAAAAATCATCAATGGATGCAAAAACTATCATGAAAAATATGATGAAAAATAAGATTTTCACAAAGTCCCAATTTATTTCCTGCAGGTACTTATTGGTGAAAAGGAGTAAAACAGCAAATTTATAATGGAAAGTCTTAAGAGACACTACCTTATTCAAGAGAAAAAAGTTAACATCAGCAATAATGAGATGTCAAATGTCCTTTAATGTATTGCACTGAGAAGGACACAGCAGCAGTTCTGTGAAATTCCAGCCAAAAATGGATTACCAGAATCTAAGGATGAAGAAACATGAGGTAAAACCAAGCAAAGGAATATTCTACAAAATAATGAGACTATCTTCAAAAATAGTCAGTGTTTTGTTTTGTCCCTTTCTCCCATGGTAGAATATTTCTTTATTGTAGCTTACAGGTCCTTCTCTGTTTTTTTTTTTTTTTTTTTTTTTTTTAAAATAAGACTGCTGCACATAACATAATGATGTACTCTAGATGTCACTGCATAGTGGACTCCAATCTCAACCCAGTTCAAAAAGTATTTATTGTGTGAGTACCCAGAGTACAGACATAATTCATCTTTTCTCTATCCATATAACAAAATCTTTCTTTTTGGCCCATCCATCCTGCTCTCTTTTATAATATTATGATTGTGACGATTAATTTACCTTACTGAATTATTTCAGGGGACGGTCCATGGCATACTCACCTTTGTATCCCTAGCAGTGTACATACTTGGAAAGTAAATATAATCTGAATTCTGTTGCATTTTGAGTCTTTTTATGTCCACCAAGACAGGCTATAAGTCCCTCTACACCTTTAGTTCAGTTCATGTTTCCATATTACATCAACTTCACTTAAATAGATTTACATGTAAAGCTCACCATTTCTTTCTAGCAGTTACAAACTCAGCTCTTTAAGGGAAATTTATTTGTATTTGTCTTTCTATAGGTAATGGAGGCATGTATGTAAATACAGGTCAAAGAAGAACCCCGTGTCACTCTTACATACTGTGTTATATATATATTTTTAATCAATTTTACTTATTTATTTATTTATTGGAGATAGTTGCTTTTCAATGTTTAGTTTCTACTGTACAGCAAGGTGAATCAGCTATATGTATACATATATCCCCTCTTTTTTTGGATTTCCTTCCTATTTAGGTCACCACAGTGCATTGAGTAGGGTTCCCTGTGCTGTACAGTAGGTTCTCATTAGTTATCTATTTTATACATAGTATCAATAGTGTATATATGTCAATCCCAATATCCCAATTCATCCTATTCCCCTTCCACCTTGTTCTCTACGTCTGTGTCCCTATTTCTGTTTGGTAAATAAGATCATCTATACCAGTTTTTCAGATTCCACATACATGCGTTAGTACGTGATATTTGTTTTTCTCTTTCTGACTTCACTCAATATTTTAAAGTGATCTTCAAAAGCAAACTGTTTTAGAAATATAGTGAGCCTTACCTTTTACATAATGTCTCTAGAACATGCCCTTATTTCTGAGACGCATTTCTTGCTCTAACAGGTTGAAATCTCTTTAGCCTTTATTCTCCCAAATCATTTATGTGAAACACTTTTTACTGTTGTGTGATTTTTCACTCTTTTAACCAGTGATCAGAACAATTATGTAGCTAACCAATTTTTTTTTCCTGTTTGTAGGTAGGATACATTGATTCATATTTCTTAAGGTGTTAAAAAAATGTCTAAGAGATTTAGATTTGAGAATTTCTCATATTGTGATATTTTTCAGTAAGGAAATGCATAATTAGGAGAAAAATGTGCTAATATAGATTCTCATGTAATTCTCCATATGGAAAGGTGATAATTAAGCTCAACATTGGTTACAGCTCACCTTTTTCAAAACCAAGTTCCCAATACAAAAGAGACAATTACTGAAGTACCACTTTTACACTTGAAGATAATAAACCTATGTTCTAATAATTTAAATGCCACCAAGTGGTCTATAACTAGTGTTAGACCTTATTATCTGCATTCACATAGTTTGTTGGTTGCCTTATTCTCATTTCAGGTTTAAATAACCAAATAAAACTTCTAAAAGTTCAAAAATATTCTAATTTTTTTCATCAAACTTAAACAATTAGAATAAAATGTGTTCCATTTTATAGAGATCAGTACAGATACAATTACATAGGGGTTTCATAAAATTAGGAAAATAAAATATTGGTACTTAATTGACTTAAGAGTTGATTTTGTGTAGGAATTAGCTAACACAGTATCCACAGAAATACTTTTCAATATTGCATGCCTTACTGAATTAAAATGGATCAGCAAGCTACAACCTGTGGGTCAAATACAGCCAGAAGTCCAAATCTGTCCCGTAACTTGTTGTAAATAAGGCTTTATTGGAAAAGAGCTGCACTCACTTCTTTATGAAAGGTTTATGGCTGCTTTCATACTACAAGACAGAATTGAGGAGTTGCTGCATAGACCAAGTGGCCCACAGAACCTAAACTATTTACAGGAAAAGTTTGCTTACTCCTGTAGTACAAGGAAATTTCCAAGCAAAATAGTGTTTGATACCTGAGAATAGGTTATGTGTATTTATTGATGGTTAAGGAATGCTTAAAATAAATGTCCTTTGACTTGTGCTTGCATTGAATAAGGAAAAAAAGGAATTTTAGATTCAGTGAAATTTAGAAATGAGCATTAAATTAAATAATTTCCTATTTGATAGTGCAACCTATAAAATATTGTCAAACGTGCCCTGTATATTATATATCTTCTAAAGGCTTGACTTTGTAAGCATATATTTTGCCTTATTTTTGCATTATAGAGAGCATGATTGTTTAAATCGCTGTAAAAGTTCTAGTGTATTGTTATTTCTTTTTATGCTTTTATATAGATTCACCTATATATCTTTTTAGTCACTGATGTGCATGCTTAGTTAACAAAATCAATTTCTTTTTCTCTTGACAATGAAAAGTAATATTCATTTGGTATATCACAAAGTGATATTCCTGAAGAAATATTTGAAACATAAGGTCACTACTGAGAAAATTCCTTGGCAAGTTGAACCAATATTTTTTTCAGGTACGGTCATTGATTTTTATACTGAGAGTTAATTAAAGCTAATTTTTCTTTTTATGTCTATGATGAAACATCTACATATGAAAAGCAGTATTGAGCATTACATTTCAGGAATAAAGTACTTTTTATTCATGAACTATATTCAGTAGTTGTAGTTGAAATGTTAGAAAATACATTCAGTTTTCTAATTCACTTTTAAAAACAGATGTAACAATTTGTAAGCTTCATATGCTATTTAGCCATCTTGAATACCTCCGTGGAATCACATTTTAGGAATTGCTAATCAAACAATAGTTTCTTTAATCACTCTGGACACTGAAGCTAGAGAATATAAGTGACTTGCTCACCTTCGCCCAACTTACTGACAGGTTCCTTCTTGTATCTTAACCTGCTTCTACTAGTTATACAGTATTTGTAAAACTGGTAACTGAAATAATAATTCCATTTTACTATAAATATTGCTGGGAGTTTCCAAAACAATCAAGCTTGTATACATTAAGTCATGGAAAAGTATTTAAGAATAGAAAATTTAAGATCTCTCTTATCAACCTGGCACATCAGGACTACCCATAAAAATTCACTGCTACCTTTGTTTCCAGGTCAGCTCTCTACTCCCCCATGTTTGAAGTATCACATTGACTGCCCTGAGTATTTGAATAGCAAAAGTAGTTTGGGGTGTGTAATCACAAACTTACTCAACTAATCCAGCTAAATGAATTGACATTCATTAGACACTGAGTACATATTAGCCTGCTTTTTAAAAATCAAATTACTTGTTTCTTGTTTTTGTTCAATTTAAGTCACAGAATGTGGACTGAATATCTAGCATTATTGATCTCATATGTAAGAATAGCCACATGTTATCAGTGGAAAAATGACTCATAATTAAATCACATGAGATTTTTTTTCTTGGCCTCCTTAGGTATTAATAAAAGGGCTTGCAGGCAAACATATTAATGTAATGTTTAAACACCATTTGTTGGAATTTATAATTTTATTTTAGCTTTAAATTATTGCCCCATTTCAGCCCTAAGATTTTTCTTCCTTAGAGGCATAATTAACCAATTAAAACTATTATTTCTCAGAAAGTAAAAATAAATATAATATTTGCATACAAATGAGAAAATATGAAGTCAATATATTTAATAGAAATAATGGTTTTAGATTATTTATATGAAGGGCAGCTTTATATATAGAACTTTAGAGACAGAAAACAAGAGTTAATCATTGTTTAAAGGTATATAAACATATATAAACAATTTTAACAGTAGAAAGTAGTTTTTATTATAATTAACATTATTTTTGTTATGACTCCAAATGTTCCTTTTAATTATTTCTTAGGGCTAATGTAAGTGTATATTTTTATCATCAATTTTCTTTTCCTATTTTAGCAATATGAACTTTTCTAGTCTTATCTTCCACTAATCTCTGTTCCTTTATTACAAAGAACACTGTTTTTTACCAATTCCTTTAAAACGGAAGTAATTACACTTGACAAAATGTTAATACCTTTCTTAATCTTTCCTTCTTCCTGAATTACATCATCTATTCATCTTGTAAACACTGGAACAAGCAACTTACATTTGGACGTTGTAAAGTATTCAAAGGTGAAGAGAGAAAAAATAATTCAGTTTGTATTAATGGAAAAACACAGTGATCTTTAAACATTTTTTCCATGTATGTTTCAATTTGGTGAACACATATTTAAGATGATGTGATGGTTAATTTTACGTGTAAAGTTGGCTAAGCTACGGTGGTCATTTTGGTCAAATGATAGTTTAGATATTGCTGTGAGGGAATTTTGTGATTAATATCTACAATAAGTAGATTTTAAGCAAAGGAAATTGCCCTTGATAACGTGGGAGGCCTCATTCAATCACTTGAAGGCCTTAGGAGCAGAAACTGAGGTTTTTCTGAGAAGAATGAATTCTCCTTCAAGACTGTAACATAGAAATCCTGCCCAGTTTCCTTTCTGCTCACACAATTGTGGAGTCTGGCAAGTCTGAAATCTACAGGGCGGGGCAACCAACAGGAAACCCAGGTGAGAGTTGAAGTAACAGCCATGAGTCTGAAATTTATAGGGTAAGACAGAAGCCTGGAAACTTAGGTGGGAAATCTATGTTAGCTTCATAGAAACTTTTGTAATCGGAAA
>NW_006796275.1:1248566-1307702 GCF_000442215.2 Lipotes vexillifer
AGAGTGAATTTCTACTCTGTAATTATCATGACTGTTGTGATTATTATGGTTTACTTGAATTTGTATTTTAATTTTAGGATCAGCCTATAAATTCTGTAAAAAAGCCAGCTGGGATTTTGATGGTGATTGCATTGAATCTGTAGATCATTTGTGGAGATTATTTATTTAAGAACTTGAGATGCCTTTCCATTTATTTAGGTCATCTTTAATGTCTTTAAGTAATGTTCTGTAATTTTCAGTGTACAAGTCTTGCAATTCTTTTGCTAAACTTACTCCCAAGTATTTTTTCTTTGTTATGCTACCATAAGTAGAATTGCTCTCCTATTATCATATCTGGATATTTATTCCTAGCGGGTAGAAATGCAATTGATTTTTGTATATTGATATTGTATCCTGCAAACTTGTAGAAGTTGTTTACTGGATCTAATAGGTATTTTGGATTCCTTAGGATTTTTTACACATGATATCATGTTGTGTGCAAATAGAGATAATTTCTTTCTCTTTCTAATCTGGATGCATTTTATTTCATTTTCTTGCCTAATTGCCCTCTATATCACCTGCAGTATAGAAGTGATGAGAGTGAACATACTTGCCTTATTCAGACATTAGTGGGAAAGCATTCAATCTTGCATGATTGAATATTTTGTGAGCAGTGAGCTTTCTGTAGTTTTTTTCATGTTTGAAGAAAATCTCATCTATTCCTAATTTTTTTAATGTTTCATCAAGAAAAGGCATTGAATTTTGTCAAATGCTTTTTTTTTTTCCTGTACGTGGGCCTCTCACTGTTGTGGCCTCTCCCGTTGCGGAGCACAGGCTCCGGATTCGCAGGCTCAGCAGCCATGGCTCATAGGCCCAGCTGCTCCGCAGCATGTGGGATCTTCCCAGACCGGGGCACGAACCCGTGTCCCCTGCATCGGCAGGCAGACTCTCAACCACTGTGCCACCAGGGAAGCCCTGTCAAATGCTTTTTTTGTGTGTGTTTCTGTTAAGACGATAATATCCTTTGCTCTATTAATATGGTATGTTACGAATGATAATTTTATGTTGAGTCAACTTTGCATTCCTGAGATCAATTCCACAGTCATAGTGTATAAATCTTTTAATGTACCACTGGATTTGTTTTGCCAGTATTTTATTGATGACATTTTACATCTATCTTCTTAAGAGATACTAACCTTAATTATTTTTTCTTATGAAAACTCTTCTAGTTTTTGAAAGAATTTCTTAAGGACTAATGTTAAATATTCATGATGTATAATCTTTTTAATATGTTGCTGGATACATAATTTGTTGACAATTTTTGCATCTATATTCACATGGAATATTTATCTATTTTCTTTACTTGTGAATTATTTGTCTGGTTTTGTTATCAAGTTAGGGTGATGTTGGCCTCTTGTTATAAGCTGGGAAGTGTTTCCTCCTCTTCTATTTTTTCAGAAGAATTTGATAAAGACAGTTGTTAATTCTTCAAATTTTGGGTAGAATTCACCAGGGAAGCCATCTGGTCCAGGGCATTTCTTTGCTGGGAGGTGTTTGATTATTGATTCAGTCTCTTCACTCATTGTATGTGTGTAATTATTTTTTATATTTTTGACTTAGTTTTGGTGGTTTATGTGTTTTTAGGAATTTGTTCATTTCATCTAGTCTGTCTAATTTGTTAATATGCAATTGTTCACAGTTCCCTTTTAATTGTTTTCGTTTCTATAAGGTTTGTAGTATTGTCTCCACTTTCATTCCTTACTTTAATAATTTCAATCTTTCTCTTTTTTTCATGGTCATTTTGGCTAAAGATTTTCAATTTTATTAATCTTTTTACAAAATCAACTTTTGTTTTATTGATTCTCTTTATTGTTTTTCTATTGCCTATTTGGTTTATCTATAGTCTTCCTTCTTCTAGCTTTCAGTTTGACTTACTCTCCTTTTTTTTTTTATTTTTAATTTATTTTTAATTTTTTTAGGCCACACCATGCAGCATGTGGAATCTTAGTTCCCAGACCAGGGATCGAACCCATGCCCTCTACATTGGGAGCGTGGAGTCTTTTTCTTTCTGCATCCTTTCCAGAATTTGGTGTTTTCATATCTCTTATTTTTTTTTAGTTTTAGTCATTCTAGTAGTAGTGGTTTTAATTTACATTTGGTTTTAATTTACATTTCCTTTGTGGTTAATGATATGATCTTTTCATATGTTTATTTTCCATCTGTACATCCTTTGCATTGAAATATCTATGCATATATTTTGCCCTTCTTCCACTGTTTTGTTATTCTTTTACTACTGAGTTTTAAGAATTCTTTATTCTAGATACAAGTCCTTTGTCAGATATGCTGTTTACAAATATTTTCTCCCTGATTTGTAGCTTCTTTGTCCATTCTTTTAACTTTCAGCATACCAACCATTCTTAACTTTGGTGAGGTCCAATTTATCAGTTTTTTCTCTTTTCAATTGTACTTTTGATATCAAATCTAACAACTATTTATTTAGCCTTAGATCCTAAATATTTCTCTTTATTTTTTTTAGAAGTTTTATAATTCAGCATTTGAGCTCATTATGCACTTTGGTTTAGTTCTTATATAAAGTGTGTGAGATTTAGGTCATAGGTTTAGGTTCTGTTTATTTGCTTTGTTTTGTTTTGTTTTGTTTTCCAGGGATGTCCAATTGCTCAAGCATGACTTGTTGAAAAGGCTATCTTTCTCAATTGAATTGTCTTTATACCTTTGTCAAAACACAGTTGGGCATATTTATTTGTGTGGATATATTTCTGGGTTCTCAATTTTGTTCTATTGATCTATTTATCTATCCCTTTGCCAATACCATACTCTCTTAATTATTGTAGCTATGTAGTTGGCCTTACTATCAGGTAAAGTAATCTATCCCACTTTCTTCTTACTTTTCAGTTCTGTTATAGATATGCTAAGGTCTATGAATTTCCATAAAGTTTAGAATAACCTTGTCTATATCTATAAGAAAGAAACTTTACTTGGATTTTGATATGGATTTCATTAAACATTGATACCTTTTTTATGTTAAGCCTTCCAATCCTCCATTTATTTAAGGCCTCATTGACTAATTTGGGCAAGTAATTTGTCATTTTCAGCATATAGATTTTGTACGTTTTGTTACATTTATACCTAAGTATTTCATTTTTTGGAGCAATGGTAAAAGATATTAACTTCTAAATTTTGGTTTCCACATGCTTATTATTAGTACATACAAATGTGACTTTTTTGTGTATTGGTCTTATACTTGCAACCTTGCTGAACTCACTTATCAATTCTAAGAGTTTTTTTGTTGTTGTTGTTGTTTTTAATGCAGACAATCATGCTGTTGTCAAACAGTGAGAATTTTATTTCTTCCTTTCAATCTGTATGACTTTTATTTCTTTTTTTCTCACTCATTACAGTGGGTGCAATTTCCAGTACTATGTTGTCCCTGAACTACAGGGAAAGCATACAGCCATTCAGTGTTAAGCATGATGTTACTTATAGATATTTTGTAGGTGCTCTTTATCAAATTGAGAAAGATTCCGTCTATTCCAAGTTTGCTAAGAGTATTGATCATGAGTGAGTGTTGATTTTTAAAATGCTTTTTCTGGATTCAGTGATATGATCATATCATTTTCATCCTTAGCCTATTGATGTGGTGTATTACATTGACTGATCTTCAAATGAGGAACCATCTTTGCATATCTGGAATAAATCCCAGTTAGTCATACAATATAATTACTTTTAAACATTGCTGAATGTGACTTGCTAATATTTTATGGAGAACATTTCCTTAACCATTTGAGTCTGCCTACCTTCTTTTAGCATAATGCATTTGAGAGTCATTCTTATTGCATGTATCTGTAATTCATTCCTTTTCATTACTTTCATTTTATGGATGAATAGAGTTTGTCCATTTCCTGGTTGAGGGACATTTGGGTTGTTTATACTTTTTAGTGGTTATGAATAAAGCTATGATAAATATTTGCATAAAAGTTGGGTGCAAACATAAGTTTTTATTTCTCTTGAATAAATACCTGAGAGGGATCTGTAGTTCATATTATTAGTGTATATTTAAGTTTATAAGAAACTGCTAGCCTATCTTCCTGAGTGGTTATATAATTTTACAGTCCTTCCAGCAATGTATGGGATTTCCAGTTGCTCTCCCATCTTCATCAAATATTAGTATGGTCAGTTTTGTTTGTTTTTTGTTTGTTTGCTTGCATCAATTTTATCTGTTCTTTGAGGTATGTAGTAGCACTTCATTTTTGTATTAATTGGTATTTCCCTTATGCCTAATAATGATTAACATATTTAAAGTCCTTATTTTCTCTCTGTAATTCTACTTTGTTGTTATATAGTTCAAATATTTTGACCTCTTTTTTTTATTGGCTTGTTTTGCTTTCTTATTATTGAAATTTGAAATTTTTTCATATATTTCAGATATTCATTTATCAACTATTTTCTCTCAGTCTGTAACATCTTCTCATCTTCTTAATCTTTGAGTATCAGTAGCTATTAATTTTTACATAAACTGATCTATCAATTTGTTTTTTATACATCATTCTTTGGTTTTCTAAGAAGTTTTTGCCTTAGTCAAGGTTCCAACTATATTCTGATGTATTTCATTCTAGAAGTTTTATAATTTTGTTTTATATTTAAGTCTAAGGTTCATTTTTTGTAAATGTGTATGTTATGAAGAATGGATTGAGGTTAATTTTGATGTGCACAAAATTTGTGTTTATTTAATTCCCCAAATGCATCATATATATTGTGTACTAGTTTTTAATATAGAAAATAATAACATTACTTATGATCCATATTTTCTTACATGCTGAGCCCTGACAGATTGTTCCCTGATGCAGCTGGACCAATGTGTTTAAAAGATACCAGGACTCACGTTTCAGAGAACTTCTGTTTTATTTTCATAATGGTCTAGGGTTGACTGCTATGTTAATAAAAGTTTTAAGCAAGGTTTTGAAGCTTGATGTGTGCATCTCTGTACTTATGTACTACATTTTAAAAAGCAGTGGGGACTTAAGATAGCATCTATTTTTTGTAGACCTTATATTTGAAATTTCAAACAATTAGTGTGTTCTAGATTTCTAAGTCCATGGCTTTCTCCTTCTTTTAGGGAATTGTTTATATTCCTAATAATTTAAAAAGAAGTGTCTTTAAAATTCTGATGGGACGAAAGTCAAGATCATGAAAGATATTTTATACAAAGTAGAGATGTGTATATACATAATACAGCTATTTAACATATTCTAATACTTAAACATAAAACTAAAAGTAAAGAAATATTTAATATGAAATATTTGAGAAAATAGAAGCTGTTAAATATTCAAAAGTATATTACAACATTCAAATTGGGCAAAAGGCTTAGAATAATCAAAAGAAATACACTGTAATTAAAACTGTATTTTTACTGTTACATGCCTAGAAAGACTTCTAGAGAAGAAATTTCCAAAATAACAAAAAAAGATTCTAGGTATTCAGAACTGGGGCATATCACAATTTCAAAGGAAAGTTGACATTGGAAATAGCAATTGTATTATTAGCAATTGTAAATCATGCCATTCACTGAACAATCCACATTTTGTCCCTCTTATTTGAAATGCCAGTTTTATCTAATAAAGTTCTTCTTTAATTAATAACTTGTCTTCTTTTCAATGATATGCATATCTGTTGCTAGGCCAGCATCACAATTATTTAATCAATGAAGTTTTACAGTACTTTTATATATTTTATGACAGCTCTATTTTATGCATTTCATTTTCCATGTAAACTTTAAAGCAAAATTTTTAAGTTTATAGGAAAATCTAACATTTCAAATAAAATAATGCTATATGACTACATAAATTGAGGAAATCTGATTTTTCTTCCACTTATTTTACAATTTAAGAATTATTCATTAATCCCCATTTATTGAAATACAATATTGGTGTATACTCTAGATTCTTTTAAACTCTATAACCCTTGTTTATTTGCTATTAATTTATAATTTTGAGCACTATTTTTAAAAGTATCTTTAATTTTCTCCTGAGAAATCATTATTAGTATTGACAAAATCTTTTAATTCTGAATAGTAAACTCATAAATGGCCAAATGACCATACTCTGTCCATTTATTTTTAATTATTCTTAATTAACAAAAATAATGTAAAATTATGGTATATTTCTGTGAGAAGAGTTTAACCATAACCTACAGATTTTTATATTATTTTTCCAAATACTCTCTAGAAACTAAATACTTTTCAATTTGAGCAAATAGATATTTGGAAGTTGACCTAATTTTCAAGTGGTAAGGTAATTTTAAATATTTTGTATATACTTTATTGTTTTATTTATTGTGAAAATGCCAATTTTATTAATAATCCAAGAGAAATTATTTTTTCAACATGGTTTATAAAACACTGTGACCTGTTTATTTCACCCATTAACTCATGACACCTTTTTGTTTGCTTGTTCATTTTTCAGTTCCCATACTCATGTTAGTTTTTCAAAATTTTGTGCTGAAATATATATCATAATACAGGCACAATGGAAGAACCTTTATATCTTTCCACTGAGAAAACAGGAATAGAACTCTTTTGGTTCTTTTGTGTTCTATAAAGATACATGTGCTTCTGTCTTTGTTTTGCTCTGTTACATTTCATATTAAGCTCTTCATTATACAAAGAGCAGAATTACTGTGTAAGTTATGCTTGACATATGCATTTTCCTATGCCTTTTTTTTTTTTTTTTGCGGTACACGGGTCTCTCATTACTGTGGCCTCTCCCATCGCGGAGCACAGGCTCTGGACGCGCAGGTTCAGCGGCCATGGCCCATGGGCCCAGCCGATCCGCAGCACATGGGATCCTCCCGGACTGGGGCAAGAACCCGCGTCCCCTGCATCGGCAGGCGGACTCTCAACCACTGCGCCACCAGGGAAGCCTCCCATGCCTTTTTATAGGTTTCATTTTAGGAAGCCAGTGAACTGTCAAAGTGACCTTCCTCAGACTTAAACTGTCACAACTTATGTCTGATTTCTTTCCCCATGCCCCAAATAAAAATTTGCCTTACATAATTTTCTAAATTTAAATGAACATACAAGTGAGTTTCCTACCAAATCGTTACTTTATTTGCACTATTACCCATCTAAAAGCTATTTTATAAAAAGTTCAGTGTAATTATGAAATCAAATGTTCTGATAGTGTATATAAATTTATAAAATCATAGAATGAAAGAAAATGTGTATTGTATTCAAATTTATTGTCTACACATAATTGTTCTTAAGACGATTGCCTTTATATTTCTTTAATATATGAAGAAAACGTAACTGAAAAGACATGGGTTATAAGTATATACATTTGTGTATGTGTGTTTATATGCCTATTTTATGTATTAATAAACCTAAATATAACACTAGCAAATTAACACTTTGATAATTTTTGTACTTTAATTGTTGAACTATATCCTAAGCTGAATTTTGCTCTTTCTATATCTGTAGATTATTTTACAATCAAAATGTTGGTATGCACAAATTGTCCCAAAGGTCCTAGTAACAAGTCAAAAGATAGTAACTTACTTAGTATCAGAAGAATGTTAAGACAGAAATTCTGTCATAATGTGGTACAAAGGGTTAGGGCAATGGCTAAAAAATAGTTAGAGATAATGAATAATAAGCTAAAAGCTACAGAAGTACCTTTGTGTTTTGTTTAATTTTAACAAAAATATGAAACTGTTATGGAAAGATTCTGATGCGATGAGTACAATCTGCTCTTATTTTGTTATATAACAATTTGTGTAAAATCTACTAAGTTTGCTGTATTGTATGCTTCAGGAATTTAATAACCCAGAATTATGGATGATATGTAGCCCTTGGCAACAAATGTTAATAAACAGAAATTGTATTCCAGCTAGAAATGCATACAGAAACTAATATGTAATTTTAGGGAAAATGAAGCCATTACAAATTGTTTTCATCATTTTTAATAATTAATTTGTTCTAACTAAGAAGGTGTGATTAGTATTTCTATGCTTCTGATTCTTTAGAGTCTTAAAATAAAGTTTCATCATTAACTTGGTTGCCCATTATTTGTATCCTTAGTCTCTCTTCTTTTTCTCTCATTCACTTTTTCTTTATAAAGTATGAATTCACATGAAATTCTCTATTAGCTGTAAAATGAAAAGGTTTGCTCAAAAGATTTGTTATCTATGTAAACATGATACCTCCAAAGGCCTTGGGTACAAGATGATGATTGCTTTTTATTCTTTTAGAAAAATTACTACTCTCCTCCAATCTGAATTATTCCTAGGTTTAGCCTCCTCTGAGGCAAAGAATACTTAAGACATATTCTTACATCAGAATAATCTTTTAGCATAATACTTACATTTCAGGTACATCCATTCCCTTCCTATACTCTGCTAAAGCCAAGGTTATTACACAATGCAAATGTATTCAGCCTTTTATTGAGGTCCTCTATTATAAATTGCAAAGGTTTAAAGAGTCTATGCAGGTTTTTCTGTACCGTTAGGACAGTTGTATGCAACTACTAATATAAACACATAAGCTTTGGGTTCATAGATCCCTATATCCAAGTTTGGATTTCACCTCATATAAGTTGAGGGACTTTATGCAGAGTTATTTTCTAATCATAAGTTTCTTTTCAAGACATACAGAAACCCAGTAGTAATTATTCTACTGGATTAATGTGTAGATTAAATGGAATGGAAAATATGTAGTCAGTGCCTGGCTCACAGAAATAACACAATAAATACTAGCGTTTTAAAAAGCTGTTCATTTTGGTGTCTGTTCAAAACCATGAAGCATTCGGTCTATGTAAACTATAATTTGTGGAACCAAACAAATAGAAGTCTTTACAATATCCCTGACACATTTACAATTTTACAATATTTGAAGAATTTATTTTGTCAAACAATGGCACAAGTGAGAGTGTGTTGTGTGTGTATTCTCTCCTTTGCATCTCTCAACTTAATTGGCAATACATAAAGTTTCAGTGACAACAATAAAATGTTGATGGTGTATTCTTGTGGCCTCAAGTCAAACAAAACCCATCATTTGAACTCATTAACCTTTGCCAATATTGTTATTTTTGGAGGGAGGTAAAAATAATTTTGCTTTCCTTTTTAAGATTTTCTCTTAATTCTTCATGTTTTATTCACCTGGAGAAAAATGGCCTCAGCCAGCTACCTAGCCAGCCAATCAACAACTGGATATTGAGTATGTATTATGTGCCAGACACAGATGATAGGCCTTCAAGAAACAACAGTCAAAGAGTCTTTTGAACATTTCTTACAAGAAGGTTTCAGTTGAATCAAAGATAGACAAGTACAGTGCAATGAAATGTGTTTCATATAACAAGTATAGAAAAGATACCAAAAGAACAGAGAGAGTGATTGATCCTAATTACAGGCTTAGTAAAAATATAATAGTCAATATACTCCTTGAGATAATTCTGAAGTATGAATAGAAATTTACATCGGTAAGGGGAAAATATGTCATTTTTACAATAACAATAAAAACAAAGACCTGACAGGATTAGAAACAGGATAATGCTCTAATAATTATAACTCGTAATATCTCTATTCAGTATTTTTCCAAAATAATTATATATTACTCCAATATAAATCAGTATAATGTTGTTTAGAATGATTATTTTAGAGTAATAAATTGAGAATAATAAACTATATACAATAACTATTATTTTATAATGTTATCAAAAACTACTAAATATTGAGAGCCCTCTTTTAGAATTTGATAACATTGTTGCTATTGTTTCCCTAATTTACACATAAACATTGTATGTAGAAGAGGATATTGTAGTAGAAGAGGATAAAAATTTTGCCTGCGGTCATGTAACTGATAAATGGATGCAGTTGTATATAAACTCACACCCAGCTTACTAAAACTTGTGCATTTTCCTCTAGAATGTATTACTTCTGACTCTTCTCATTTTAAAACACTTTTATTTTATGCAATTTTATTTTCATAGGATAACTAGTTTGGTGGCTTGGAGAGGGCTATATATCCATGATCATATTCACTTCACTCAAAACACAGGCAGTGACTGCCTGTTATTTGCTGAATACTCTCCTAGTCATGAAAGATATAGCAGAAAACTATATCACTCCTGCCTAAAAACCTGTTGTTGGGAAAACTAGTAAAGTAGTCTTGTTCAGGCTTCAGAGGCAGAAGTAGGCCTCTGACCGACTTGTGACCCTCTTTGATTGCGTGCCTATTTGCACACCTCAAGTCAAGCGGTGTTTACGATAAGAAAGGGAGTGGGTCTTGGAATTTCTTGAGCTCTGGGGACCTGGCCATTCCCCAGGGCCTGGAAAATCTTGTGACTCACGTGGTGAAATCAACAGCATTTTTACAATTGAACCAGAGCTGCATTTTTGCGGGCAAACTGATGATACCAGTTTTCGGCCTGGGATTATAAATGGGAGCCCCCAGAACTACAATTGGACGTCTCACCCGTGGGATGGATGCACCGCCTAGGACCCTTCCCAACTGGGACTGCAGATGGCTGTTACTCAGGACTTCCCAGCTGCTGTTTGAATGTGGATGAAGGTGTTGGCCCAATCTGGTGATGTGTACTCTGTTATGTCTCTATAATACTTTTATTCATCCCCTTCTAATGACTATATATTGAAATTAAGTTAAATAATCTTATATTTAGAAATTAATTAAATCTGTTCAGTTGTGTGAGACAAGTGGTTATTTTGCCAGCGAACCCAACGAAACTTGAAACAGAAAGCAGGCTTTCAGCAAAACACTTGTCCAATGGTTAAGATCCATTAGTACACAGGTAATTGTCATATGTAAGCTGAACAAACAAGTCTACCATGCCTGGAGCATAATTAGTCACATTCTTCCTATTTCTCTAAATTAAGTTTAAAATGTTGAAACCCACTGTCAAAGCAAAAATTGCCTTGAACAAAGTTAAATCGTCAACGAAGACTTTAATCAAGGCTATTGCAATAGGGGAGAGGGGACAGAATTCACTCTGAACTTAACTCTGAAGAGTGGAGGGTTTTTCAGCACTGGGGTAAGCTAGTAGAAAAGTACCAGAGGGCTTTAGGGGCAAGATTGATCTATGGGATATCTCAGGTCCATTCAGTTATTCCTGAGTTTGCAAGTTCTTCTCTTTGATTAAGGCCATTTGTGTTTGCTAATTGGTGCCCATCACAGTTAGTCTTCTACTTTCTTACAAAGACAGACAGATAAAGGTGTTATTTTCCTTGATGTTTACATTTCAAAAGGATGGCTCCCAGGTTCTTTAGAAAGACATTCTTGGGTTGTAAAAGATTTTTTAGCAGATTTACATCTCAAATGGGCAGAGAAAGAGTTTAAAAGTTTTATAGAGTACAATCTCTAAGAAAACAGAGGTCAGGGTCTGAGGTCAGGAAGAAGCCAGTCTAAAATTAAGTCAAACTGAGGGAAACATTAGGCCTCCTTGATCACAAAACATCTCCCCTGTATTATTCAAGACCCTTGGGCACTTTAAATCATGCACTGGCTACTCATGTGGTAGAGAAGTCTTGTATTTTATTTAGACTGCAAATCGTTTCTAAAATTAATATAGACAACATTTTCCATTTAGGTTAGCCCATATATTTTAATATGTAGATTTTTTGCTACCATTGAAAAATTGGAAAATCTAACTTTATTGAACGTTGGTATTTGTAACCTCTGCTTTATATAATCTAAAGGAAAGCCCATAAGCAAGTCCTGGGAAGCCCTGGTATCTAATAGTCCATTGCTGTCATTTCTGTCACTGATCCACTTTACAATGTGGTGGAGCTGTTGGATATTAATGAGCTGTCCTTTAGTGTTCTTTAGCTTTTTCTAAGCTCCAAACAGTGCGATCTACCCATGAAGAGCTCTATGATAAAATCTCGTTCTTGCATGAGCTACAGTGAATTCATCTTGCTCAAGTGGACTTAGGTTTAATCAAGGCATAGTGTGTTTACTATAGATAACCAGGTTTCAGAATGTATTTTAAGAACCATGTATATAAGAAGTGGTGATGTGCACCAGATCATGCTCTTATTTGGAAGATTTTCTTAGTTGAAAAACTGCTGAATAATGGACCAGTTTCATATGTCATCATTATAAATAAGAGATCTCCACTTTCTTCTCTCTCTATGCCGTGTTATTCAATGACTTACGTGAAGACATGGAGAGTTTGATTTTACAGTAAGGGAAGATGTCTCTAAGTTGTTTTAGATACTAATTTGACTCAGTTATATGGTTGTATTGGATTAGACCCCTTTGCCAGCATCTCCAGGACCAATTTTAACACAAATATTTGCAACACAATTTTTGGAAAGTAAGCAGTCCATGTAAACAAAAGGTCTTGAAATTTTAGTTCATTGTTTTGTGACTCTGCTTCCTGAAATAGTTAATTACACTTATTTAACCAATAGTATTCAGACATGAGGATGAAATGTAACAATCCTCCTCTTAACATACATTAGTGAAATATTCCAGAACTGTTGAGTTCAGTCTGCAGTCAACCTTTTATGAGTGAGATCAATAGTTTACAGTAAATCCAGTAGCTGTATATAATTATTAAATCAATCAATAAATGAATGAATATAGAAACATTGTTATGAGAGGTCTGGAAAACTCATGATTCAAAAAACAAAGCTAAAACTCTTAGTCGATAATAAGATTATAGTTGCAGAAAATCAGCCTATATTTTGTAATGTTCTCCTTAAAATAAATTATGTGCTTCTCTAAAGAATATTATTTTTATTTCATATTTTAATATTCTGTAGAATAGTATTTTACATCTGAGTATGTAAACCAATGTTGGAGACCCATAATAATAATAATAGAGGAAATATGCCATAATATTGGGACCAACTGATGTGTGATTTAACACACAAAAAATTAAGTCTTAAATACAGCCCACTAAATTAAAATGAGACACCTATGATTCACATTCACATAGATAATCCTAAATATAAATCATCTCTTAGAGTTTCCACATACAGGATAAAATCCTCCTGTAGTGTTTTTATAACAGCCATTTTTAAAGCTGTGTCTGCAAAAATCAATAAGAATAAGATTCAGGAAGTTTTGTAGTTTAATTTTAACCTGGAGCTTATATGATTTAGCTTAATAAAATTGGGAAAACAAGAAAAATTAAGTTTGTAAGATTGATTTTTAAACAGCAGAGATTTTCTAGAGCTCAGCAGGTATGTGATGGGATTATGATATTTTCATAGCTAAAAATATGATTCAAAAAACAAAGATGTGGGCTTCCCTGGTGGTGCAGTGGTTAAGAATCCGCCTGCCAATGCAGGGGACACAGGTTCAAGCCCTGGTCTGGGAAGATCCCACATGCCGCAGAGCAACTAAGCCCGTGCACCACAACTACTGAGCCCGCGTGTTGCAACAACTGAAGCCCATGTGTCTGCAGCCTTGTGCTCTGCAAAAAGAGCCTCTTGTGCTCCGCAAAAAGAGAAGCCACCACAATGACAGCCCGCACACCGCAATGAAGAGTAGCCCCCACTTGCCGCAACTAGAGAAAGCCAGCGCGCAGCATTGAAGACCCAACACAGGCAAAAATAAAATAAATTAATTAAAAACAAAACAAAACAAAACAAAAAACAACAACAAAAAAACGAAGACGTGCTCAACATAAGCCATAGGTATTATGATTGCCTAGGGCATCAGGATTTAACTACTGTTTCTAAATCTTTTAAAAGTGATAATGTAAGTGTAAATGTGTGTGTTTGTACATTTTAACACAAAATATGATGATGAACAGAAGCTATCCAGAGGTTAATTTCAATTAAGCTGCACCAAGAAGCAAAACACAAAATTATTTCAGGATCAGAATCATACTCTCTGGTGAGATTTAAAAGAGAAGCCCTACTATTCATTATCATTTCTGTATTCACAGAGTAATTCAATCAAATGGGGGTCTGTGTTCAAAGGTCAAAATATGGGTATAGCAAGTTTGTAGAAAACATTGAAAATTCTGTGGCTATTATCAATCTTAGCTCTTCAAAATGCAAATGACAGAAAACATATCGGCTTAAGAAAAAAAAAAAAGGACTTTATTTGCTTAAGTAACGGAAATGCTCCAATATGGCTACAGATGAATATTCAGAAGGTCAAATAAAATCAGCTGGCTCTTCCCACCATACAAGTTGATGTCCAGCATGACTAAGCTTACATTCTACTATTTTTGGCAATATCAGTAGAAACAGATGGTTATATTTACAATAGCTTTAACAACAATTCTAGACTGTCTTATTGACCTAGGGTTGCATACGCATCTCTGTTGGTCAGACTAGGTAAGGCTTGCTGTAGTCATAAATACACAGCTATTTACGGTAGTTTAACACAGGAAAGTGCTATTTGTTGCTCAAGCCATGACTGATGTAGGTCAAGGGACTCTCTTTCATCTTGTAGTCTTGCCATCTTTAAATCATGCCTTAAATGTTTCCACAGTGGGGAACGAGAGAGGAAAAATAGGGAAAGCCCTCTGAACTGGCTTGCCAAGAATTCAATCACATGGACCCACCTGAACGAAGCGGAGGCTAGAAAATATATTTTCCTGTATGCCAGGAAAGAAGGAAACGAAACAGGACTTGTTTTTGCCACGTCTTTCTTTTTCCAATCATTTTTCACAGAGTTTTGGCACTCTAATGGACCAGGCTGGGGTAACATATTCACTCCTAAATTTGGGGGAAATTAGGGAGGTCAACACCATCCAATTACAGTGAGAATGGGGCTGGGCTATTTTCTCCAAAAATACAGAATTGCTTTTATAGCCAAATGAGGAAATGGAGACAAAGATGCTAAATAGGCTCAAGAAACAAACTGACCAGTTATTCTTTACAAGGTGAAAATAGAGGAATATATCCCCTTTCAATTTTACCAAATAATAATACAGTCATTCACATCCAAGATACTTTTTTAAAAAATCATGCTTATCTTCCCCAACCAAATATATATAATTAAACTGATAGGCTAAATCAATAAATATGTGATTGTCAACCAAAAAGAACTGCACTATGTGAGAGCTGTGAGTTAAGTTTATTTGGGGCCAAATGAGGACTATAGCGCAGGAGATAGCATCTCAGATAGTTCTGAGGGAAGGCCAGTATACATATGATTTTCGTGAAGGGGGAATATGTGAAACCAGAAAAATGTATAAAAGTCATCTAATTCAACAAGAATCTTATGTGCAGGTGGCATCTCTATGACTCCATGCAACATGCATTGAATATTTGGTGACTAGTCTTTTTTTATATTTGGATTTAAGCCATATACTAAAATATTAATAGCTACCACATTTTATTCATGAAACTATTATCAGAGTTTAATGAAAATCAAGTTTCAATCAAAAGTTTTAGTGAGATTAATAGAATATTCAATGGTCACCTAATGAATGTGTTTGTACAGACAGGAAACAGAGGTTCTAAACAGTATTGTATGCAAAGCTAAAATCACTGGTTCATTTCTGTCAGGCCTATTATCTTGGCATTTTATTCTTCAGGTACCAGGTTGAATTGATCTGCTGTCTCTATCAATCAGAAAAAAAAAATCATCTTAATGTATTATGTAAATGAATTGCTAATCCATCATAGTCTCATTGAGTTCTTTAAAATACTATACAACAGGCTTAAATTAAAAACATGTGCAGCTACATTCAGTCTGGATGTGCCAAACATTATCACTTTCTCCATGCCTTTGAAAAAATTCTGTGTAAAAATGGGCTATCTGGGAACCTGGAAAGGGAGACATTATTTAGGGCCACCTGGGAAGAGATCCTGCTGCCCCTGCTGTGAGGATATAGCCTAGCTGAGGCTGTGTTGCTTTAATTACCAGAGAACAACAATATTTATAAGTACTTATTTTAAGAGAAGTGCAGAGCTTAGTAATGTAAATCTTTTAGGAAGATGCTACAACTTGGAATACAAAAAGATTATTAAAAGACAATAATGTGGCTGTGTTTTCAATTCTACCAAGACATAATCTGCATGTAGAGTGTCCCCAGAGAGAAAGAGGACAAGGAAAGCCACACTCATTTATATTCATTTACTTGTGCTTTGTGCAGTCAAGTACTGCATCCTTGGTTAAAAAAATAAAAAATAAATATGTTTAGTGTCTCTTCCCACCAATCTATATTGCATTTGAAAAATTTCAAAGAATATTCAATGGGCTTCCCTGGTGGTGGAGTGGTTGAGAATCTGCCTGCTAATGCAGGGGACACGGGTTCGAGCCCTGGTCTGGGAGGATCCCACATGCCGCGGAGCAACTAGGCCCGTGAGCCACAACTACTGAGCCTGCGTGTCTGGAGCCTGTGCTCCGCAACAAGAGAGGCCGCGATAGTGAGAGGCCTGCGCACCGTGATGAAGAGTGGCCCCCGCTCACCACAACTAGAGAAAGCCCTCGCACAGAAACAAAGACCCAACACAGCAAAAATAAATAAATAAATAAATAAACTCCTATCCCCCTGCCCCCCAAAAAAGAAAAAGTTCCTTCATGTCATAAAAAAAAAAAAAAAGAAGAATATTCAACAAGTTTCCAACTCCTGTAAGGTAATGAATGCAATACCCCATTCTTGCCTTGTCTGAATAACTCAAAATGACCTCACCAGAATTCATCGTCTCAAAATCTAACTTCCCATTAACAGAAAATCTAGGAAATAGAAGAATATGTTAAATGACACAATGAGGGTGAAATAATCTAAATCTAGAAAGTGGGAAATTCTAAGTACAAATGACCATAGTTAAATAATGAGTAAATAAATAATTGGCGTGAAAAGATAAACTGAGGAAGATGCTGTAATAAATTATAAAATGGACCATATTTAGATCTTGATTCAAACAACAACAAAAAAACTGCACACATATATTTTTGATGCTCTGGGGAAAATGAATATGGACTGCTATTACCTAGTATGAATGGATTATTTTTGTTTTATTTTATTTTGTTTTATTTTATTTTATTTTATTTTATATTTTATTGGGGTATAGTTGTTTACAATGATGTGTTAGTTTTTGCTGTACAACAAAGTGAATCAGCTATATGTATACATATATCCCCATATCTCCTCCCTCTTGGACCCCCCTCCCATGCTCCTGCACATCCCACCCATCAAGGTCATCACAGAGCACTGAGCTGAGCTCCCTGCGCTCTACAGCAGGCTTCCACTAGCTATCTGTTTTACACGTGGTAGTGTATATATGTCAAGCCCAATCTCTCAATAATAATCCAATGAATGGGTTATTTTTAAACTGTTAGATATGAATAAAGTATTATAGCAAAATCTTTATATACTTGTGATACATAGTAATGTACTTATGGGGAAAAAAGTGTTATATAGTCTCTCGTCTTAGTGCTGAAGATGAATTTGGGAGATAATGTTATTTAAATGAGTTTCCTAATATCATTTATGATGAGGTATTCTAGAGTGATAGAGCCATGTGGCAGTAGCTAACTGAGAAAGAAATAAGGTTATGCTTAATATGTCAGGCAATATCACCACTCTGGCAATCAGAGTGGTTTGACAAGTTCAGTTACTAGTGACAGACCACACTACTTTTCATACCCATGTGTAATATATGCTAACCTATGCATATATATATATATATATATATATATATACACAAGTATATACAAACATATACATAGACATACACATTTAATTAGTTCTTCTTATTTTGAACTTGAATATTTCTCAAAATTGAAGAGAAACAAAAATCACTTACATTGGCTATTTAAGAAGTTCTAGTATGAGTCTAAAGGGATAAAGCTGAACTTTGGAGTTTTGTCCCTGCTTAGAAAATTTTAATTCCATAGAGTTTAAGATGGATGTAGGCCACATTAAAGAAAAAAAAAGAAAAGATGAAAATTGAATTTTCACAACTTTTAAGATTCCTTCATATTTTTATCAAGTTTAATATGTTTTGAGATCTAGTTTTAATATAACTATTGACATATCAATACCATTAAAATTCCTTAATAATTGGACATTAAAAATCCCAAAATATTTTCATATTTTAATACAAATTCAATAAACACTCTGTATGTAGGTACTTTTGTACCCCTAACAAGAGCTTTAAATAAATGTTTAGACATTAGGGGCAAGACTGTATCAAATGCTGTGATTAATGTTACTAAACAGTTTCTATTATAAACTTCTGTTTTCAGAACCTGACATGATTCTGAAAAAGTCTCGGTTTGCACTAAAGTGTCGCATGTTTTGCCTCTTTCTCAAGGTGATTTTTTTCTCACATGTGGGAGAAAAATCTGTTTCCTTTTTCAACAGGTAGAATGTGGAAAATATATTTTTTCACTGTAAAATAATTTGCTACCTATTTGTATTTAAAGTAGCTCAAATGACATGCTTATATAACTATTATAAATAATTTTGTACTTTTTATTTTGATTATAAACATTATACGTAATCATTATAGAACCATTTAGAAATACAGAAGCATTTAAAGAAATACAAAAACCCATACATAGAGATCACCACAGGTCATATATTTACTATTTCTTTGCCACCTTTAAAAAATATATATACTGAATATTTTAAAATTAGAAAAATACATAAATATATAGCAGCAAGCCATATTTTTAAATATTCTAAATTGTAATTCCAAATGACTTTATAATAATTCATTAATGCAAGAGCTATAATCAATTAAGCAATCATTGATATTAGAGCCACTATTTGGCCTCCAATTTCCTATAATAAAAATTACAGTATGATATATAACCTGTACATGTGTATTTATGTGACAAAATTTTTTTTTCAGAAACTTTCTTGAATTGGAGAACACTGCTTTCCGTCAACCGATATATGTTCTCCCACTTATTGAGGACAAAGCTAAATTTATTTTTCCCATTGTCCTTTACAGCTAGGGATGGCTATGTGGTTAATTTTTCTCCAGTCAAAGGTTAGCTGAATCAATGGACATCACTTCCAGATCTTCCTAATAAAATCTCCTGGAATGATCTTCCATGTTTTTTGCTTTTTTTTTTTTTTTTTAATTTAAGTATAGGTGGTTTAAACTATTGTATTAGATTTAGGTATACAGCATGGTGACTTAGTATTGACTAGCATGGTGACAACAAAGGTGACCTTGGAAACATTTGTTGAATATAACATCTACTATGGCCTTAGCTTCTTAATGTCTATGTGGCAGAAAAGTGTGCGGCTGGCCTGTACACCTGCTCAGGACTGTTAGTTGATAAGCAAACTTCTTATTCTTTAAGCTGCTAAATTTGAAGAACCATTTATACCACAGTTTAGCCTACCTTAACTAATAATCTTTTCAAGAGTTTTAGTACATACGATCAAACTGCCTTCTGAAAACTTTGTGGTAATTTATAGCTAAAATAATACTTCTCATATTACCAACTCAGCACTTGAAAATATTGGGTAGCTATCAAACAGAGTAGGAAAGAAATGGAAAGTTTATATTCTCATAATTTGCTGAGAGTGAATTGAAAAGACTATTTGTAAGGGTGTGGACCATGTGTAAGGAAACTACAAGGAGTAGAATACTGGGAGAGGTAATAAATGGGCTCCACTACCACCTTAGGCCTGAAAGATAAAGTGAGGGAGGAATTACTTCAATCTGAGACAGATTAGACTGTGCTGAGCCACTGCTTGACAGGAAGCCGGAAAGCAGAAATAGCAAGTTTTGATTTTGTCCACATAGCCCAGTCCCCTAGGGCACAGAAAACAAGGTCAGAGCACGGATTTGAGGAGAAAACAGACAGAGTGGGCACAATGCACCCAGTTTGCTCCTCAGTGTATTTTTTTGTTCTTTCTGTGCCTTTCTAAAAGGCACGCAAATCTCTTCAACATCTCTAATGTCAAGAGTTGGTGACAATTCGATCATAGTTATATATGCAACCTAAGAGGTGAGTTGTTAATGTTCTTCATTCAAGATAATGTATAACAAAGGAAAAATAAGCAAATACAACATTGCTGCTTCACTCCCTGCTTCTGTAGCTGTTCCTAAAGCCTAAGTAATGCTTCCTATACATTGGGCTGGTAGCTTGAGTGCTGGGATTCTTTGCTTACCTAGGTGAAACTTCACTTTTGTGGAACCTGAGTTCTTGGTAATCATGTCTCTAGTACTTATTGGATTATTGCAGTATATATACCATTGACCCAAATTTGACAAGAGTCGTAAAAGACATTCCAGTCAGTTCCCTGGGTTCTGAACATATTCATCATTGTTCTGCTTGTATGGCAGCACCCCAGTGTGCCTGGTAATTTACCCTAGCCAATAGAGTGCCCACCTATCTGACTGCTGGTTAAACTATGAATCTAAAATGACCAAATGAAAATCTGTCTGTGTGAAGAGAGCTGGAGGAAATAAATAACCTAAACATCACTATCTTCCCTTTCTTGAAAACTCTAGCAATGCCATGAGCTGGCCAAATACCTAGAAGACAAAGGGCAAAGGTACAGTTTAATATAGACCATACAGGTTAGCATTAGTGGACACAAAGAACAATAAGGAAGGTGCAGCACAGATTAGAAGGAAGAAATAATGATAGCCAGAACTGGCAAAACTATTCTTAATATCTAATTTTAAATGGTGTTCATAATTCAACATGCATTTCTTAAATTTTCAAGTCACCCAGAATTTTCCATGCATTTATTCATCATTTGTATTCATCATTGTCTTTATATCTTTCAAAATTATTATTTATTATTTCTCCATTTTTTTATTTGCAGAAAAATCATGCTAAGGAATTTTTAATTTTGATTCATCTTTAGTTGACTGATCCATGCTGTCAGATATATCATGAAATCAGAAGCAAAACTTATTTTTCATACGTATACTTTGCTGCTTAACATAGTATTTCTGGTGTTTTGATGGGACATTTCTATCTTGTAAATCAATATGCTTTAGCTTAGATTTCAGAAATTATACTAGGAATCTGTGGGATATCATAGGCAATCAAACGAATTCAAAATAAATAAATGAGTAGATGTTTTTAGTAACTTGACAGGACCTAAAATTGGGGACTAAATACTACCTCCAGCTTAATGAAATGTTCCTCATTTTGCTTCTTTCCTATTTCTAAATGGCAGATGAAATATCATATTTCCCACTTGCCTACAAACTAATTGAAGCAGAAATTATGTCCTTCAGCTTTTATCACATGATAGGTGCTTGATAATTTATTATTTAATTTTTAACTTAATTTATAATTTATCATAATATAAATATAAACATCACTTTATTTCCTAACAGAAGACATGTAGAGTTCGTTGAGCCTAAAAAAAAAAAATAGGGTCAATATTTTAGAATTTATGAGTATGGTTTTAGCACTACACAGTGTTCTGTTTTTCAGAAAAAATTTGTCTGTCTAGAGAAAATATGATTAATGTAGAATAGTATTATTTATTCCCCTTCGATATTTTCATGGCAAAAAAATCCCTTGAAAGATCTCATTATAGGCCTACTGGCTAATAACCTAATTTATAGTTTAATCTCCTGACATACACAGTGCTTTGAAACAATGACTGGCAAAATTCAGCATTTGAGATGCCTAAGTCATTTCAAATCACTAAACTGACATTTTAGTTTTATATTAGTTTTATATTAATCTTTTTAAAGTTTGCTTTGTGTGATTTTGAATGATATGGTCTTGTCACTTTTTGTTTAATGTGAGAAGCTGAAGGCAGACATAAGTTCTTCAAAACAAGTAGCCCATTGCATAAAGTTAACTGCATCTGCCCAAGGACATTATAAGGAAATTCTAGAAACCTGGGACCACTGATTTTCTCACTCTCCTTTGCATGTTTTGTTTTCTTTATCCTTTTGATTATGACTTTTCTCAATATTAGTTTACATTTGAATTCTTATATCAAATGCCTTTAGTGTACCACAAACTGATTTAAATTTTAGGCAATTAGCTGCAGAATATTAAAAAAGCTTGGGGGTTTTGTTTTGTTTTGTTTTTGGCTTACCAAGAGGGCGGATACATTGCTGCTAACAACATGTTTCACAATGATGTTACAATCTAAAAGAAAGGTAGCTTGCCTATCTAAGGTAGATTTAGAATCATTAAAAGTTGTTTTCTTGGTCAGGTCTGGACAATAGTAGGTCATGTCTGCAGAGTGTATTCTGTCCCTTCCTAGAATGCTTTCCCTTATTTTTATTTGTCTCCCATATCTGTTGTCCAGAATTTTAAATGTCTCTAGGCAGCAGAGAATTCAACAAATGATTCAAAAATTTAAAAGAAGAAATAATATTGATCAACCTTCAAAATACATATAGGACCTCCACAATCTAGTCTTCATGAAGAATCAACACACAGTTGAAAATCTGGACAACTGATGATGATCTTTCCTACAGGAATGACTGAGAAGGGAAAAGAAAAATAAATCCTGTTGCTAAATCAAACTTGGCTCTGCTCACCTTCAAAGTAAAGCCAATCTACTGACACTGAGTTATGGTAAAGGAAAGTACAGCATTTACTGCAAGACACCCAACATGGGGCCAAGCAAGGAGAATGAGCAGCTCATGCTCAAAAGACCTGAACTCCCTCATGTCTTCCAGGGAAGGGTTTTTAAAGACTGTGTAAGGGAGAGCATCACAGGGTGTATGATCAGCTCATGCACAGTTCTCTGGTTGGTTGATGGTGAGGTAACAGGGTGATGTTCCCAGAATCTCAGTCATCAACCTTTTGATTCCAACTAGTTCAGGGTCTATGTACTGTAGTCAGCATGTGGTTAACTTCTTCCACCTGGTGAGGGTTTTATATCTGCAAAACAATTCAAGGATATGGCTTAGGATATTATCTATAGATCTTAAGGAGGAACTAAATGTCCTTGACTTTGTTTTATGGCTAAACAATTGTTATTTTGTCTTGCTTGACTGTATTCCTTTGTTTCTGTATTTTCTCACTTCTCTGATTAACTGTGCTCTTTGGAATTCAGGGAAGGCCTAGGAGGCTAAAGGTTTTATACAAAGAAAAGGTAGGGAAAAAGGGGGTCTGTCCCTGGGAAGGCCCCATAGTGACCTGCTCAGTTTCAATCCTATTCTTTTAGAAAATGCTGAGTATTATTTGCACATAGTAATTAATAACCATAAAAACAAATTTAAAGCCCTACCTGGTTATGTTAGTCAGCTACAGCTGCTATAACAGAATAATACTACAGACTGGGTGGCTTAAATAATAGAAATAAAATTTCTCACTGCTCTGCAGGCTGAAAATCTAAGATCAAGATACCAGCAGGGTTAGTTTATGGTGAGACCTCTCATTGACTTGCAGGTGATCACCTTCCCAGTGCTCACTTTGAGAATTAAGGCTTCAACATATGAATTTGCTGGAGGAGGTGTCAGACACAATTCAGCCGATATCATCTATCAATCAAATCAATCTTCATTAGTAACCAGATTCTGAAAGCCAGTGAAATAGCGATATCCCTGCCCTTCAGGACTGGATCCAGTAAGCCATAGCCTCACTCTAGTAATGATGCATCTGAAAGCCAATCAGCAATATCCAAACTCCAGTAAACATTCTTCTTTAGCTAAAGCTCAACATCTCTAAACGCATCTACTTCTGAAAGAGCACCAATCTGTGATTCCATGTCATTCCAAACCTTACCAGCAGGTTGATTTGTTAGCAATGTAGCACCATATAATAGAGCTCCTTCTTAATCAGCAAGCAATAAATTCAGCTTTTTTCCCCCCAGATATTAAGTAATTTTTTTTCTTTCAACAAAGGTATAAAATGCAATTTCTAGGGACTTCCCTGGTGGCTCAGTGGTTAAGAATCTGCCTACCAATGCAGGGGCATGGGTTCAATCCCTGGTCTGGGAAGATCCCACATGACGCAGAGCCCGTGTGCCACAACTACTGAGCCTGCGCTCTAGAGCCTGCGATCCACAACTACTAAGCCCACGTGCCACAACTACTGAAGTCCGTGCACTCTAGGCCCCGTTTGCCACAACCACTGAGCCCACGTGCTTCAACTACTGAAGCCTACATGCCTAGAGCCCGTGCTCCACAAGAGAAGCCCATGCATGACAATAAAGAATAGCCCCCGCTTGCCGCAAATAGAGAAAGCCTGCGTGCAGCAACAAAAACCCAATGCAGCCAAAATAAATAAATTAATAAATTAATAATAAATAAAAAAACTTAAAAAATGCAATTTCTAGACTTAAAAATATAGCAAAGATCAAATTTAAAGGTGTGTATTTTACATTAATTATATGGTGACTTCTCACCTAAATATCTAGCACATCTCCTTTCTTGGACTCATCATTGCTGCGACAAGAGTTGCAAGGCTTTCATTGTTTGCTCTTCCACACTTTTTTCCTCTTATTCTTCTTTCAAATCACTTAGAATCACTCAGTTTTCTTCAATCTTTAATCTACCTGGACAATTTCTAGTGACGTTGGTCATTAGGTGTAGTTTTCATTACTCAGTCTCATATTTATAGAATTATACAATAGCTAAAAATTAGGAGAATGTGCTAAGTCCTTTGGATGGTGTTTTATATGTATTTGCTTTGCCATCTCGTAGTTTGTAAAAGTTATATGACAAGTGTTCTTAGGGAAAAACAACTAGATAGTTCTTAGTTTTCTGTCTTCTTGTTTTCTCTCTGTCTGGAGGAAATCAATTTTGGATACTTTCTTTAAAGGTGTTAATGTAGATGACTGAGGCAGTATGGGGTACAATCATTAAAAAACTATAAAAATATGTTCATAATGACAAGTATAGTTTATATAGTTTTCAAGAGAATTTTGTAGTTCATTAAGATGTCATATTTAATATTATATATTTATATTGTTTTATTTAATATGCTGATAACAGTAGCTTTATTTTAAAGCTAAGCTATGATCTGTAAAGTTATCTATTTGCATACTTATAATAGTTTACATTACATTATCTACATGACAATAACTTATACACCAAAAACAACATATTGTTTATGTTCATATGTATAAGATATATGTGAAGATAACAAACTGGATTAAAAAACAAATATAATAAAAGGCAATATTTCATAAAATGATGGAATCATAATTTTGCTTTCTTTGTGACTTTTGGCCATAATTTAATTATGTCTTTTTTTTCTAAGTCTCTAATTATTGGAAAAGAAATATTAAAGGTTTCTAGTAATCACTGATGTTTATTTCTAAGGTTAAAATATTGCCTGTAACTATTTCTTACATATAAATATTTATTATTTCTGTTCATATCCTTTCTGAAAATTCTCTTTTATTTTGCCTTTTCCAGATTCAGCCTTGAAATTCAGATTAATAAAACTGTTTAGATGTTAGGATAAATAAAACTGTTAAGATTTTTATGGCCACAGGTAAAGCAAAGATTTTATTCTTCAATTTAAAAATATAATGGGGATAGTTTGGCTTGTTAGATATCCTTTAGATGTTACTTCTCATTTACTGTGAGAGCTTCTTTGTTTACGAAATCTAGGATATAAAAGTGAATATGCTAAAAGAGAAGTGAAGTCATTCTAGGTTAATTATGTATAATTAAAACATACTAATATGAGTATGTTTTAATGACTGCATACTTTTCAGGTTAAAAGAAGCATACTCAAGTTTTATGCATAGACTGATATAATAACTGTCAGCAAATCCATTTTTAAATGAAAAAATAATTGAGTAATACCCTTGTCAATCACTGACATCCACAAAACACTTCACAGGATAAATTAAAGTCTCTGGAGATTTGCTAATGCCTTCATTGTCACTTTCCTCTCATATCACTATCCATCACTATAACACCCTGAACCCACTGACTCCATTAGGGAAATATTCATGCCTAGTGTATACCTTATAAAAACTCCTTTGAATAACCCTGATTTAATGTTGTGTGTCAATGATTCATAGCAAACATGTATAAAGCTCACTACAGTATCATAGACATAAATTCATTAAAGTACAAACATCTCTCAGAAGTTAAATCAACTCAAATGACTAAATTGCTCATCCTTATGCAAGCTTTCCAGCTAACAAAAGATAAAACCACAAATATTTATATAGATGGTAGGTATGCTTGTGGGGTGGGCTTCCATCATTTTGGATCATTTTAAATGCTTTGATGAAAGAGGCTTCCTAACCTCTATACAATCTCCCATGAAAATGTGACAAACCAATTAAAATATATTTTACATGACTTGTTGCTACACAGGTAGCCATAATTAAAGCTGATTGTCAATCAAAACACCAGTTTAAAATCCCAGAATGTCCTAGCCGATGACCATTCCAAAAAACACTGTTAACCAAACCATTTGCCCTTAGGAATGGACTATAAATATGATCTGGTCTTTGTTAGCTTATTTTCAGGGTGGACTGAGGTTTTTCCTTAACCAGAGAGCTACTCTTTTACAATAGTTAAAAAAAAAAAAAGCTTAATTTTGTTTCTCACCTAGGGAATTCCAACTTTCCTTTCCAGTGTCAAGGATACAAATTTCACTGGGACTATCATTAACGAACTATGCATAGCTTTGCTTTTACTCAAAATATCCATTGTTCATGTCATAATCTATAGGAGTAAGGATACCCAGAGAACTCCAAAATAAGGTCAAGTGTGCTATTTAAGTGAGCTCTCTGGAGGAATCATAATCTACTCCCTCCTCATGTATGCTGTATGAGCTGAATCCAGTTGTGGAATAATGCAACTAAAAAAGAGTTCTGAATTCTGTTTCTGACCTGTTTTAATCATAAATGACCACAAGTCTACTCTGGAGTCTCAAGCAAGTAGTTTATATCCAAGAGCCTGTGTTGCCTTAGACAATCACTTGGGCCTTGATTTTCCCTTGGCTAGTCAAGAGGAACTTGTACTACAGCAAACACTTCCTGTTGTACCTATAAACAAAACACTATGATCAGATAGAACAATAAATGAATAGTCTAATGAAAATGACCACTTTACTCCCTAGAACAGGCCTGGTTGTTCTTTGAGATATGCTTTCCTGGTCCGTGTTTGTTAATCTATGTCTCTGTTTTCAGGGTTTATTATTAGGACTCATAATTACTTTGCAGTTGGAAATTACTTGTATTGCAATTGGCCAATACATTCTGTCCAGAGACTTAAATACTACTGTGTAGGCATTGTCACAGAACATGATTAAACAATACATCCTGCAGTCACAAACACATGAGGTACTTATTCTAGTCCAACTTCTCATCAGCACAATTCTGAAAATGTATAGAATTAGGCATCTTATTACGTATAGAATAAAATATGAGCCGACCCAGCATTGGCCACCAGGAGCAGGAAGCTAGGCCATTACAAACAACACTCATAGAATATACTAAAAGATCAGACAAGGTCTTTCTGTAACCACTTTGTGACAATTTCTGAAATAAGACTGATATTTAGACACTAAAAATTCAAAAAAAGACTATGCATTTTCTGTTTCTTTTTAAACTGACAGCATTAGCCAAGCTTCCTCTTGTATTCTAGATAAAATCTAACAAGCTATCCAATAACCTAATTATCCCTGCTTCTGGCCAGGAGTATCTTTGGTTTCCTTAACCCTCACTTAGAATCGTCCAGCTCAATCCCAATTCCTCTAAAAAGCCCCTAGTAACTTCCCCTTACCAAGACAGCCCAGGTTCTCATATTCTTTTGCTACCAAAATCCATATAGGCCTAGCTGTGAATTTGGAAGTGTTCTTGATGATCTTTGACTGGTAAGTTCCAATATTTCTTAGGGCCTTTCAAGGAATTTTTAAGTTTTAGTTATGCTTTTATTTACTATTCAAAAATTAGAAAACAAGTGGTATATCACTGAAGAGAAAAAAACATTAAGTTTCATTGGGATAAATATGCACCTCAACAAACTACTTCAGCTGTCAATTGTCAAATATCTCAAATATAATAATTTCTGATCATTTTTCCTGTCAAGATCTGTAATGCCAGTAAATCTCCAAGTTTGTTTGCCTCTACTCTCCAATATCACCATCTGAAGAATCAGTGCAGTTCTTCACTGTTTACTCAGTTTGGTCAAAGTCCCCTGAGTCCATGGACAGGCAGGACACGTGAGTGAGTTAGATGTCATTTGACCTTCGGGGAGCACAGAAAATTATTCACAACAGAATAAAGTTCATATGCTATGTTTGTTAAAAGGAAAAATATGTTCTTTTTAATTTTACTCAACACACGTGTCTTTTATATGAAGTTAGGAAAATTTACTTTTCAATATATCATATATATACATGGTATATATGTATGCATATTATATATATATACATATATGTATGTATATATATACACATATATATGTATATGTATATATGTACATATATATATATATATATATATATATAATTTTTTTTTTTTTGGTCACACCACGTGGCATGAGAGATCTTAGTTTCCCGACCAGGGATCAAACCCGAACCCGTGCCCTCTGCAGTAGAAGCATGTAGTCTTAACCACTGGACCACCAGGGAAGTCCCTCCATATACCTTTTACTAAAGGTATATTGAAAAATTACTATGAGATTTGAATACATTTCATGAATATAAATTATATTCAGCAGTAAAACTTTGGAATATATTTCTCACAGTGTAATTTTTGCTAGTGATTACTTCTCTGTGTGGAATGCCTTGTGCTCCATCCTCCCTTCAAGCTGATGGCTAATTTGCTGCACTTTCTTTGGCTCATGTTTCATCTCCTCCAGGAAACTATCCTTAACCTGTTTAGACTGAATTAGTCAGCCCTTTTGTGGAAAATAAATGAGTAGTTATAAGCTCTTCCTATTTAAGAAGTAAAACCTAGCAGAGACAACCAGGTGCTTCTTATTTAAAATACAACATTTTGAAAACCTAACAAATACTCCCACATTTGCTATTATGACTAAGTGTTCTCTTCAGTGTATAATGAAATGACTTTCTTTGTATTGAAAGATATTCTATTGCACTATTGAAAAAATATCAGTTAGCTACTAATTAGTCTTGCTTTCTGTTTGTGGAGGGCTTGAGGTGAATGGCTGTGGAAGAGAATGGGAGCAATAATTAAGTAAACATTTAGACAATTCAAACCTTTTGCTCCTTGCAGATAAAAATGCAAATCAGGTTTGCAATATAACCTCCATGCAGACAACCAGGGCAGATGCTAATGAATCTAACATGTTTGTCATGAGTAGTTTAGTTTTAAAACCATTGATTTCTTTACAAAGAGGAACAGTGAAACATAAAGTTGTTATGCTGCACCAAACCTGAAAAATTAAAGGCTGCTAATGGTCTTTAGTAATACATTGTGAGGATGATGATTCTGAAAAAGCTCAGCAGTTTTGATGAATCACTCTCATCTGGCAAGAGGTCTTGACTTATTTGACAGAAGGTGCCTTGCATAGATCAGCATAGAAAAGTGAGAGATAACAGCTACTGTGTTACATAATAGTGTAGTAATACAACATTTACAGGGTTTTAAGTGCAAGTGAGAAACAATAAAAGTGAAGAATTTCACAGTTAAGGAGGAAACTTAGCAATCTGCCCTTTAGCACAAAGTCACACCCCAGAATTAAGGGACCCGTGATTCAGGACGAATGGTGTGGCTGCTTGCTTAAAGAAACAGTCTGCACCAATTATTCAAGTCATATTATTTCATGTTTTTTTTTTTTTTTTTTTTTTTACACCAAGGGATACACAAATTTCCTTATAAGTCCAGCATAACCCTTCTTAAACCTCATGATTTTATTTCCCTACTCAAAAAACTACATTGGCTACTAATTACCAATTTTATGAAATTTAAGTATTCTGGCAATGCTCTCTTGTATATCCAAATCAGGGATATTTCACTTCTCCAAATGTGTTTCCCTCTCCTCTCTAGTTATACATTCTACTGGAATTACTGTCTCCTTGGTTTGCAATAGTCCTTGAGTGCTTTTATTTACATAAGCCAATTTCCTTCTGAAACTGAGCAGGACACTGTGGGGTTCCTGGATACAAATCCTTTCCATGTCCCCTATTTCTTGATTGTAGAAAATAGGCTTCATTCAGCCTCCTTGACCTGTCCTGAGTTCCAAAGGGCAGATTCAAACAGTTGTTAATCAGGGAAGGGAGGGAACACAGAAACAAGGGAGGAGCAGTCAAGAAAAAATAGCTCAGCCTTAGGGCAGGGTCCTGGTTCCTCCTCAAGAAATATATGTAACAATACCTTTGAGCCCTTCTGAAGAACCAAGGCCCCCACCCAGGTGGAAGATGGCAACTTCAGGCTGAGCACAACATTCCTGGAGAACTGCCCTGTTACCACACCACCAACCAATCAGAAGGTCACACACCCTGCAGCCCTCCCCCCAAATTTTGCCTATAAAAACTTTTCCCCGAAAACCATCAGGGAGTTTGGGGTTTTTGAGCATGAGCCACCCGTTCTCTTTGCTTGGCCCTTTGATAAACTTTCTCTGCTCCAAACTTCAAAGTTATAGTTTACTTGGTCTCACTGGACACAGCAACTTTGTTTGGTAACACTTTCTTGAAGTTCCCTCTCTCTTCCCTACATCTAACCCATAATAATTCATACCCATATTTTTAAAGTCCACCAGAAGTCCCAACTTCTATAAGAATAACACTTAATTTTTACTGAATACTTATTATGTGTCAAAATGGGCTGAATGGTTTATGTGCAGTATCTTATTTATGTGTAGTATCTTACCTTCATCAAATCCTTGAGGAGGTCATAATAATTATACCTAATTTACAGATGAGGAAACTAAGATTGAAAGAGGTTATGTAATGTATCCTAGGTCTGATGTCTAGCCAATAGCAGGAGTTGAACTTGGCTCTGATGGACTGACTATACAAGGATTCCTTTCTGTGTTCCTCATGAACTTATTATCATTAACTCAGAAATTTGTTATCAATTATATTATTATTATTTTCACATGAATTAATTATGTACCTAAGTCTAGACTATAAGATAAAAAAAAAAAAACATAAGATTTTTCTTTCTGACTCCTAAAATAAAATTTTATGAATATTTTCCCAGAAAATATTCCCAGAATAAGTGTTAAAATGTTTACTAAGAAACTTAGTACACAGTGACAGGTAGACACACAAAAATCTTATCAGCCCTGATTTGAAAAGACATATATCACTCTGAAACATAACATATTTATTAAAAGGGAAAACTAATAATCAAGATAAAATAACAATAATTTAAAAGATAAGTTGTAGCTATTTGATAGAAGTAGAGAAAATAGCACCAGGAAAGAGAGTTTTATTGAATGTCTCTGAGATTCCATGTTGAGGTGGGAACTGTGAAATCCCCCATGAACTTACAAATGATAGATCAGTAAGCCAGTGAGTAAAATGTAGAAAAACAAGGACTGTGAGAAATATGCATCAAGAGTTATTGTACACATAAAGGCAATGCATAGTTCTCATAGGAATGTCATCCTACACACTTGGATACCTGAGCTGATCTGGGATGACTGAGTTAGCCAGGGAAATGAAGTGGAGAAAGACATTCCAGACAGAAGATAAAAAGAAATAAATGGGTACAGAGGAAGAGAGAGTTCATAGCACATTAACAGAAATCCAAATGATTCAATGAAACTGTACACAAAAGTGCAAAGGAGGAAGTGGCTAGTAATGAAGCCAAACAAGGTAAACACACTGTGTCCCTGATTGTCTTTCCTGTCTCACTAAAAAGCTTTGAGTTTTTCCCGAGGACTTTGGCAACCCAATAGAACTTTTAACAAAGAGAGGTATGCACTTAAATTTCTCATTTATAAAATCACAGTGGTAGAAAAGCTGAAGGTGATTAGAAGGGTTAAACAGTGAATTCTGAGATATGTTGTTACAAATCAAGAATGAAATAGAGCATCAGGGACGGATTTCAAAAGATATTCAGAAACCAGAAGCAATGGAACTAGGTGAAAGATTGGTTTGGAAGTCTAAGAAAGAGGGAATTACAAAGAAAGAAATCCAGTATATAACTTAAAAAACTAGAT
Organism: Lipotes vexillifer; assembly: GCF_000442215.2. Classification (NCBI taxonomy): domain Eukaryota; kingdom Metazoa; phylum Chordata; class Mammalia; order Artiodactyla; family Lipotidae; genus Lipotes; species Lipotes vexillifer. The sequence continues at coordinate 1,280,496 of NW_006796275.1, forward strand.
AGTTGGGCTTCCCTGGTGGCACAGTTGTTGAGAGTCCGCCTGCCGATGCAGGGGACGCAGGTTCGTGCCCCGGTCCGGGAACATCCCACATGCCGCGGAGTGGCTGGGCCCTTGAGCCATGGCCGCTGAGCCTGCGCGTTCGGAGCCTTTGCTCCGCAACGGGAGAGGCCACAACAGTGAGAGGCCTGCGTATTGCAGAAACAAAAAACAAAACAAAACTGGATAGTTGTGGAATGGACTGAAATGACAGAATAAACATACTGATAGCACACTGTGAAGATAAGATCAATTTGAATATTTATATTTGTAATGCCAAGAGGAGACTTTCAACTGACAGTCTTGACCTCATAGTGAGATTTCACATGAGATAAAGATACAAGGGAGTAGTCAGTATTTAGTACACCCAGGGTGTACATACATAGCACAGAAAAGTAAGCCAGTAGTTGATCCCTGAGGAAAGCAAACATTTAGAAGATAAGAAATAGAAGTGAAAGCAGAATAGAAAATGGGCCAACTCATGGAAGAAGGATGAAGTAGAAACAGGGATGAGAAGTCTAGCAGTTAAAGTTGGTTCTAGAAAACAGAACCACTTTATGTATTTCAAACAGGAGTATTTGAAACAGAGAACTGATTACAAGTGTATCATAAGAACTGAGAGAGCAAAATTCAAAAGGTGAGATTACTCTGAGATTAATAATTTCAGTAATACCTACTACCTCTGGGCTGAAAGAGCAAAATTATGTTGCCCTTATCACATAATTCTTCTGCCTCTGAAATTGCAAGAGATCCTGCAGCTGTCTTGGCTGCCTTAGAATATCCCTACTACACTCTCATAGCCTTCCAAAAATCCAGGGGCCCACATTACGTATTATGCTATCGTAGTAGGGAAACGTAAAGGCACTCACTGATGTTGCTTCCACCAAAACCAGAGCCCTTGATAAAGTTTTGCTACCAAGACTGCTGCAGGACCCAAGAGCTCTGTGCTTCAAGGGTGACAGCCACCCTCTGCTTGTCAGTGCTGGAAACACATAGCCTGAGCAGAAATTGCACTTGGCCCTAATATTGTTGGAGGTGCATCAAGAAGCCAAAGGACAGGGGCACACGAGTTCTTTTTTTTTTTTTTTTTTTTTTTTTTTTTTCTTGCGTTATGCGGGCCTCTCACTGTTGCGGCCTCTCCCATTTGCGGAGCACAGGCTCCGGACGCGCAGGCCCAGTGGCCACGGCCCACGGGCCCAGCCGCTCCGCGGCACGTGGGATCCTCCCGAAACGGGGCACGAACCCGCGTCTCCCGCATCGGCAGGCGGACTCCCAAGCACTGCGCCACCAGGGAAGCCCACACGAGTTCTTTTTTTCTCCCATTTCCCAAAGCCAGTGCCTTCCATTGAGAAAAACTATTGGAAAATTCATTTTCAGGCTTCCAAAAGAGCATGTTTTTACCCATTTTCCAGTTCTAGATACTATCAAATATTTTATTTCTGTAAAAAGAAAGCACTGCTTTCTATTTGCATTCCAATTGTTAGGAGGACTGCCCACTGATTCTGGTTGTTTCTCCAAAAAGAGCTGAGCGCATTTTAGTGATAATTCAGCTACATGCTGTAGCTGTCCAGAAAGATACTTCTAGAAAAGCCATGACCTCATATCTCTGCTGATCTCACAAAACAAAAAGAATGGTATTGTGGTCATGGCCATAATTCCATTTTCAAGCTAAGCTTTCTGCCACCTTGTTTACTCTGAGTTCCTCAAGGCAGATCCTGATACAAGAATTTGATTACAAGTATTTTATTTAGTGAAGGAACCCAAGAAATATCACAAGGATAAAAAGGAATATGTGTCAAACTTAGGGGATTTGCTAGAGTGCTTCATGATGCTTCCTTGCCCAACTGTAACATGGTGATGTTGTGACAAAGTGTGAAAAGGAAGGGAAGGAAGTCAATAAAGCATGTGTTAATAAATTGGTTATAGCTATAAGATATAAGAACCTGGCACTAAATCCCACAGGGGTTCATTTCAGAGACTATAGAGAATACCCCTTAAAATTGTCCTCTCACAGCAAAGGAATCTGAGGTATTTTTCAACCCCTAGTTCTCATGACATTTTCCCTATGTGCATATCTATGTATAAATTTCCCCCTTTTTATAAGGACAGCAGTCATTTTGGATTAGGGGCCCATCCCACTCCAGTATGATTTCATCTTGACTAATAACATACACAACAAATCGATTTCCAAAAAGGTCACATTCTGAAATACTAGGAGTTAAGACTTCAACATATGAATATTTACTGGCCACAATTCAACCCATAACACCATCCATAGTTACTTGGAGTTCATCCTCTCTCATTGTAAATTGTAGATTGTGTGTGTATGTGTGTGTGCTTTCCACACTTGACTGAGGCTGTTCCTAACTGTACACATGATTGTAGTTGTGTTCACCCAAATCGACTATCCAGCTTATGGTAGATGACTGCTGGTCACATAATTTCTTGATATAAACAAGATTAGGATCAGTAGCCTATCAGACATTCCTTTTTGTTTCTTTCTGTTTGTTTGTTTGGCCACTCCACGTGTGTGGCTTGTGGGATCTTAGTTCCCTGACCAGGGATTGAAGCCAGGCCCTTGGCAGAGAAAGCACCAAGTCCTAACTGCTGGACTGCCAGGGAATTCCCTCAGACATTCCTTTTTGAATGGACAAATGTTATATGCTGCACAAGATCTTGTTCCAGAACCCTAGGAATCTGTATAATGTCTCTCATATTGGAGCTTTCCAGAGACACCATATGCCATTCCTATCTACCACAGATAACACAAGCACTATAGAGTCTGCGGGGTGAGATTGCTGAATACAGGGCAGCTTGTACCAAAGCCTGAACCTGCTGAAGAATTCTCCTTTTCTCTGGACCCCACTCAAATATGGCAGCCTTCTGAGTCACTCAGTTGGAGCAATATTTTCAATTGTACTATATGTTGTCTGCAAAATACAAAGTGATTGTCATCATGTACTGTGCCTCTCTCTTCATGGTAATAATTGAAACATTCAATAACTCATCCTTGGACTTCCCTGGTGGTGCAGTGGTTGAGAGTCCACCTGCTGATGCAGGGGACACGGGTTCGTGCCCCAGTCCGGGAAGATCTCACATGCCGCGGAGCTGCTGGGCCCGTGAGCCATGGCCGCTGAGCCTGCGCGTCCGGAGCCTGTGCTCCGCAACGGGAGAGGCCACAACAGTGAGAGGCCCGCATACCACAAAAAAACAAACAAACAAACAAACAAAAAACCTCATCTTATATCTTGGAGGTGATGTCTCCAAACCATTAGATATTAAAAATGTCCCTATAGTGCAAGTCCCTGAAATTGTGTAGGGTTTATTTCTCACCATTTTCCAGGGCTTGCAGAATACTTTCCAGTTTTGACTTTAAGGGTAACATTAATCTTTGCTATATAATCTGATGTGTTTTTTAATTTCTCTAACTGACTTTCTTGACTAAAGGGGAAGAAGTTTCTAGGTCTTCAACTTGGCTTCTATTACCATAATCCCACTTAGTAAGTCCTAGAACTACTGTGAGTATGTGATTGTTCTGCCCAGTATATTTCTACATTATGTAGTGAAAGACCAGGGAAAAGACAACAGGAAGGGTCCATGGAATCACTGGACGTATTGTGAGATGAACTGAGTCCATAACGTAGTGGACACTAGAGAATACACCCTCCTTGGTAACTGAGCAATTCTGTTAGCATGCTTTCTGTAGATAGAAAGTCAGGACCTAAAGGTATTTTTACTTTCAAACAGCCACCAGTCTCCTTTAATTCAAGCTGGTGGCACTTTTCCCACATAGATTTTGGTTACCACCAATGAGATGTTGAGTAATGTTAATGCTTCCTTTGTATTCTTTTAATCACCTTAATGGAGGTAGGGTCCTCTTGCCCCTTCTGGGGAATATATTCATCTGATGCTTCTCTGTTTTTATGTAATAAATATATCCTTCAATGCATGCCTTTCTAAGTCTTTTCAATCCTGCCTCAAACTCTAATGGTAGTTCCACATCTTTATCTCTTCTGGCTTGGGTGTCATTCTAGCAGCATAATAGGTCAGGTTCCTGAGTTATAGGACAATGATCTCATATCAGTAAATCTCCATTATCCAGACTCCCATGTCACCTAGTTCACTCTTGAGATCGACACCAACATATTTTCTCCTGGTTCCTATTGGTAACTGGTAGCCTGATTCTGCTGCTTTTCCTTTCCTTTAATTTATATTTTCTCCCTTCCTTCCTTCTTTCCTTCCTTCCTTCCTCCCTCCCTCCCTCCCTCCCTCGCTCCCTTCTTTCTTTGTTCTTTCTATCTTTTCTTTCTTTCTTTTCTCTCTCTCTCTTTCTTTCTTTCTCTCTTTCTTTCTTTCTTTCTTTCTTTCTTTCTTTCTTTCTTTCTTTCTTTCTTTCTTTCTTTCTTTCTTTCTTCTCTCTCCCCCACCCACCCTTTCTTATTTATGTATTTATTTATTTATTTAGGTAAAAATCCATTTCCCGGTATTGCAGAGAATATTTCTTCATTGCTCAGGCTATGCTTACACCTACTTAATTTTTGGTCTGGAAGCAATATGGAGGTAAAGCTATGTTTTGAGGAGGATAAAATAATCTTTTGAGACCTTTTCATGGTTTATAGGCAGTGGGAGACTGCTTTGCTATAGCAAGGTGAAAAGGACCCCTTTTACTGGCCAATAGTATAGGCTCTAACCTAGGGGAAAATGGAGGTTCAGATGTTCCTATCTCAGTTCTCAGGGTCCCATACCTTCCTTGTCAGAACTTTAACTCTACCAAACTGTGAATTCAGTCAACTTTTAAAATGAGTCAACTCTCTCAAACCTTTGATTTTACCCTTTTATCTGCCGTCCTTAAAATATAACCTCACTTATCAGCATCAACTCTTTTAGTTTGGGATCCTTCCAAAGAATATCCTGAAACAACTGTACACATAGTTTATTTAGGAGGTAATCCCAGGAAGAATAATGGATGAGGTGAGAAGTGAGAAAGCTAAGAAAATTATGAAAAAGAGGTTAATGTTATGGTCAAGTAGGACTCCACTTTAAAATCTCTGAGAGACTGTGTAAAATCTCAACTTAGAATTGTTCTGTAAAGTGACAAACGTTGTGTCCACAGGCATGCGTCCCTCATTGGTTGATACATTAATACTTCTCACCTACCTGTTGTATGGGCTGATGATACTCTTATAAATAGAGATACCCTGCAGCTGAGCAACAGAGAAAGCCACTCCCATGTAAGGAAACTGTTTGAAGATGGTTTTCTAGGTAGGTGGAGGGCTTTGGGCTTGTTTATCCAACAGAGGCAATGTTGGCTTATACCAAGCCAAGATAGTAGAAATATAAATATAGATTGAAATATATTTGTTTATTTTACATTGTTGAGTTCATCTGTAACATTATGGAAGACAGGTCCAATAGTGTAATGTGTGTAAGGACAGACTACATTGCTTTAAAGAATGTGTTTAAGTTTTAGAAATAGAGCCTGAATTAGTTAGCTAACTCTAAATAATACTGCATAAAATCTATCCGAAAGTCAGTGTCTTGGAAAACAAATTATGCATTCTCATGAAGTTTGAGGCTGGCAAAGGGTCAGAGTATATTTTTCAGGCTGGGACTTCTGGGAAGCTCTGTTTCATGTTATAGGCCTTCAGGGCTAGCCCTGCCTCACATATCTGTCATCCTCCTGGGAGCAATAGACTGTCCAGGATATGCTCTTCTCATGGTAACAACATAGGTACAAGAGGGCAAGCAGCACCAAAAGAGGTCTCTGAATGTCTAGGCCCACTGCCATATTAACCAACATTTGTAAGAGAGAATAAACCTGACTCCATATTGGATCTATTCCTTTAGCTCTAACCCTTGTGCTCTGTTGCTTGTGCTTAGGCTGTCTCTGCACCTTTGTAAAAGGATGTTGCTTATAGCCTGAAATATATATGATAGCCCATTCTCAAGACCCTGACCTTTAAAGGTATAACAACAATTTTTCATTCATATAGAGATAAAAAGTTGCAGAACAGAGAATAACTCTTAGAACACTGTGGCCAGGCCTACATGGACAACTGCAAGAACAAAGGATTCCAGAACCAAGAAATGTGCAACAATCAGCCACACACCCTCTCCTTTTAGCATAAAAGAAGCCTCAATTCTAACTCTGGTAAGATTGTTCTTTGAGACACCAGTCCACCATCTTCTTGGTCTGCTGGTTTTCCAAATAAAATTGCGATTCCCTGCCCCAACACCGCATCTCTCAATTTATTGGCTTGCCAGCAGTGAGCAGTACAAGCTTCGACTTGGTAACACATTCAGAAGACCAAAACTTGACTACCACTAAGGTGAGGTAACTGAGACTCTCACTTGGGGCACAAAAGTGAGGGGCTGCCAGAAACCTTAATGGGCAAGATGAAAAACATTTTAACGCAATATTTTAAAAATGCAAAAAGTTCCACAAAGAACAAAATATCAAGCAAACTTATTTTATAGAGGTATGATTAACATATAAAAAGTTATATATACTTATGCATACAACATAATGAATTCAGAGATAAATATATATCTGTGAACTATCACCATAATCTATACCATAAACATATCCAACACCTCCAAAAGTTTCCTCTCACCATATTTTATTTATCATAATAATTATTATTATTTTAATCTGGCCTTGAATGTGCATGGCCTTGCTTCACCTTCCTTACCTTAATCCTACCTGGCAAGTCACATAGCCAAGCTTAAGTTGACAGGGTGATAAATGTACTCTACCTATGGAGGTAGGATTTGAAGAATAAAGTATTTTGAACAATAATTTTAAAAATAAACAATATGTCTAAATATTTCAATGAAGAACTCATATCTGAGGGAAATAGGACTGATAGAGTGATAAATCTAGTAATGAGAAAATGCTGTAGGATGAAGGAAACATGCTTATACACATAATAACATGCATAAAAGCCCCATTATAAAGACTTTAAGATGTATTATTAGACAAAGTGACTTAACTAGCTTGGTAGAAGAGACAACATAAAGTAGATAAAGAAATAAAGATTTTCTAGAATAATTTTTATATAATAGCCAAAATCTGCAAAGATTGTTATTTAGGAATACAGAAGATCCATTTGGTGAAGCTACACAATTCTTGTGTTGATGAACTGTCTAATGAAGAGATTTTTGTTAAATATGCTCTTTTCAAGCATATTTACATATATATTTTCATATATACTTATATGAAAATATATACTTATATATATACTTATATACTTATATATATATATACTTATATATATATATTATGTATACTTATAAACATAATCTTTTTCATATATTCTCAGTGAATATTCTGAAGCATTTTATTCAACACTGACGAAATTGTGTCTTATTACCAGCAATTTCTTGCTTCTGTACTATTTCTTGGAGATATTTTCCCTAATGTATTATATGAAGATAGTGAATTATATTGTACATAAGTCCAAGCTTAGTATTTTTTTAAAACAAATTAAGACTATTGAGCCCTTTGGAAAAGTTGGAAATATCAGGGAAATGTAAAAAACAAAAACTGTAATTTTGATTTGCAAATATTTATATAATGAAACAGATATTTGCTTTAGCTTTCTTTTTTTAATTTTAAAGTCAGTACTTTCTTGTGTTTTTTAATATATTTTGTTTGCATCTTGCAAAACTGAGATGGAGATAATTACCTTAATAACATTTTAAGCAATACGTGTTGAGCTATAGATAACATTTCTAAAATATATTAAAATTTAAAATTTTATAAATATATATACTTTTTTCAGCTGAAGTTTTAAGTGTCCAAAATTTTCATATAATTTGTTTTTGGAGGAAGAATTATAGAAAGTTCACATAATTTTTCCATATAGCTCAATGTTTATAGGTTCACTGTGGTCATCTATCTACTAAATTAGTAGATTGTTTTTGGGGAGAGGAGTTGGTTAATTTGTATCTTTAATGTCATTACAGGTCTACAGTTAAAATCACAACAACAAAAATATAAGGTATTTTAGTGAGAGCACTTATTGTCATTTAAAACACAAAAATTATATGTTCATCAGAATTTGTACCTATTCTATGTTTTTTACTTGATCTCAGTTGTTAACTTTGGTTATTACTTGGAATCCAAAGATTGTATATGAATTCTTATGATATCTTATAATTTCCAATAGAGTAATAGTCTATACTTTCTAAACATAAAATAATTGAAAAATACATATTATCTTACTGCTTTTGCTTACAGCCATGTTCTGTATTATAACTCTTCTTCTGAACAACCTTAACAAACATAATTGCAATGTATTTACTTATAAAGCCTTCAGCTACCCTAAAGTATAAAAGGGATACTTACAGCTGATACTCAGCAGAAGTTTTACCTAGTTTTCATTAAAATAGTTTAACTTTATTGGTCAGAGTTGTCATTTACATGCAACTGTGCTACATAAGATGACAACATTTATTATGTTGCAGAACAACTTTTAAATAGCTGACACAATTTTTTAGTGATAAATTACCAATAGAAAAATAGGTCTTCCATTTATAAACTTTAGAGAAGATATTCACAAAGCCCTAAAACTATTTTCACCCCATATATGTGTTACATTTGACAACACTAAAAAAATATATTCTACTTAGATGGATATGGTATAAAGTGTTATTGCAATTTGAAATTAATAAGAATACAGTACAATGTTGATGATATATTTTCCAAACTCATAGGCTTCATCTTTAATATTTAGCATTCTTGCTCTATAAACTAAAAATCATTAGTTAAAGTAGTATATTGGGATTTCTTTATATGATAAAAATATGGATAAATTTATTTCTATCAAATGACTACCTTATTTACTATATTAAAAAAGTCATATAGTTAAGTTATAATTTCAAAATCCATAGTAACAGTGACAAGCATCTGATAAGGTAGACCAATATAAAAGTGGGAACTTTAAAGAGTTGAAGTCAACTCTAATAGATAGGAGCAAATAACCCTAAAAAACAATTCATTAAAATGAAACATAGATCGCTAGATTGTAAGCAAAGAGAAATACTGATATTTCTATTGTTATATTTATTATGTATTTACATTTTTTATATGTTTATTATTATATCACATTAACTAATAAAGGTGTCTATTTAGAGTAGATATACCCATTAGGTATGATTTAAATTTTCAGATTTTAGAATTTTTAATATTAATTAATCAAGGGGAAAATTACCCAATTTACTTACCTTTTCTTACTCCCTTTGTTCCTTTTTCTTTTAATACTTAATAACCTCATTCTTTTCCCAATAAGAAAAATAATCAAATATTTGAAAAGAGTCAAATTTATGTTGATTGACCCATAAAATCACAATTTTATAATTTTAAAAACTGTGACTTTATTACTCTTAGAATTACATATACTGAATATTATTGCAGAGGAAGTAGGTTAAGTTTATCATAATAGTGAGCATATCCTTGAGATATGCCTCTTGAGCAAAAAGCCTGGAATTATGAACATGGTATTAATAATATCAATTTAATGAAGTAATATTACATTTCATATGCTTATGCTGAGATGAATTCTGGAATAATATCCTGAGGACATACAGATATAATGAGGAAACATTTTTTCAAGAAATATTAAATCTCAGTAAAAACAGTAGAAGCCTGTGGCATTTGAGCCATGGCCCACTCCCTTCCCACCCTGTCCCAGTTCAATCTGATTGAAGCCTTACCCCTGAAATATTCATGCAAGAATACAGGGCTTCCTCTATCTTCAGCCCCCTGTCTAATGTCTAATGTCACTGTTTCTCCTCAGGAAGGGTAAGCTGGCAGTAATTCTCATCTTCCTAGCTCTGTGTTGCAGATGTACTATTTCAGGCAACAGCAGCTGAGAGGTCTGGATTTTCTACCTCCACCAAGGCAAAGGGTCTACCCTAGATGGAACAGACTTAGAATAATCATCCTCCTATCACTATTGCCCCAATCCTCTAGGAGAGCAAAATTTCTGTTCTGAAAGACGCAAGCTGAAGAGCTAAAGCTGAATTAGGAGATAAAACTACAAAGCAGTTACTATAAATATGTTCAAAGAACAAAAGAAAGCAACGTTTAAAGAAGTAAAGGGAAGTATGATGATTAAGTCTCACTAAATATAAAATAACAGTAAAGAAATAAAAATAAATTGTAATTTTGCAGTTGAAAAGTACAATAACTGAAATACAGAATTCACTAGAGAGGCTCAATGGTAAACTTGAACTGATGAAAGAAAGAGTCAGCAAACTTGAAGATAGAACAAAAGTGATAATGCAATCTGAATAATAGAGAGAAAAAAGAGAAATGAGGGATACTCTTTAGTGCACCAATATATACACAATAGCAATATCAGAAGATGAGGAATGAGAAGGGTAGAAAAGATATTCAAAGATAATGGCTAAAAATCTCATAATCTAGTTATCATCTGAAACTTTCATATCTATATATCTCATAATCTATTTCTATTGTCTTTTTTTATTGGTTATAGGTTACACTTATCTTTTCCTTCACAGGTTACAAAGTTGATTATATACTGGAAAATATTGATATGTTGTAGATATCCTGGATTATTTTATTTTTCCCAGGACAGTGTTCATTTGCTTTATATCCAATGGTTGACTTTTCTGGTCTATTTCCCTTGCAGTTGGCAGTAGTTAAAATACTTATTCTGTTCTTTCTGCCTTCCACCCATTACCTTCCATCATTACTGTTATGAACTGAATGTGTCTTGCCCCAAATTCGGGTTGAAATCTTACCTTCCAATGTGATGGTGTTAGAAGGTGGGGCCTTTGGGAGATGATTAGGTTATGAGCATGGAGTCCTCATGAATGGGATTAAAGCTTTTATAAAGCAGACCACAGAGATCTCTCACCACCACTTCCACCATGTGAGGATGGCTGTCTGCAGACCAGGAACTGGGCCTTCACCAAAAACCCAACCATGCTGGCACCATGAACTTTTAATTCCAGCCTCCAGAACTGTAAGAAATAAAATTCTGTTTTAAGCCATCCAATCCATGGTACTTTTATAGCAGCAAAAATTAAAACAATTATTCTTGATATTTACCACATCCATGGGAACTTGGGGGATAAGTCAGTGTTTTGAACAGAGTTTATACCAAGACTCTACTTTCCAGAATTTCCTCCCACTATCTAGGTGCCTCAGGAGTCTTAAAGTCTTTCTTTTGGCCTTTTAAAACAGTATCACCATTTCTTCTAATGGAGTTCCAGTATTCCTATATCATGAGGAGTGAAAATGCCCTCAGATAATAAATTGCAGACCAACATAATCACCAATGGCAGTTTTCTTAATTTTCTACCCCATTCACTTTCCAGATTTCTCTTGAATTATGTCATTCTTTAGGATTTTAAGTATCTTTAAACTACATTTCAGTGTGTGTTCTGTGTGTGTGGGTGTGTGAGATCCCCAAGAATCTGTTTGATCAAACTACTCCACCATTATCAGAAGCAGAAGTTGAATGCTCAAATGAAATTTCAGTGAAAAGCACTCATTTTTCCTCCAGCGTTTGTTCCTCAAACATTACCATATATTAATAGTCTCACAGTACTGATTCAGACTCTGAAAATCAGTTTCAACTACCTGTATATTAGAACACTGGTCACTATGTACATATAAAATAATTTGCCTTTGCATAGTTTATGTTATTAATAATATTATGGGGTGTCCAACACTGTCATTTGTAAAGTTAAATTTTGTAAAAAACTAGTTATGATCACTTCTCTCTCTCTCTTGCTCTTTTGAATGTATTTGTCATTACCTTGACAAATGATTGTACAAGCTTGTGACATTAAAAAAATGCAGGTTTGAAAGATGCATTTAATTTTTTTTAACATCTTTATGGAAGTATGATTGCTTTACAATGTTGTGTTAGTTTCTGCTATATAACAAAGTGAATAAGCTATATGTATAAATATATCCCCATTCACTTCATCCCAGCTTACTCTTCCCCCTCCCCGTGTCCTCAAGCCCACTCTCCATGTCTGCATCTTTATTTCTGTCCTGCCCCGAGTTTCATCAGAACCTTTTTTTTTTTCTTTTAGATTCCATATATACGTGTTAGCATACGGTATTTTTCTCTTTCTGACTTACTTCACTCTGTAGGACAGTCTCTAGTACATCCACCTCATTAAAAATAACACAATTTCATTTATTTTTATGGCCGAGTAATATTCCATTGTATACATGTGCCACAGCTTCTTTATCCATTCATCTTTAAATGCACACCTAGGTTGCTTCCATGTCCTGGCCATTGTAAACAGTGCTGCAATGAATATTGTGGTACATGACTTTTTGAATTATGGTTTTTGCAGGGTATATACACCCTACTGGGATTGTGGGGTCATATGTAGTTCTGTTTTTAGTTTTTTAAGGGACCTCCATACTGTTCTCCACAGTGGCTGTATCAATTTACATTCCCACCAACAGTGAAAGAGGGTTCCCTTTTCTTCACACCCTCTCTGGTATTTATTGTTTGTAGATTTTTGATGATGGCCATTCTGACATGTGTGAAGTGATAACACACTGTGGTTTTGATTTGCATTTCTCTAATGATTAGAGTTGTTGAGCATCCTTTCATGTGTTTGTTGGCAATCTGTATAACTTCTTTAGAGAAATGTCTATTTAGGTCTTCTGCCCATTTTTGGATTGGGTTGTTTGCTTTTTGATATTGAGCTGCATGGTGTGCTTGTATATTTTGGAGATTAATCCTTTATCAGCTGCTTCATTTGTAAATATTTTCTCCCATTTTGAGGGTTGTCTTTTTGAGTTGTTTATGCTGTGCAAAAGCTTTTAAGTTTCATTAGGTCCCATTTGTTTATTTTTGTTTTTATTTCCATTTCTCTAGGAAATGGGTCAAAAAGGATCTTGCTGTGATTTACATCATAGAGTGTTCTGCCTATGTTTTCCTCTAAGAGTTTTATAGTGTCTGGCCTCACATTTAGGTCTTTAATCCATTTTGAGTTTATTTTTGTTTATGGTGTTAGGAAATGTTCTAATTTCGTTATTTAACATGTAGCTGTCCAGTTTTCCCAGCACCACTTACTGAAAAGTCTATCTTTTCTCCATTGTAAATTCTTCCCTCCTTTGTCAAAGATAAGATTACCATATGTGTGTGGCTCTATCTCTGAGTTTCTATCCTGTTCCATTGATCTATATTTCTGTTTTTATGCCAGTACCATACTGTCTTGATTACTGTAGCTTGGTAGTATAGCCTGAAGTCAGGGAGCCTGATTCCTCCAGCTCCATTTTTCTTTCTCAAGATTGCTTTGGCTAGTCAGAGTCTTTTGTGTTTCCATACAAATTGTGAAATTTTTTGTTCGAGTTCCATGAAAAATGCCAGTGGTAGTTTGTCAGAGATTGCATTGAATCTGTAGATTGCTTTGAGTAGTATAGTCATTTTCACAATGTTGATCCTTCCAATCAAAGAACATGGTATTTCTCTCCATCTGTTTGTATCATCTTTCATTTTCATCAGTGTCTTATAGTTTTCTGCATACAGGTCTTTTGTCTCCTTAGGTAGGTTTATTTCTAGGTATTTTATTCTTTTTGTTGCAATGGTAAATGGGAGTGTTTCCTTAATTTCTCTTTCAGATTTTTCATCATTAGTGTATAGGAATGTAAGAGATTTCTGTGCATTAATTTTGTATCCTGCTACTTTACCAAATTCATTGATTAGCTCTAGTAGTTTTCTGGTAGCATCTTTAGGATTCTCTATGTATAGTATCATGTCATCTGCAAACAGTGACAGCTTTACTTCTTCTTTTCTGATTTGGATTCTTTTATTTCTATTTCTTCTCTGATTGCTGTGGCTGAAACTACCAAAACTATGTTGAATAATAGCGATCAGAGTGGGCAACCTTGTCTTGTTCCTGATCTTAGAGGAAATGGTTTCAGGTTTTCACCATTGAGAACAATGGTGGCTGTGAGTCTGTCATATATGGCCTTTATTATTTTAAGGTAGGTTCCCTCTAGGCCCACTTTCTGGAGAGTTTGTATCATAAATGGGTGTTGAATTTTGTCAAAAGCTTTTTCTGTATCTATTGAGATTATATTATGATTTTTATCCTTCAGTTTGTTAATATGGTGTATCACATGGATTGATTTGCATATACGGAAGAATTGTTGCATTCCAGGGATAAACCACACTTGATCATGGTGTATGATGCTTTTAATGTGCTGTTGGATTCTGTTTGCTAGTATTTTGTTGAGGATTTGTTCATCAGTGATATTAGCCTGTAGTTTTCTTTTTTTGTGACATCTTTGTCTGGTTTTGGTATCAGGGTGATGGTGGCCTCGTAGAATGTTTGGGAATGTTTCTCTCTCTGCTGTACTTTGGAAGAGATTGAGAATGATATGTGTTAGCTCTTCTCTAAATGTTTGATAGAATTAGCCTGTGAAGCCATCTGGTCCTAGGCTTTTGTTTGTTGGAAGATTTATAATCATCAGAGTTTCCATTTCAGTGCTTGTGATTGGTCTGTTTATATTTCCTATTTCTTCCTGTTTCAGTCTCAGATCATTGTGCTCTTCTAAGAATTTGTCTACTTCTTCCAGGCTGTCCATTTTATTGGCATATAGTTGCTTGTAGTAATGTCTCATGATCCTTTGTATTTCTGCAGTGTCAGTTTTTCTCCTTTTTCATTTCTAATTCTGTTGATTTGAGTCTTCCCCCTATTTTATTTTGATGAGTCTGGCTAATGGTGTATCAATTTTATCTTTCCCAAACCCATATTTTAGTTTTATTGATCTTTGCTATTGTTTCCTTCATTTCTTTTTCATTTATTTTTGATATGATCCTTATGATTTCTTTCCTTCTGCTAATTCTGTTTTTTTTTTTATTGCTGTTCTTTTTCTTTCTCTAATTGCTTTAGGTGTAAGGTTAGGTTGTTTATTTGACATATTTCTTGTTTCTTGAGGTAGGATTGTATTGCTATAGACTTCCCTCTTAAAACTGCTTTTGCTGCATCCCATTCATTTTGGGCCATTGTCTTTTCATTGTCATTTGTTTCTAGGTATTTTTTTATTTCTCCTTTGACTTCTTCAGTGATCTCTTTGTTATTTACTAGTGTATTGTTTAGCATCATGTATTTGTATTTTTTAGTTTTCTTCCTGTACTTGATATCTAGTCTCATAGCATTGTTGTTGGAAAAGATACTTGATACAGTTTCAATTTTCTTAAATTTCCCAAGGCTTGATTTATGCCCCATGATATGATCTATCTTGGAGAATGTTCCATGAGCACTTAGAAGAAACTGTATTCTATTGTTTTTGGATGGAATGTCCTATAAATATCAGTTAAGTCTATCTGGTCTAGTGTGTCTTTCAAAGCTTGTGTTTCCTTAATTATCTTCATTTTAGATGATCTGTCCCTTGGCGAAAGTGGGGTGTTGAAGTCTCTGACTATTATTGTGTTACTGTCAGTTTCCCCTTTTATGGCTGTTAGCATTTGTCTTGTGTATTGAGGTGCTCCTATGTTGGTCGCATAAATATTTGCAACTGTTATATCTTCTTCTTGGATTGATCCCATGATCATTTTGTAGTGTCCTTCTTTGGCTATTGTAAGTCTTTATTTTAAAGTCCATTTTGTCTCATATAAGAATTGCTGCTCCAGCTCTCTTTAGATTTACATTTACATGGAATATCTTTTTCCGTACTCTCACTTTCAGTCTGTATGTGTCCCTAGGTGTGAAGTGGGTCTTTTGGAGACAGCATTTATATGGGTCTTGATTCTGTGTCCATTCAGCCAGTCTGTGTCTTTTGGTTGGCACATTTAATCCATTTACATTTAAGGTAATTATCGACATGTATGTTCCTATTACCATCTTCTTAATTGTTTTGGGTTTGTTTTTGTAGGGCTTTTCCTTCTCTTGTGTTTCCTGCCTAGAGAAGTTCCTTTAGAATTTGTTGTAAAGCTGGTTTGGTGTTGCTGAATTCTCTTACCTTTTCCTTGTCTATAAAGTCTTTCATTTCTCCATCGAATCTGAATGAGATCTTTGCTGGGTAGAATAATCTTGGTTGTAGGTTTTTCCCTTTCATCATTTTAAATATGTCCTGCCACTCCCTTCTGGCTTGCAGAGTTTCTGCTGAAAGATCAGCTGTTAACCTTATGGGGTTTCCCTTGTATGTCATTTGTTGCTTTTTCCTCACTGCTTTTTTTTTTTTTTTTTTTGCAGTACACGGGCCTCTCACTGTGTGGCCTCTCCCGTTGTGGAGCACAGGCTCCGGATGTGCAGGCTCAGCGGCCCTGGCTCACGGGACTAGCCGCTCCGCGGCATGTGGGACCTTCCCAGACTGGGGCATGAACCCATGTCCCCTGCATCGGCAGGCAGACTCTCAACCACTGCACCACCAGGGAAGCCCCCCTTGCTGCTTTTAATAATTTTTCTTTGAATTTAATTTTTGATAGTTTGATTAATATGTGTCTTGGCATATTTCTCCTTGAATTTATCCTGAATGGGACTCTCTGTGCTTCATGGACTTGATTGACTATTTTCTTTCCCATGTTAGGGAAGTTTTCAACTATAATCTCTTCAAATAGTTTCTCAGACCCTTTCTTTTTCTTCTTCTTCTGGGACCCATATAATTCGAATGTTGATGAACTTAATGTTGTCCCAGAGGTCTCTGAGACTGTCCTCAGTTCTTTTCATTCTTTTATCTTTATTGTGCTGTGAGGCAGTTATTTCCACTATTTTATCTTCCAGGTCACTTATCCGTTCTTCTGCTTCAGTTATTCAGATTCCTTCCAGAGTATGTTTAATTTCATTTATGGTGTTGTTCATCATTGTTTCTTTGCTCTTTATTTCCTCTATGTCCTTGTTAAACATTTCTAATATTTTCTCCAACATATTTCCTAGATTTTGGATCATCTTTACTATAAGTACTCTGAATTCTTTTTCAGGTAGACTACCTATTTCCTCTTCCTTTTTTTGGTCTCATGGGTTTTTACCTTGCTCCTTCATCTGCTGAATATTTCTCTTTCTTCTCATTTTGTTTATCTTTCTGTGTTTGGATTCTCCTTTAGCAGGCTGCAGATTTGTAGTTTCCATTATTTTTGGTGTCTGTCCCCATTGGGTGAGGTTGGTTCAGTGGCTTGTGTAGGGTTCCTTGTGGAGGGGATGGTGCCTTTGTTCTGGTCAGTGGGACTGTATCTTATCCTTTTGGGGGGCAGGGCCACATCTGGTGGTGTGTTTGGAGGGTCTGTGAACTCAGTATGACTTTAGGAAGCCTCTCTGCTAATGCACAGGGTTGTGTTCCTGGCTTGTTAGTTGTTTGGCATGGGGCATCCAGTACTGGAGCTTGCTGGCCATTGCGTGGAGTTGGATCTTTGGTTTGAGATGAAGATCTCTGTGAGAGTTCTCACTGATTGATATTACATTGGGCCAGGAGATTTCTGGTGGTCCAATGTCCTGGACTCAGCCCTCCCACCTTGGAGTCGCAGGCCTGACACATGGCTGCAGCACAAAGACCCTGCCAGACACACAGCTCAGAAGAAAAGGAAGAGAGAAAAACAAAAGCAAAAACAAAAACAAAAAAAATGAACAGACAGATCCCTAGGACAAATGGTAAAAGCAAACCTATACAGACAAAATCTCATAAAGAAGCATATAGATACACACTCCAAAAATAGAAAAGGGGGAAAAAAAAAATATATATATATAGCAAGCAACAAAACCAATAAACAAATTCATCAATGATAATAAATACTAAATACTAAACTAAGATAAACATAAAACCAGAATCAGATTAGACACAGAAAGCAAACCCCAAGTCTTCAGTTGCTCCCAAAGTCCACCACCTCAATTTTGGGAACATTCATTGTCTATTCAGGTATTCTTCAGATGCAGGGTTTAACAAGTTGATTATGGCGATTTAATCTGCTGCTCCTGAGGCTGCATGGAGAAATTCCCCTTTCTCTTCTTTTTTCACACAGCTCCTGGGGTTCAGCTTTGGTTTTGGCCCCACTTCTGTGTGTAGGCCACCTTCAGGAGTCTGTTCCCCACCCTGACAGGAGGGGGTTAAAACAGCAGCTGATTAGGGCTCTCTTGCTCTCAGGCCAGGGGGAGGGAGGGGTATGGTTGTTGTAAGTGGAATTCGAGGTGAGCCTGCAGGGGCAGAGGCTGGCGTGACATTGCAACAGCCTGAAGTGTGCCATGTGTTCTCCTGGGGAACTTGTCCCTGGATCACTGGACCCTGGCAATGGTGGGCTGCACAGGTTCCCAGGGTGGGTGTGGATAGTGACCTGTGCTTGGACACAGGATTCTTGGTGGCAGTGGCAGCAATGGTAGTGGTTCATGCCCTTCTCTGGGGTCTGAGCTGATAGCCGCAGTTCACACCCATCTCTGGAGCTTGCTTAGGTGGTGCTCTGCCTGCTGTGGGCACACTGGGAAGGAATCCCCTCTCCTCAATCACCCCGAAACAAAGGTCTCTTGCCTCTCTGGCAGGTTCAGACTTTTCTCCGGAGTTTATCCCGGCTAGCTATGGCACATTAGCCCCCTTCAGGCTGTGTTCATGCAGCCAACCCCAGTCCTCTCCCTGCGCTCCGACTGAAGCCCGAGCCTCAGCTCCCAGCCCTGCCCGCCCCGGCGGGTGAGCAGACAAGCCTCTCGGGCTGGTGAGTGCTGGTAAGCATCCATCCTCTGTTCGGGAATCTCTCCGCTTTGCCCTCTGCACCCCTGTTGCTGTGCTTTCTTTTGTGGCTCTGAAGCTTCCCCCCACACGCACCCCATCCTCATAAGTGAAGGAACTTCCTAGGGTGTGGAAACTTTTCGTCTTCACAGCTTTGTCCCAGAGGTGTGGGTCCACTCCCTATTCTTTTATCTCTGTTTTTCCTTTTTTCTTTTGCCCTACCCAGGTATGTGGGGATTTTCTTACATTTTGGGAAGTCTGAGGTCTTCTGCCAGCATTCAGCAGGTGTTCTGTAGGAGTTGTTCCACATGTAGATGTATATTTGATGTATTTATGGGGAGGAAGGTGATCTCCATGTCTTAATCCTCCACCTTCTTGAAGGTCATTTAATTTTTAACTCTTTATTCTTATTAAAAATTAAGTTTGTTTCTTACTGCCGAAAAAGATTTTTAATTATATCAAAAAAGAAGTCACTGTACTTTGAAAATTACTTTGGAACTTTGATGGATTCCTGATGATTTTTGACAATATTTTATAATATATAGGGTCATGGTGACTAGAATAAATAAATCAGAGGAAAAATAAACTAATTTTGAGGTGCTCATTTTCTGCTTTTGCTTGTTTTACAAAGAAGTTGCACTTGCACAATTATTTGTAAATATTCACATTATCCATTCCCAACTTAAGATCTATTCATAATTTATATTTATGGCATTCTGAGGGCAATATTAATATTACCATTTTAATCAAAAGATTAAATTTAAATGAACATTTATTAATAACTTATCTAGTTTCTATGAATAGAAGACAAACCACAAGGCAGTAATAGCACTGAAAAAAATAAAGATTTAATACATAAAAAGCAACACATACCATAATAGAGCATACTGTAATAAAAATTAAAGATAATGGAGAAATGACGTGACAATTTACACTTTGTTTATTCAAGGTTGACTGAGATCAAATGGCCAATGTTGTTCCTTTAGGAAATGCACATACTTTCAAGGTGTATTTTGAAGAACATTATAAAATGTCCAAGAGAATCAATAAAATTTTATTCCAGTTATGTGAGATACACATGTGCAATGTTAAATTATCACCTTTTCCTCTGACATCACCAAGGAGCCACTTGTAGATCATTGTCCTGTGGTCTGAGCAGCACTCACAGATTAAAAACATTAGCAGTAAGAAGCAGAAAAATCTAGTCTGAGAAAATATTGTTCCATAAATATTATCTATTAGTCTATAACCTTTGTCTACATCACAGAGCTTTCAGAACTGGCTAATGTGGTACAAGTGTGATGTTGATATTCCAGTAACAACACTTCCTGGTCTCTTTTTTTTCTTTAGATGCTTTGATGTTGATTTGAAATAAAAGTTAATCATTAGTATTGTTCTGTAATGCACATAGATAGAAGAGGATATCACTGAGCTATTATTAAAATATTATGTTATGAATCAGTCAAACATTACATTTACAGGATTTTTATTTTATCTTATATAATTTATGATAAGCACAGCATATATCTAAGAAGCACTATAACCATTAAATAATGAGGGGTAAAAGATAGCTCACTTTTGGAGTAAAATATTCAGAAAAATACATCAGATGACATCTGCAGAAAACCATCATTGACTTAGTACTTGAAATTTTCATAAGTTTACAGTAGAAAGCATTCTTTTGAGTACTTAAATAACTGCAGAATGGAAGACATTCTTGTCATTCATGGAAGAGCATTTAAATTCAAAATAAATTTGATAGTTTGCTGACATACTCAGCATTTTTTAAATTAAAATTAACGAAAAAGATGCAATGAAGAAGAAAAACAAACAAAAATCTGGCAAATAGTGTCCAGAAGCAAGGTACTAAATATGAGTTATCAACATTAACTATGTTGTTAACTTTAATACAAAAATTATGGAAGATATATACTAATAATGTAGAAACAATTTGTGTAGGCAAGATTAGGGTATCAGAATTTTAGTCAGTAATTTTTGTCGTTATACTAAATATCTCTATTTTGTTATAGTTCCTGCAACTTGGGATAAATCAGGATCATTTGGGCAAGTACAAAGGAAAATAATTAAAAGGTTTAAATGATTAAAGTGTAATATATGTATTTAGGATTAAGAGATTTCAGTATTCAACCAGAAGATGAACAGTCTCTTGATGATGATGGAATGACTTATATCCTTTAAAGAGAGAGAACTGAACCTCTATGCAAACTTGAGCTTCTATGTCTGTTTATAACTAGTTTTGATTTTTAGGACAGATTTTGCTCTAACTGAAGAATGGCAACAGCAGCAGCAGCTGCAACAACAACAAACAGAGAGAAACAACAATAACGAAATCTTGTTGCTCAAAACCCACACTATCTCGTGGTTGAGGTGTCCATGCCACCTACATCTGCACACTGCCGTATGTCCTCATTGAATATGCTGGTACGCTGGCTTGTCCCACATAGCCACCAGGGAAACGCTGTCAAGTTCTGTCATATTCTGTCACTGAACACCTGTCCTGCACGGCCATCAGTCTATAAGTGCTCTAAGTTTTCAGGCTCCTCTTTCAGACCTTAGGCATTTAATGTCTAGAGCTTGTAACAACCACCCTATGTCTCTTTATCAGAGCCTTGGAACTCTGGTCACTCAGAGTGGACTCTGAGACAAAAACAGCATTTTATCATCCAAATAAGGATATTCCTTCTCTGACACAAGGCTCTCAGTCTGATGGCAAGCCTTTTGACACCAGCCTTCCCCATCTGAACTACAGAACAGTGGACATTGTTTGAGTGACTGTCCCTCAGGTGTCCCATGGATGGTACTAGTACCATATACTAGATGCATAGGAAGTTTTCGTTATACATAATGAACACCTTAAGACATTAAGGCTTAATTCTCTTTAGGTCCCTGGTGGGGAAATTCTAAGTTTCTAGGTCATGCTTGTACAACTTCTTTCAGGTGATTAATTCTCCATAATCATCTGGAAATTGACTCTGAGAGTTGAAGGTGGTAGTGGAGGTGATGACTCTGAAATTAACTCTGCACCCTCCTTATTCTTTGCTTTCCATTCTAAATAAGTGAGAGGAGTCAAACTTATTTTTCTTTGTTCTCTCTCTCTCTCTCTTTTTTTTTTCCAGAGATTTTTCTATCATGTTCTCTTTTCTCTGCCCGAAGGGATAGGTTTGGGATGGACACCAAGCTCTGTTATCCTTCTAACTAGTGGAAATGGCTGTCTGCATGTTTTTTAAAAAATTCTATGGCTCTGAGTCAATCACACATGAATTCTGATAAAAGAGTTTTAGGATGATTAGGAATTACTGAAAATAAGAATATACTGGTTTAATACTGACTTGATATTTTAAAAACATTAATCCTGTAAAGCAACAATCTGAATATAATTCTGAAGCATTCTGTAGCTTATCTAAATTTGTGAAACTCTGTATAAGAATTTACATGAATGTGTTGATGAGACCCCAACAAAATTCCATGCTGATTTTAAAGCAGATCATGTTTTGTAAATATTTCCAAGAAACGGAGGACAACTTTTCATGTATTATGTCACTTACAACCTGTGTGACCCTGACAAGTTGCCAATTCTCTTTGAGTTTTGTTTTTCTCTTCAGTCAAATAGGAATAATGACCTATTTGTCTCACAGTATATTAGAATCATAAGGCATGATTATTAAAAAAGAGATATTACAAAGTATAAATTACTTCTTAAAAAAATAACATCATTTTCTTTAAAACTCCAACTAAGGTAGAAAGTCTCCTCTTAAGCATGCAGTAATTAGTTAAGATTTGGAATTCATTGTCACAGCTTGTACTTTCTCAGTTCTCACGCATATGAACTGCACTCATTTCCTCTGCACAGCTTGACCTTTTCTAAAATGCACAGGATTGCCTAACTGCAACTTGCATTGATGTGCTGTGCTTATCGGTAATTGAAAAAGTTCCAGCTCCATAAATTTCCAAACACCTGCATTGAAAAAAATATATCTTTAAAATTTTAGTTTATTGGATAGTACCCAAATTATTCTTAGTTCATTATTTCCTACATTTGAGAAGTGACTATTATGTAGTGTATTTCTTAATATTGCCAAGTCCATATTACATAAATAACTTTATTCTTTAAAATTATTATTTTTTAAATTGCCGTTGCATTTATTGTTTCCTAACAAATGAGAGTGAGTTATTTAAAATAACAAGCTGACATAAATAAAAATTGGGGGGATGATCTACTAAAAAGGGAATATCTAAAAAAATTTTAAGTAATATATCTTAGGCATTTTCTTTCTTAATTTCTCTTATTAATACATCCTAAGTGTAGAACTCATCTTTTCTCTCATTACTCCACAGACCAGTAAGGGATAAGATTTAATTTTTAAAGAAAATTGATTGAAGGCTCAAAAGAAGATAAAACAGACCATAAATCACAATTACTATACAAGTTCAAGGAACTTTAGGGTCACTTATTGAACTACTTCTCTGGCTGGCTCCTAGCCTCATCCATCCTCCCACCCCCAATATGATGTGAGCCAGCCTGTGTGTTTCCACCACAGCCTTTCTGGCATCCCCTCCTAGAATTCAGATAAAAAATATTCAAGAACACCAAGTGAGCAGACAACACAGACACAGCTCAGAAAATTTGTAAGTACCTGTTTCTTTTCTCTACCTTCTTATTACCAACCAAAATTACAATGGATGACCCAAGGAAACACACCAACTTTAAGCTATGACTTCTATTATTCCCTGGAACATCCATGTATGCAATTACATTTTAAGAAACAATTCAATAATTTAATCTATTTTAAGTGGAAAAAAAAACCAGGTTGTAATATTAAGTTGCTATGAGCTGACACTTATCTTGCCCTTTCCACAGATAGGAGACATGCCCTGAGAAGAGGCAGGGAGGTAATTGCCTGCTATTTTAGATAAGATCAGCGAATTTCAAAATATACATGTTAGTACCGTACATCTTATAAGAAGGGGAAACTGAAATTTCCATCCAACGTTCTTTTGAAATGGAAGAAAATGGTAATGGAACTTTAGATGGAGGGAGAAGGGAAGAATCAACTTACTTTTTGTATTTTAATTTTCAAAGTGTTAATGTTTGGGGAAAATGTTCACATTATACTTCTAAGGAAAAATAAGCAGGTAATGAAACAGTATACTGCAGAAAAATGTGATTTAAAAAAAAAAATGTTAAACAGTCACACACACATATACACACAATGCACACACCCTGTCATCACAGGTCTACGTCTACAAAATGAGTCACACTTAATGTTCAAATAAGAGGACTTGTATCCCCAAGGGTGTGCTTTCTGTTGCCTGGAATCTCCAGCCTTGAGGAGCCTTCCTCCCTGTTTTGGCTGCCCATTTGAGAAGGCCCATATGAGCTTGCCACACAACTTGTCCACTGCAGTAACTCCACGGTTTCTGACACAATAATTTTCTCCAACTCCTTCCATAGCTGATGACTACGCCTCAGAGACTGCCAGAAGGACTCTCTGAGAAGCCAGTGCTAATGGTGTCCCTTGTGAAATCCCAGTTCTATGACAAGGATGCTGCATCCGAACTCTCCAAGGTGAGAAAATGGTGCTGGATTGCATGTAGAGCTGGTAAACTGGATCTTTCCACAGCTTCCTGCCACAAATTGTCACTTAGGTTTCTAAGCAACATTGTTCATTTTCATTGCTTACCAAATTCATAAAAAAATTTTCTGCTTTTCCTTTTCAATCTTTTCCTGTAGTGTCAACCAACCAGCAAAAATACTAAAACACAAAACAAAACAAAAAAAACAACCAAACAAAAAACTAAAAAAAACCCAAACCTTTAAAAATAAAAAAAAGGAAAACTTCATTTTCTAGTAAACAAGAAAAAGTATTTAGCACAAAGCTGTAGAGATTTATATTCTATCTAAATATGCGTCTGCTTTTTTTTTGGTCTCCTAACACCCACCCAACTAAACAGAATTTTTGAAATAAAAATAAAATATCATTCTCAGTTTTAGAACAGAATCTGACAAATATTAATACTACCAAACCATAATACTAATAGCTATATTCAGGTTAAACATGACATATTCCTACTCTGAAACAATGAATATATATTTGCTTTGAATTTATATAACAAAAGGGCCACTTCTGATCATTATTTTTCTGAAGTAATAAAATGATTTTCCTAACTCACAGAGAAGAAGGAATAGTGAGAGAAAAGTCTGAAAAAAATATAACAGGTTGGAAATGAATGCATTTATTCCTGAATTATGGAAATAAGTACAATTTATATTTATTTGTAAATGTTTTACAAACACACATTAAAATGCTAAAATAATGCTATTAAAATGTGATTGCATATTTACATTCTCAAGAATCATGAAAATGTGTATGGGAGAGGGATGCTTGCAAATATTTTCTACTTATCCTGTCTTATATTGCCATTCAGCATTCAAGGCAATGGCACTGTGTCATGGTGAAGGGTATACACGCTGAAACTTGAGTTTGAATTTCACCTCTAATTCTTACCGTGCAACCACTGGTGTTGCATTCTTTGGGCTTCTGTTATCTCATCTTAAAATAGTTATAGTAAAAGTAAAAGGTCTTTTGTATGATTAGCTGATTTAATATATGTAAAATTTTAATTAGTGTTGGAGTTTACAAGGATTATGGAGTTTACTGGCTGTGTGCTCAGGCCAGTGTATAAACTTCGGGGAAACGTGGTCCTCTGTTGACTGACTTTGAAGATGATCTCTGTGCACTCAATTCTCTTTCATAATTCTGAACATAACCTGTAATATCTGAATCGAGTTGTGGTATTTTTGCTCTCTTAGAGAAAAGTAAAATTAAATGTATAATGTGTTCAGACAATTTTAAGTGCCTATAGAATTATATTTTCTTATTTATGCATTCCTTTCCAATGCAGTTGTTACAGGTGATGCCATTTCTGATACTTTAAGTTGCAACCCGGCACTCATTCTGCCCTGTTTGACACAAATATTTGTTTATCTAATGACCTGTACAGACCACTGCAGCCATGCCACTGTACCCTTTAGAGACACATGCTTCCTTCTTTCTTCAGCAATTGGTACAGAATTCTCTGTATTGACTTTCAAATCAACTTTTTTTTTTTGCTTTCCCTGTGCATTTTTTTGTTTTGTTTTGTTTTTGGTTTTTTTTGCGGTACGCAGGCCTCTCACTGTTGTGGCCTCTCCCGTTGCGGAGCACAGGCTCCTGATGCGCAGGCTCAGCGGCCATGGCTCACGGGCCCAGCCGCTCCACGGCATGTGGGATCTTCCCAGACCGGGACACGAACCCGCGTCCCCGGCATCAGCAGGCGGACTCTCAACCACTGCACCACCAGGAAAGCCCTCCCTGTGCATTTTTTCTTTTCATTAGGCTGTATTACCTAATAGTCTTCAAATCCTTGAACTGATCAGGCAACGGTCTCATGGGTTTCCTCCCTACAGTGATCTGCAGTCAGCTGAG
This sequence comes from Lipotes vexillifer, assembly GCF_000442215.2. Taxonomy (NCBI): domain Eukaryota; kingdom Metazoa; phylum Chordata; class Mammalia; order Artiodactyla; family Lipotidae; genus Lipotes; species Lipotes vexillifer. Next base: position 1,306,674 of record NW_006796275.1, read on the forward strand.
TTCTGCATGGGAAACTGAAAACCTCAAGGAGCCTCTGCTTGTCCAGTAGAGCAGTTAGAGCTTTTCCTGGCATTTCTTCCTTTGGATTCTCTCTTCTTAAATTCATTCAGTGAGGCTGGCAATACACACTGGGCCCTCAGTACTCAGGCATTCCTTTGGGAAACTACCTTGCAATCAAGAATCAAGACAGGTGAAATAAGAGTGAGCTCTTGTGTTTGTTTAACAGTTTCTTGGGAGACATGATTAAGAAAAGCTGTGATGATGCTTAATAGTAAGAGAATTGGTAAGAAAGTAGGCATAAAAAAATACTACCTTTTTCTAGTTATCTTCAGCTATATCTGTGGTAGTCAAATATCCTATGTAGTCTCTACTTTAGGATAGATTCACTGTAGCATATATGAATCTTTGCAAAAAAGTAGAAATTTCTTTAGGAGAACTAAAATTAAAAGTCTATACCTAGGAACTTAGAAGTATGGCTTTTATTTAAATTCGTACTTTCTTTCCTCAACTTGGTTGCCTCTGAGATATGTACAAAGTATCTGAGGAGTAGTAGTGAGAACTGAACAGGTAATGTTGCTATAACAGTTATAAACAGTAAAGGAGGTAATATTTTCATTAGTGCTTTTGTTTCCAATCATATCAAAAGATTTATGCCCTTTAAGCTTTGAAGGTAAGCTAAGCTTCTCACCTGAGAGTAAAAAGAATAACATGTTTTTTATTCTATAATTTTACATCAATCAAGCCATGACGAACATCATTCCTCTGGTGACTTGCATATTCATATAATGTCATGTAATTGTTTCTTTTTTTTTTCAGTACCAGTAAGTCTTTATTCATTGTATTTTCCCAAGGAAAAGAAGGAGAAGGGAAAAGAGTCAGCATGTGTGTTATAAAATGATAGTAAATGGGAAAGGAAGTACCTGTCACAGCAAAATTAACCGTCAAATAAACACTGCCTAGATGGGGTCGCCAAAGCCCAAAGAGGCTCATTCACCTGCAGTTCAGGAATGAGGGGAAGCGATGAGGGAA
>NW_006796275.1:1307712-1316560 GCF_000442215.2 Lipotes vexillifer
CAGACAGGTACATGTTTTTCTACTCTCCCTTCCTCCACGTAAATTCAAGATTTCACAGAAAGCTTTGGTTTCTAGCAGTAAACATGGAGTTACATTCATCCATCTCCTATTAAACAATCTCATGGCCACTTTGACGTTTCTTGCACCTTCATAAAAGTTCCTGAGTGACTTGGATATACGTTCATCTTTCCTTTTGTGGTCTCCCAACCCCACTTTCTACATGGAAGGCCCTCTCATTGCTTCTCTCTAACCTAGGATTAGAGATTAAACTAGGTTTTAATTCATCCAAAGGCAGCAGTCTGTTTGGCATGAATCACATCAAGAAATGGTCATGACTCAGGAGACTGGGAACAAGGGATGGAGAGTTCTTAGCTTCTTCAGGATTTTTGCACAAATCATTTAATCACAGACACCCCACAAATTAAACAGAGGTGTATGGACTATTTTGGGGGAGCATGAAGGGGGAAAGACAAAGGGGTAGGAATCCAGTTTTTATGACATAAGATCTTGTTTGAAATAGGAAATAGGGGCAGGGAAACACAAAAGTGTGGTTTAAGACCCCTCACTTCAAGGTGAGGGGCCCCTGAGCCTATGTTTCAGATCTTTTTGCCTGGTACAGAACCTTTAGTCAAAGATACTTTGGCTATTTTTCTCAATATAAAAAGAAGTTTGTAAATAATAAAACCCCAAAAGAACATGGAGAAGACCAACACACTATATTTACACAAACTAAGCCACCTAGCAATCACCAAATCGGCTACTTGTGAAGTCCTACAAAGCCCAGACAAATATAATAACTAGAGGGGGGCAGCAACTGGGGGAGACAAGAACCCAGGATCAGACACACATCACCCAATGTGTTCTACTGCATTTGCCCTGTTACAACACAGTGAGGTAGGTTTGCAGTGAGCTCACAGCATGTAAATGAAACCCCCTTTTCTCCTTTAGCTAATCCATGACACTAATCACTGCTGCAGGAGGGCAGGACACTGGCTCTGGGAACCACAAAGAAGCCATGGCTGATGGTCTCTCTGTAAGTCAAGGAGGAAAAGCCCAGAATTGTGAAAAGTGAAGAATCTTGTCCTTGCTTCATATATACATCCCTGGGCAGCTCAAGATGGGTACAGACGCATCGTTCTTAAAACCTATCCTTACCAAGTCACATTTTTTACAAAAACACACACATTACACCCTGTTGTGCATGGTAGGCCTAGCCCAATCCAGTGACAGATGCATCTGGTATGTATAGCAAGTTCTGTGCCCTGGGATTAGAGGTCTGGAAAAGGAATCCTTTATCACATGTACAGATGACCTTTGCCTAATTTAGGCTGCCCCTCTCTGCACTTTTTACCTGGCCCAGTCTCTCCTAACCTCTCTGCACCACCTTTTCCTGATCAGACCATTTTCCAATCTTTCAGTAGAAGGAGACCAAGTCATGGGGCAACCCAGCTAGAATCTAGTCTCCCATGAAACATTGAAGATGGTGGGGTTTCAAGAGAACACTATGGCAGAAAAGCCAGCTCTAATTGGCAAAAATGAGGTAGCTCAATTAGGCTCTACGCTCCAAATAGTTGTTCTCTCTGGTGACATAGAAACAAAAAGTATTCCTGCTAACAGGAATCCTTTATCACACATACGGATGATCTCTGCCTAACCTTGGCTTCCCCTCTCTGCACCTTTTACCTGGCCCAGCCTCTCCTAACCTCTCAGTACCACCTTTTCCTGTTCAGACCAATTTCCAATCTTTCAGTAGAAGGAGACCATGCCATGGGGCAACCCAGTTAAAACCTAGTCTCCCATGAAACATAGAAGATGGAGGGATTTCAAGAGGACACTATGGCAGAAAAGCCAGCTCTAGTTGGCAAAAATGAGGTAGTTCAATAGGCTATACACTCCAAAGAGTTGTTCTCTCTGGTGATACAGCAACAAAAAGTATTCCTGCTATGCAGACCTGGAGCTGCTGCCGACTTATCCCTGAGATTGCTCACGTACCTGAGAACACAGAGCAGGAATGAGGGCCTTAGATTAAAATACACAAAAATACAAAGCCAGAATACTTATACTATGGAAAAAAAGTTAAAGTGCACAAGATATGTCATTTGTACACAGCTAGTGCAGTTGGCATCATAGAGGAAGTGGGACCCAAGGTATAGTCATCCAAGGGAGCAAATAAATAAAATTGTATTGGCCCAGAATGGGGTGGGAATGAGCTTAGAAGCAGCAGGTCTACAGTTGTTCCCATAACCACCTCTTTTGCCTATCATTACAACCCACTGCTTGGGACAGTTCTCAGCACTTTATCCCAAGAGGGGGTTATGAGGAGACAAGATGTGGAAAGCCCTGCCTTACGCCTGAGATATTCCCTCCCACAGAATGTAATGGCTTGTGGGTTGGGCCTATCAATCTCTGGCTGGAAAATATTCTTCCAAATCCTTCTTTAAGAGTAAAACAACTTCCCTATCCAGGCCACTTTCAAAAGCTGAAGATTCTGCGGGTGGAGACTCAGATAAAGCATGTAGGTAGGGTAAACCCCCAGAGCCCTCATGTGCATTTGGATAGAGCATGATTGGAGTTCCTTTGCCTCCCCCCTCCCCCCACCAGGAGGGAAGGGGGGGATGTTGTGGACCCCGGCCTGAGATATATGGCAGTGCCAGCTGCCCCCTACCCACGCTGTCCCCATGTCTCCACTCTGCCGATTGATGCCTGCTCCTCAAAACTTCCTGACCACAAAAGGATAGCCCCCACCCACTGTGGCTCAACTCTGTGCCTCTGGGAGCATGGCAGGGCTATGGATCTCTTCTTCCTCCTCCCAAAAGTAGGCCGGCATTCCCTGCGAGCTGGGAGCCAACTGGAACTTCAGTGGCCACGAGGCCACCATATGGTTGATGCTCTAGCAGAAGTGGCACTTCTTGGGATGGGGTGGCTGTCTGCATCCCTTGGCATCATGGTCTAGACCTCCACAGTTGTAGTACCTGTCTCCCTTTGATCTCCTTTTCTGTATGCTCTTCCCTTTGGGCCGCCTCTCGCTCCCAATACAGAATACCGACCAGGGCCAGTGAGTCGGAGAGATTCCAGGCCCTTGTCACACCTCTTAAAGGTGAACTCCATGGCCTCACCCTCCTTTAGGCTCTGGAAGCCCTCCATGTGCAGCTTACTCTGGTGCACAAAGTCATCCACGGGGCAGGGGGTGGGGTGTTGAGTGCGACCCCAGCACGGGAGGTCATGGACAGGAAGCCGAACCCCATGCGCACAGTGAACCACTTAGAGGTGTGGGCACCGTGCAGCAGCTACGGCTCCTCCGGCGCCTCCTCAGGTGCGTTGGCGCAGCAAACCCGCAAACTGCTGGTTTGACATAGAGCCCGTGGTCTTCGGCTGAGCCCGCGGCCCTGGGGCCCCTGGTTGGGCGGCCGAGGGCCCCAGAGAAGTTGGGAGGCAAAGGGGTGGCTCAGACAAGAGGCTGCTGCATCTTCCCCAGCACAACAGAGGTGGGAGGGCCCACACATGTAATTACTTCTGATATAGACAATTGATTCATTTTTCCAGTCTTTCAAATCTGTGAATAAAGTATCTTTGGAGATGTTGCTGCTTGCTAATTACTTTGTACTATATATTCTGAGTTACTACAGTGTTCTTCTGCATTATATAGCTTTATTATAGGTTTCCTATCCTCCCTCTGCCCCATTCCTACTAGATCATTTCTCCTTAGCTTGTTATAGGTATTCTGTGCATGTAGGTCTTGTGTGTGTGCATCACATAACTCTGTCTTTTTATGTGTACAGCAGGGGGAGTCGGTGATGGTAGTAGACAGTTTCATGATGGAAAAAATAATCCTGCAGTCTTTGCGTCCAGTTCTTAATGTAGTTTATTTTACTGGTAATGAGGGATCAGAATTTCAAAGAGTCAGGGAAAGTAGAGCACGTTAATGGTCAGCACAATACAGGTATTCTACAATACAAAGAACATAGCAAAAGTCGCAGAAGTTGTATAGCACAGAAACAAGAAATGAATTAGGGAATGATGGGCTGAAGTTGAGGAAGATAACTCTGCTTCGGGAGGCAGAGCTGTCACATGGTCTGGGGATCTGAGGCAGAGATGTGGCAGAAGCAGGACAAAGCCAAAAGTGTCACAGAACCCCGGGCCAAAGCTTCAGTATGCAAATGAGCCACAGACCCTTTACAAAAGGAGCTCTCCTTTCAGGAAACCAGACAATTCTAGGATGGGCCTCACAGAGCTCAGAAGTCATAAAATTACATTCAACCCAGAAAAAATGTGGATGTCCATCAACAGGGCAAAATTTGACTAAATTACAGTGAATGGATGACTATACAGTCATACATAATAATTTGTTCCACATATGTTAGGATATATGGAGAATTATGCAGCCATAAATAGCAGCTTTTATCCATATCTGTGGACACAAATAAATGTCTAAGATATTTTTTCCCAGTGGGACAAAGAAACAAGTTGGAAGGGTAATACTTTATACATATAATTATATATTTGTAAAACATATATATATATGTCTGTGAAGAGTGAAGGAGAGAGAAAAAGAGAGAGAAGGAGGCAGGAAAATAAATCTCAGGCCCTGAAAGTGGATTTTCTTGGTGGGAAAGTAAGAGGAAGCTGGCAAATTATCACATTTGAAGTGTATGGAGACTGTTATTCAATTCCAAATTCATATTTATTTTTTTATAATTTAATAAAGATTATGTGAAAACATAAACAATCAAGTATCTTCCTGATTTTATTTGCGTTTAGCTTTATGCATGGTCTTTGTGACATAGAATCTTCCAATTTCTCTGCAGTAAATGTGTCAAGCTTCATTCTTTCCTAGGATTTTATGTTTTAATATGTCTTCAGATTATTTCAATATTAGTGTTTTAAGACTGAATTTGTTTTGGCATAAATTGAGGGACATGCCTCAGTGTTTGATGCCTTAATATTTGACTCTAAGCAATTGTATCAAATCTGTATACTATGCATTCAAGTGGCATTATAACAAATATCTTTTCATAATAATCAAACTCATTCAAACGTAAACCATACATTTCTCACTGATCATATTTTTCAAATATATGCTATTTTAGTCCATTCAGGTTTCTATAATAAACCGCCATAGACTGTGTGACTTAAGGAACATTTATTTCATATAGTTCTGGAGGTTGAGAAGGGCAAGAATAAGGCACCTGCTGACTTGATGTCTGGTGAGGGCCCCCTTCCTGGCTCGTAGACAACTGTTTTCTTGCTGTGTCCTCATATGGCAGAAAGGACATAAAGTCATTAATCCCATTCATGAGGATTCTACCCTCAAGACAATCATTTCCCAAAGCCTCCACCTCCTAACATCAACACATTAGAGATTAGAATTTCAACAGAAAATTTTTGAGGTGATACAACATTCAGTCCATAACACGTCATAGATTTAAAAGTTCTAAAATTATTTAAATAACCATTGAATTAAAAAATGCATACTGATTCTAGTAAGAGTATCAGAAATAATTTTATATTTAATTTATATATTCTTTTAAAACATTATTCATGTTAAGTAAATTATATGGGGTGTTTGTGTGTTTATGGTGTGTATGTGCATAGGATGTGTATGTGTGTGTGTTTGTATGTACTTATATTAAAGAAAGTTAAGAACTAAGGTAGAAAATTTAACTGATTTTTCTGGCTAAGGGTACATTCCCAGTGCTGATGATTTCTCACTTGTGGGATTATTAATGAATATGAAAGAGTTACCAAATTGAATCTATAATGATCTTTTATAATCTTCCATTTTAATTCTCTTCATGGAGTTGTAATTTATATTTTATTATGCATTAAAATTAATAATAGTACATTTTAGACATTTGTTACACTTGGGTTAATATAATTATGTACTCTCCCTAACAAATGCTACCCACCACATTTCTTCAGCTACTATCACCCTATGAAAAATTAACTAGTGTTTTGAAAAAATAAATATGTATCTTTTTACATAGACTAAAGTTTAATTTTAAGTTACAAAACCATGCATAGTGTTCTTTCCTTGTGTTGAAAATATAATCAATATTGTTAGCTCTTATTCAGATGATTAGTTCTTCATAAGCTTTGATGGGTATATCACTTAGTAGATTAATGTAACTTCAGCCCATTACACATAATGGTGGTCAAATTAATTCACTAAAACTCTGACCACATTCTGGATAGTAAACCAAGGAAAGATTAATCAGCTTAGTACTGTGCATCACATTACACTTAGAAGTGAATCATATGAGTGTAAATTATGCAAATTATTCCTATGTCTTTTCAAAATAGTAGCAAGTATATTGTGCAGTTTAACCACTGTAGATTCTATAATTATTAAAGTGTTTCATTACTTACCAATTCTGTTATAAAAATATCAAATGGTTACAGTAAATTGTGAAATCATTTACTTTATAACAAAAGAAAGTATACTTTGATGCATTCATAAATGAAAGCAGTTTAATTGCAACTGTAATAAATAAAGGTATTGCAAATCTGTTTGGTCACATAATCCAGGAAAATAGGTTAGGGATATAATTATTATTATTTTTTTGGCAGTACGCGGGCCTCTCACTCCTGTGGCCTCTCCCGTTGCAGAGCACAGGCTCCGTGGCATGTGGGATCTTCCCCCGGACCGGGGCACGAACCCGTGTTCCCTGCATTGGCAGGCGGACACCCAACCACTGCGCCACCAGGGAAGCCCAGGAATATAATTATTTTGATAAACTTTAGGCTATTCAAAATATCATTAGGGAAGATACTATGAAATGAATCAAAAAATAAAACCATAAAACATTTTAAATTGTGTCAGACCATATCTCTATTTATGCCTTTGATTCAAAACCCAAGTACTGCCAGTTTCCACTATTTCTGATTAGTTAAGTTTACTTCAGAAATATATAAATGTGACAGCCTGGAACAATGGAAAGAAAAGAAGAACAGAGTCAAGGCCCTGTGCCCTCATACCAAATTTGCCTCCTATTTTTTTTTTTTTTTTTTTTTTTTTTGGCTCAGCGGCCATGGTTCGTGGGCTCAGCCGCTCTACGGTATGTGGGATCCTCCCGGACTGGGGCACGAACCCGTGCGTGTCCCCTCCATCGGCAGGCGGGCTCTCAACCACTGCGCCACCAGGAGAGCCCCTTGTCTCCTATTTTTTGTAAAGCATTGAGCAAGTTATTTAATCAAGTGAAATATCTTTCTTAGAGTGTAAACAGAAATAGATGGATAAACTTCAAAATCTGAATAAATCACAGAACAGTAGGGAAATGGATGAAAAACATGATTTCCCTAAAACTCTCAACAAATATCCATCAGAGAGTCAAATTGTTTTAATACTATCAACATAAGAAAAACAAACTTTGATTTCCATATTACCTATTGATTATTCAGTATCAAATTGTATTTTGAACATATGCTGCGTTTGTGTGACACTTGTGTTTCATTATCATCTTCTCAGTCATCCACCCACCCAGCCAATCATGTATTCATTCATCCATTTGTAACTGGACTGTATCCTGAAATGTTCATGTTTATGTTACTCTTTTTGAACATTCATATAAATACCGTTCTACCCACATTACCTCTAGGTGTATTATGGTTGACTTACTGAGAACGCAGAGGTAAAAGCCTTAAATACTAATAACTTGAGTATCAAAAAATAGACTCTTGAAAATCAAAAATAAAATGTCATGTGATTAAAAAAAATGACACATATTCTTTTCTGAAAGAAAATAATGTCGTCAGCTAATCCTTCAGCTCCAATGGAGTTAAGATGATGAATTTGTGAACTGGGAGTTGTGAAGAGAAAGACATGAATCATGACATTAGTTTGGGCCAAGGAGCTGCAAGCAATAGGGTTTCACATGGTGATAAGGAATGAAGATTAGAGACAAAGACAGGATGCTGACCAAGATCCAACCAGCCTCAGAGAGCCCAATGGAGTTACAGTCACATATGCATACCACTAACTAACACTGGGTAAACACCTCCTGTTTTCTTTGCTGATATTTTTGAGCTATTCTTCTCTTCGGTGTGGGGAAGACCTTCTCCCAAGAGCTGGTGTCATGTTAATTAAGGATCATGCAAACAAACTACACCTGCTGCTGAGACTTGGCTAAGGCAAGCAAAACAAAACAACTTTTTTTTTTTTTTTTAATACATTTGCCCTTTCCTACTTCTTTTCATTCACCCAGGAAATGTAACATTTCAGTACAGCAGTGTTTTTAATCAAGGAAGATTCTACTGAAGGGGAAAGGAAAAATCACAACATTTCTCTATCAATGAAACACATTCTTGTTGCTCTTTCAGTAAAAATATTTTCATCAACTTAATGTCCAAACCCTACAGGAACAGGGCACACAGTTACAAAAAAAAGTGTCTTTAGCTCATGGATATTAGTGCCTGGTTAGTGGACTAAAATATTACACTTTAAAAATATGCAATTACTCACAATTACAAATTCTGGGAAACGTTATGAAGGATGCATATAGGGTGATATCAAATAAATACGGGATAAATCAAAAGAAACTGGCTTGGGGGCAGTACTAGAATATTCTGATTTGAGGAATGATCAGAGAGTTGGGAAGTTTTGACTTTAGGATTCTCCCATGGATTCTAGCCCAAAGGTGGGGCTATGAAATCTAGGTTTTCTAAAAGGCACCAAATTACAGTGGGGTGGCAATCCATATGAGCAAGTGAAAATAAATAATTATAAAGATAGAGTGGGACCTCAAACAAGAAGTAGTAATAAAAACTAAAAGTCAGTGGAGATAAAAAAGGTCTGGGGCTTCCCTGGTGGCGCAGTGCTTGAGAGTCCGCCTGCCGATGCAGGAGACGCGGG
>NW_006796275.1:1316691-1319378 GCF_000442215.2 Lipotes vexillifer
AAAAAAAAAAAAAAAAAAAAAAAAAAAAAAAAAGGTCTGGAGTTTTTCTGGAAAAAATGAGTAGTTGGTTTAGAATTGATGCCAGTATTAAGCAGGGTGCTCCAGAGAACCAATATGATATATCTATATATGTATCTATATCTATATCTATATCTGTCTATCTATGTCTAGATCTATGCACACATATATACACATATATGTATTTATATGTGCATGTATTAAGATTTTTTTTTTTTCTTTTTTAAGGATTGGCTCATGTGATTGTTAGGGCTGGTAAGTACAAAATTCATAAATCAGGCCAGCAATCTCAAAACTCAGGCAGGGATTGATGTTGGAGTCCTGAGTCTAAAATTAGGTAGCTTGCTTGGCAGGCTGGAAACTTGGCAGGAGCTGACATTATAGTCATGAGTAAGAATTTCTTTGGGAAAACTCAGTTTTTGCTCTTAAGGCTTTCATATGGTTGGGTGAAGCACATTTTCCAGAACATTATTAGTTATATAAAGTAATGTAAAAATAAAACATATGCTTTTATTTTATTCAAATTAAAAGTCATAAGAACGCATAAACACATTAAATAAACTTAGAAACAGCTTGTATCAAGAGGAATAAATAAAAACTGGATCTTTAATATACACAAATTATATAATATTAATTACAGGTCTTCAGACCAGATATTTTTATTTACCAAATGAGTTTAGATTAAAGGTATTTTCTTCAAAGGAACAAGAAAAGAGCCTAATTAGTTATTTCACTAAGAACTAGTACAAATGTAAAAATTTGGATTTCCTAAATATCATTTTATTGTATTATCTATTAATAAATTTGCATACTGTATTATAAAGCTTACTTATTCAGTATCACATTAACATTGGTTTTATACACACACACACACACACACACACACACACACACACACATATATATATATATATATATATATATATATATATATAAAACAAAGCACAGGCCGTGATCTTATCTGAATGCTTCTAGGTATGTTTCCAGAGTCACTATTCCTAACAATTGCTGCCCCCAAATTCACTTTCATATATGACTTCATAATATGATGGCCAAAACAAAGTAAAATGCCAAAAGAGTAATGTAAAAATAGTAATAAACATTTTTTTGCAAATTTGCTTTGTTTTGAAAATAAAGCTAAGATAGCTTCATGGTATGCTATGAAGCAGGCATCATTGTTAGCACTATTTTTCAGCCAAAGAAACAGACATTTAGAATTAGTAAATAATTTTTTATGGTTAAAAGAGGTCATGTTTCAAAGCTGAAATTGAAACCAGGTAAGCATTAACCAAAACTTTAATAGTAATCGAAGTTTCCATGGTACTATAATCAAACAAACAAAAAATAAATAATTCTAGCCATTACATAATTTGAAAAAAACTATTACCTAATCAAGTTTCAATAATTCCCTTTGTGCTAGAAATGATATATTAGCTTACGTGAACAAATGGATTTGCAGAAAATTTGTCCTTTTGCAACCAGACTCTCAGGATGACCCTCATGATCCCTATTTTCTGATATTCATGCCTTTATGTGATCTCTTTCGAATGTCGGTAGAACACGTGACTTTCTCCTAATCAATAGAAAATGAAAATCATGTCAGGATACATATGATTATGTTTTTGCTACTAAATGATTGTATTTCATAAAATTGGAGAACCCATCTTGATGGAGTTTCTTTCTCTCTTCCTTGCTGAGTTTGAACAAGCAAGCAGCCATTTTTGGAAACCCTCTTGGCAAGTAACTGTGAGAGGCCTCTAGTCACTGAGGGAAGTCACTGCCTGACAGACAGAAAGATGATTGAGTCCTCAATTCTAAAGATGCAAAGAACTGAATTCTGCTAAAAATTTGAGTGAGTTTGAAAGTGGATCCATCGCTAGTCAAAATTCAAATGAGACTTCAACCCTATCCTACATATTTATTGAAGTCTTGTGAGGTCCTAAGCAAAAGACCCAGATAAACCAATGCCTGACTTCTGATTCATAGAAAATTGTGAAGTAATAAATATCTATTGTAACAAGAGATAAATAATAGAGCTCCTTAGTTTTTCATTTTAGATTTCTCACTAAAAGTGACATTGGGTTGATTGTCATTCATGAAGTGTCCCTCACTGTTATTTTAAAATGCTTATAAGACACTCTTAAAGATAATCCATGCTCATGTACAGAAATATACCACAACTCTGAAAATAAAACCAAAAATATGCTATATGCTTCTAAATATAATCTTTCTCAAATATAAATCATAATGACACCTTCAATGGCTTCAACAAACTTCAATGGCTTAAAACAATACTAATTATGTGACTCATAAGTCTATGGCTCTTTTAGACATTCTCCAGAAACAGGATATGCCAGCTCCTCCCACCCCCAAATGTCAAGACAGATGATCTCACACACAGAAAAAGAGGACATAAAAAATTTATTACTTATATAATGAGATATTTTGGTAAGAGCAGGGCAGGAAAGGTTTCCAAGCTGGCCTAAAAATGGCTGGAGAGTGCACGGAAAGGAGACTGGCTTGGGTTTTCACAGTGGTTAGGGAGTGGCACCAGGGTGTGGTTCTTGTGTGCAGCAAAGGGCTTATATGGTTTTAAATTCTGTGAGCACCACAAGAGGGAGTACACAGATATTCTTATCAGCTTTCTGAGATTTGAGACAGAAGGGAAA
>NW_006796275.1:1319388-1319906 GCF_000442215.2 Lipotes vexillifer
GAGATAAGGACCAAAAGTTGTCAGCAGCCAAATATCAGAGTCAGACTCATTATTACAATGATAGACTGAGTAGATTTTTCTGATTTCAGCTCTGATCCCTCATGTGTCTGTGGCTACCTGTAGGCAGCTCTGTTGACTGCTGATCTAGAATGGATGTCTGGAAAACTGAGCTCTCCTCCAGCATTTGTTCCACAGTAGAGGAAGAGACCCAAAAGGGAGGCTTGAAGCACTCAGATATTGAAGACTACGGCTTAGAACTAGAAACCTGAAACTTTGTAATATACTAACTAAAATAAATCATAAGGTCAACTTAGATTCAAAGAGTGGAGGAGACTCCTTTTCTCGATGAAAAGCATTGCAAAATCAATTTGCAAGGACATGATTACAGAGAGTAGGATAATTAAAGTCATTTTTGTAAACAATCTACTATAGAGATGACTAGAGGAAAACATTAAACTATCCATATTTTATTTCATGGCACGCAAATTTGAACACATTGAATTTAACTGAAACAAGGG
>NW_006796275.1:1319925-1341888 GCF_000442215.2 Lipotes vexillifer
AAAGAGTCATGATTTACACCTCACCATTCAGTCTTCTAACCAAAAAAGAATAAAATTATACTAACCAAACATTTAAGTGGCCATCTTTTTGCAATGTAAGTTGATTTTCAATCACTCAGATGCTATTTCTCCTCTAAAAGTTATTGAATAATAGTAAACAATGAATAGTGACTGAAATCATTTTAAATTAACCTATTCAGAAATGGCAATTTCCAAGGAAAAGAATGCAAAGCAGAGGTAGGGGATGGTGAGATTTATAGAAATATTACTTAAATTAAGAGGTAGCAGCACAAAGAGGAAGATTCCTAGGAGCAGGGTATCAAAGGATTGCATTTTCTCATGTATTTTATCAACTCAGAGAATTAGAAAATTAAGCAGTAGTATAGTGATTTTAGTAGTATCTTAATAGTGCATGTCTGGACAATGCTAAAAAGTACAAACTTAATTGGCTGTATCTAAACCTGCCCAACAATTATAGTTTAATAAAGGATCCCACTGTAATACTAGAAGTTAAATCTAAGCCAAGTTCAGGCTTCACATGCTGTCCTTTGGGAAATACAACACTATGGCTAATCTCACTTTATCTGAAAATTAATTGTATGATACATATCACCAGGGAACTTCTGAAAAGATATTCAAACATAAAGGAATGGGTTATTTTAGAAAAGAAAATACCATAATTTGAGATAAAAGAGAATCTTGAACATGATGATTAAATCAACCTATTAAGCAGTAACATACTTAATGGTAAATCACTAGCAGCAGCTTACTAAAAAATTGAAAATAAGAAGGGAATGCCCACCACAGTTATTTAATGATGTCCTGCAAGAAGAGGAAGAACAATGGAAAAGACTGATAGATTTTGGCTAGTTGCTCTAATTAAGAGAGGATATGACTTTCTACTTGGAAAGATTATAGGAAGCTAATGTGTCATTAGAACATATACAATAAGAGTTGGACACACTACTCTGCTACAACATAAAATTATAGAAGTCAGTAACTCTCATATATATCAACGATAATAGGATAGAAATTATATGTGTTTAGAACAAGATAGAAACTAAAATAGAATGAATATTCCATTTCACCAAATAACCCAAATGACACGTTATTTCCTAAAAGTTTCCTAGAAGTTAATTCCATTGTAAATATTCAATACTGATCAAAATACAATACACAATATGATTGAATACTTGTCTAATCAATACTATAAATGATTCTGAATAAGATTTCTATTTAAATGTACTCTATCACCATAAGCCTATTTTTCAATTACATAAAGTTACTCCAAAATTTCAATACAAACACAAAAGAAATAGTAGATGTCAAACATATTTGAAAAAATGTGGGCTAGTTTTACTATCTTATGTTTAAATACGTTATTTCTTTATAAAAGGTAAAGCAATGATGTACTAGAACAAAAAAATAAACCTATTAGATCAATGAAAATAATAGAAAACCTAGATGTAGAGCATTTTGTTGAATACAAATGTAAGAGGATATCCACATACTCAGACATTCATACACACACAAACCTACACAAACACAAACACACACGCACACACCCCTAGAGTATAACAGTACTTTAAAATGGAGGTTATTCTTGTATGTTCTATAAATAATAAATAATATTATTGTAATGGTAAGGGAATTCATAAAACTGTGTGATTCATTGAGTATACCAAGTCTTCAGATAATTTTAATATTCTTTACACTCTATTTTTCAATTTTTCTACAATGAATGGAACACACAATTTATACTCTAATTTCAGAAAAGAAACAATAAATACTTAAAAGTAATTTGAAAAGTGAATTGAAAACTTAGAAGAAAATAATCATACTTGAAATATTCAAAGTGTAATTTTATTATCAGTAAAAATATAAAACCAGAATCTCAGTGATTTTGTGCCTGAGTTAGAAAATATGTTATGCTTGCATACTTCTTTGGTATGAAAGAGTTCAACATGTTTATCTTTTTCTTTACTTATTTTCAATTCACACATATACATATCAGAGAAGGGAAAAGGAAGCTGGCAAAGTGAACCATTTCCTAGAAATTAAAATAAATATAAACGTTCTGGGAATGGAAATCTTTCCATAAATTAGTGGTTCACAATTCTGATGCAGAATTCTTTCAGAGAGACCTGAGGTCAAATCTATTTCTAAAATAACACTAAAACATTATTTTTTGTTTTCACCAATATTCTCTCATAATTGTAGAGTGGAGCTATCTAAATGCTACATGACTTTGATGGGGTAATTGCTCTCATGACTAATGGATGTGAATGGAATTGTGTACAGTATATTCTTATATTTCCTAGAATATTCTGAAATAGTGCATAGATAGATGATACATTGGTAGAAATATATATATATATATTTTTCAGAGATTAATTCAATTTTTTTTCAGAGTTCATACCATACTCTTACTAGCTATGTGCAATTATAACTAGCATGATCTCTGTAATATTATTTTCCAATAATTCATCATTATTTGGAAACCCCCAATTTTTCTGCATTTAGCGGAAATACAAACAATACATAGTTTTCTTGCCTTGCAATATTTTTTAAAAATTGAGGAAACTTTTAAGTATCTGAAGCTTATTTTTTAGAATTTTAGTTAGGATATATTTTCTTGCAGTCAAGAATAGATGTTTGGCTTAGAAAGGGAGATTAGATGACTTGGTTTCTCAACTCACATTTGTAGCATCTATGTATAAAGTTGCTGAAGAAAGATAAAATCAGAGTCCTCTCTATTAAACATAGACATGATTTGTGCTTTAAAAGTCAAATATTGTTATACCTTTACAAAAGATACATGGAAATGTCCCTGAAGCATCTTACAATTTTTAACTTATATCTTGACCCTGAGTACACATCTTTCCAAATTGCTTTCTAATATAGCTATATTGAAGTATAAATGATGTACAAAAAACAGCACAAATTTAATGTCTACAATTTGATGAATTTGATTACATTCATACACCGTGTATGTGTGTATCACAAAGATTAAGGAAATAAACATGCACATCACCTCCAAAAGTTTCCTCATGTTCCTTGTGTATGTTAAGAATACTTAACATGAAATCTACCCTCTTAACAAATTTTTAAGTGTTTGATCAAGCTACTCCACCATTTGTTAATTGCAGGCACTATGATGTACCCCAGATGTCTAGAATTTATCCATCTTGTATAACTGTAACTTTATACCCACTGGACAGTAACTCTTATTTTCCCTTCCCCATGCCTTGGCAACCATCATTTATTTTCTGCTCCTACAAGTTTGACTACTTTAGATAACTCATGTAAGTGGAATAACGCAGTATTTGTCCTTCTGTGGACTGACTTAATTCATTTAGCATAATGCTTTACAGGTAGAGCCAGGATTTTTTTTTTTCATTTTTAAGGCAGAATGATATTCTATTGTATGTGCATACCACATTTTCTTTATCCATTTGTCTATTGATGAATATCTGGCTTGTTTTCATATCTTGTCTATCATGAATAATGCTACAATGAATGAAAGTCCTCTTTTTTTTTAACACCTTTATTGGAGTATAATTGCTTTACAATGGTGTGTTACTTTCTGCTGTATAACAAAGTGAATCAGCTATATGTATACATATATCCCGATATCTCCTCCATCTTGTTTCTCCCTCCCACAATCCGACCCCACCCCTGTAGGTGGACAAAAAGCACCAAGAGCTTATCTTTCTGTGCTATGTCGCTGCTTCCCACTAGATAGCTATTTTACATTTGGTAGTGGATATATGTCCATGCCACTCTCTCAGTTCGTCCCAGCTTACACTTCCCCCTCCCCGTGTCCTCAAGTCCATTCTTTACGTCTGTGCCTTTATTCCTATCCTGCTCATAGGTTCTTCAGAACTTTTTTTTTTTTTTTGAGATTCCATATATACATGTTAGCATACAGTATTTGTTTTTCTCTTTCTGACTTACTTAACTCTGTATGACAGTCTCTAGGTCCATCCACCTCACTACAAATAACTCAACTTTGTTTCTTTTTATGGCTAAGTAATATTCCATTGTTTATATGTGTCACATCTTCTTTATCCATTCATCTGTCGATGGACACTTAGGCTGCTTCCATGCCCTGGCTATTGTAAATAGAGCTGCAATGAACAATGTGGTATATGACTGTTTTTGAATTATGGTTTTCTTAGGGTATATGACCAGTAGTGGGATTGCTGGGTCTTACGGTAGTTCTATTTTTAGTATTTTGAGGAACCTCCATACTGTTCTCCACAGTGGCTGTATCCATTTACATTCCCATCAACAGTGCAAGAGGGTTCCCTTTTCTCCACGCCCTCGCCAGCATTTATTGTTTGTAGATTTTTTGATGATGGCCATCCTGGCTAGTGTGTGGTGATACCTCATTGTAGATTTATTTTTTATTTTTTATTTTTTGTGGTACGTGGGCCACTCACTGTTGTGGCCTCTCCAATTGTGGAGCACAGGCTCCAGACATGCAGGCTCAGCGGCCATGGATCACGGGCCCAGCCACTCTACGGCATGTGGGATCCTCCCAGAGTGGGGCACGAACCCGTGTCCCCTGCATGAGCAGGCGGACTCTCTACCACTGCCCCACCAGGGAAGTCCCCTCATTGTAGATTTGGTTTACATTTCTCTAATGATTAGTGATGTTGAGCATCCTTTCATGTGTTTGTTGGCAATTTGTATAACTTCTTTGGAGAAATGTCAATTTAGGTCTTTTGCCCATTTTTGGATTGGGTTGTTTGTTTTTATGATATAGAGCTGCTTGTATATTTTGGAGATCAATCTTTTGTCAGTTGCTTCGTTTGCAAATATTTTCTCCCATTCTGAGGGTTGACTTTTGGTCTTGTTTATGGTTTCCTTTGCTGTGCAAAAGCTTTTGAGTTTCATTAGGTCCCCTTTGTTTATTTTTGTTTTTATTTCCATTTTTCTAGGAGGTGGGTCAAAAAGGATCTTACTGTGATTTACATCATAGAGTGTTCTGCCTATGTTTTCCTCTAAGAGTTTTATAGTGTCTGGCCTCACATTTAGGTCTTTAATCCATTTTGAGTTTATTTTTCTGTATGGTACTAGGGAGTGTTCTAATTTCATTCTTTTACATGTAGCTGTCCAGTTTTCCTAGCACCGCTTATTGAAGAGGCTGTCTTTTGTCCATTGTATGTTCTTGCCTCCTTTATCAAAGATAAGGTGATCATATGTGCATGGGTTTATCTTTGGGCTTTCTAACCTGTTCCATTGATCTATTTTTCAGTTTTTGTGCCAGTACCATGCTGTCTTGATTACTGTAGCTTTGTAGTATAATCTGAAGTCAGGGAGCCTGATTCCTCCAGCTCTGTTTTTCTTTCTCAAGATTGCTTTGGCTAGTCAGGGTCTTTTGTGTTCCCATACAAATTGTGAAATTTTTTGTTCTAGTTCTGTGAAAAATGCCATTGGTAGTTTGATAGAGATTGGACTGAATCTGTAGATTGCTTTGGGTAGTATAATCATTTTCACAATATTGATTCTTCCAATCCAAGAACATGGTATTTCTCTCCATCTGTTTGTATCATTAATTTCTTCCATCAGTGTCTTATAGTTTTCTGCATACAGGTCTTTTGTCTCCTTAGGTAGGTTTATTCCTAGGTATTTTATTAGTTTTGTTGCAATGGTAAATGGGAGTGTTTACTTAATTCCTCTTTCAGATTTTTCATCATTAGTGTATAGGAATGCAAGAGATTTCTGTGTATTAATTTTGTATCCTGCTACTTTGCCAAATTCATTGATTAGCTCTAGTAGTTATCTGGTAGCATCTTTAGGATTCTCTATGTATAGTATCATGTCATCTGCAAATAGTGACAGTTTTACTTCTTCTTCTGATTTGGATTCCTTTTATTTCTTTTTCTTCTCTGATTGCTGTGGCTAAATCTTCCAAAACTACTTTGAATAATAGTGGTGAGAGTGGGCAAGCTTGTCTTTTTCCTGATCTTAGTGGAAATTGTTTCACATCTTCACCATTGAGAACAATGCTGGCTGTGGATTTGTCATATACGGACTTTATTATGTTGAGATAAGTTCCCTCTATGCCTACTTTCTGCAGGGTTTTTATCATAAATGGGTGTTGAAGTTTGTCAAAAGCTTTCTCTGCATCTATTGAGATGATCATATGGTTTTTCTCCTTCACTTTGTTAGTAAGGTGTATCATGTTGATTGATTTGCGTATATTGAAGAATCCTTACATTCCTGGAATAAACACCACTTGATCATGGTGTATGATCCCTTTAAAGTGCTGTTGGATTCTGTTTGCAAGTATTTTGTTGAGGATTTATGAATCTATGTTCATCAGTGATATTGACCTGTAGTTTTCTTTTTTTTGACGTCTTTATCTGGTTTTGGTATCAGAGTGATGTTGGCCATGCAGAATGAGTTTGGAAGTGTTCTTCCCTCTGCTATATTTTGGAAGAGTTTGAGAAGTATAGGTGTTAGCTCTTGTCTAAATGTTTAATAGTATTCAGCTCTGAAGCCTTCTGGTCCTCGGCTTTTGTAACAAACAAGGAAGATTTTTAATCACAGTTTCCGTTTCAGTGCTTGTAATTGGTCTCTTTTTAGTTTCTATTTCTTCCTGGTTCAGTCTTGGAAGGTTGTGCTTCTCTAAGAATTTGTCCATTTCTTTCAGGTTGTCCATTTTATTGGCATATAGTTGCTTGTAGTAACCTCTCATGATCCTTTGTATTTCTGCAGTGTCACTCTTTACTTCTCCTTTTTCATTTTAAATTCCATTTATTTGAGTCTTCTCCCTTTTTTTCTTGATGAGTCTGGCTAACGGTTTATGCATTTTGTTTACCTTCTCAAAAACCAGCTTTTAGTTTTATTGATTTTTGCTATTGTTTCCTTAATTTCTTCATTTATTTCTGATCTGATATTTATGATTTCTTTCCTTCTGCTAACTTTGGGCTTTTTGTTCTTCTTTCTCTAATTGCTTTAGGTGTAAGGTCAAGTTGTTTATTTGAGTTGTTTCTTGTTTCTTGAGGTAGGATTGCATTGCTATAAACTTCCCTCTTAGAACTGCTTTTGCTGCATCCTACAGGTTTTGGGTCATTGTGTTTTCATTGTCATTTGTTTCTAGGTATTTTTTTTTAATTTCATCTTTGATTTCTTCAGTGATCTCTTGGTTATTTAGTAGCATTTTGTTCAGCCCCCATGTGTTTGTATTTTTTACAGATTTTTTCCTGTAGTTGATACCTAGTCTCATAGCGTTGTAGTTGGAAATGATACGTGATATGATTTCAATTTTCTTAAATTTCCCTAGGCTTGATTTGTGACCCAAGGTATGATCTATCCTGGAGAATGTTCTATGAGCCCTTGAGAAGAAAGTGCATTCTGTTGATTTTGGATGGCATGTCCTATAAATATCAATTAAGTCCATCATTTTAATGTGTCATTTAAAGTTTGTGTTTCCTTAAGTATTTTCATTTTGGATGATCTGTCCATTGGTGAAAGTGGGGTGTTCAAGTTCCCTACTATTATTGTGTTACTGTTGATTTCCCCTTTTATGGCTGTTAGCATTTGCCTTATGTATTGAGGTGCTCCTATGTTGGGCACATAAACATTTACAATTGATACATCTTCTTGGATTGATCCCTTGATCATTATGTAGTGTCCTTCTTTGTCCCTTGTAATAGTCTTTATTTTAAAGTCTATTTTGTATGACATGAGAATTACTACTCCAGCTTTCTTTGATTTCTATTTCCATGGAATATCTTTTTCTATCAGTCTGTAGGTGTCCCTAGGTCTGAGGTGGGTCTCTTGTAGACAGCATATATACAGGTCTTGTTTTTGTATCCATTCAGCCAGTCTGTGTCATTTGGTTGGAGCATTTAATCCATTTACATTTAAGGTAATTATCGATATGTATATTCTTATTACCAGTTTCTTAATTGTTTTTGGTTTGTTTTTGTAGGTCTTTTCCTTCTTTTGTGCTTCCTGCCTAGAGAAGTTCCTTTAGCATTTGTTGTAAAGCTGGTTTGGTGGTACTGAATTCTCTTAACTTTTGCTTGTCTGTTACGGTTTTTTCTTTGTCGAATCTGAATGAGATCCTTGCTAGGTAGAGTAATCTTTGTTGTAGTTTTTTCCCTTTCATCATTTAAAATATGTCCTGCCACACCCTTCTGGCTTGCAGAGTTTCTGCTGAAAGATCAGCTCTTAACCTTATGGGGAGTCCCTTGTAGGTTATTTGCTGCTTTTCCCTCCCTGCTTTTAATATTTTTTCTTTGTATTTAATTTTTGATAGTTTGATCAATATGTGTTGGTGTGTTTCTCCTTGGGTTTTTACTTATGGGACTCTGTGTGCTTCCTGGACTTGATTGACTATTTCGTTTTTCATATTAGGGAAGTTTTCAACTCTAATATCTTCAAATATTTTCTCAGACCCTTTCTTTTTCTCTTCTTCTTCTGGGACCCCTATAATTTGAATGTTGGTGCATTTAATGTTGTCCCAGAGGACTCTGAGACTGTCCTCAGTTCTTTTCATTCTTTTTTCTTTATTCTGCTCTGGGGTAGTTATTTCCAATATTTTATCTTCCAGGTCACTTATCTGTTCTTCTGCCTCAGTTATTCTGCTATTGATTCATTCTAGAGAATTTTTAATTTCATTTATTGTGTTGTTCATTATTGTTTGTTTGCTCTTTAGTTCTTCTAGGTCCTTGTTAAACGTTTCTTGTATTTTCTCCATTCTATTTCCAAGATTTTGGATCATCTTTACTATCATTACTGTGAATTATATTTTAGGTAGACTGCCTATTTCCTCTTTGTTTGGTCTGGTGGATTTTCTCTTGCTCCTTCATCCGCTGTGTATTTCTTTGTCTTCTTATTTTGCTTAACTTACTGCATTTTGCATCTTCTTTTCTCAGGCTGCAGATTTGTATTTCCTGTTGTTTTTGGTGTCTGCCCCCAGTGGTTAAGTTTGGTTCAGTGGCATGTGTAGGCTTCCTGGTGGAGGGGACTGGTGTCTGTGCTCTTGTGGATGAGGCTGGATCTTGTCTTTCTGGTGGGCAAGACCATGTCTGATGGTGTGTTTCACAGTGTCTGTGAACTTATTATGCTTCTAGGCAGCCTCTCTGCTAATGGCTGGGGTTGTGTTCCTCTCTTGCTAGTTGTAGCTTGCTGGTCTTTGAGTGGAACTGGGTCTTAGCAGTGAGATGGAGATATCTAGGAGAGCTTTCACCATTTAATATTATGTGGGGCTGGGAGGTCTCTGGTGGACCAATGTCCTTAATTCAGCTCTCCCACCTAAGAGGCTGAGGCCTGACCCCGGCTGGAGCACCAAGACCCTGTCAACCACATGGGTGCTAGTGTTGGAGGGTCTCCTGCAAAGGGAAGGAGTGGCTGTGGCTCACTGCAGGCACAAGGACACTGGCAGCAGAAGTCTGGGAAGTACTCCTTGGTGTGAGCTCTCCTAGAGTCCGCCATTATTCCCACCAAAGAAACTCTGAAATTCCTCTTTAAGGGCATCTGCTTTTTGTCTCCAGCAAAAACTACATGTGTGATTATTTGAGCTGTGAGCTAAACTAAATAATTTTTTCCTCAAGGGAAATCATTTTTACTGAAAAAAATATCTTGAACAGAAATCATGGTAATTCAGACCTGGGTGTTTTGCAAACACTTTACAGAGAAGACAAAGTGAGCCACTCACTTTTAGGAAAACAACTTTTCCTGATAATTGCTATTAGCAAAATGAATGCTCTGGGGTAAAAAATAGAATTTTAGAAATTGTCAGCTGATGGCTCCTCAACCCTGAAAGAATTTTCTATGAAATAAATGTTAATATTAATAAATGTATATCAACTTTCAGAAGACCTGTATAACTATTGAAGCAATATTTTCCAAAGTAACAAAGGACAAAATTATACTTGTGTATTAAGTCCATTTACAGTGCAACATAGACATTGATTTCAGTAGAGTATGACAAGTTCATTGGTATGGTTACATATTTCACTTATACTGTTTTAGCTTGGATCAGGATGAATATGCACAATGATCTCAGAAGCTAATTAATTGCTAATCCTTTCCTGGATTTCCTCCTTTTTTGGATTTCCTTTATATCCTTTGACTAAAACATTTTGTAACAAATTGAATGCAGAAAGAAATACAGGGGTCAAGTTATCTTTTATTAAAGCAGACTTAAAGATAGGTGCAAAAACATAAAACAATATCATTCCTCTGAGTAATTTATTGTTGTTTTAGAGAACATCATTCTTTTTAATGTGTTGATTGTGTTAGTGATAGGGATAGAGTAGGATAAATTAAATAGTCAGTTTACAAATCCCACTAGGGGATTAAGGACAGAAGGGAATTTTAAGGGAGTTTGGGAGACCGTTGTAAGCTAATGCTCACTTCAGAAAAGAATCTAGTAATGTAAAAACAATCTACACTACCTTGAAGAAGACCAGGTGCATCCAAGCTCCATATACACTCAAGTCACAAGTCCTGATAATTAAAACACAAGACAATACATATGGCATCTGAATCTTGTTACATGAATTCAAAGAGTTAATAGTCCTGGAAAAGTAGCATTTCTGATGTAGACAAGATAAAAATATAGGTGAAAGGGGAAAGAAACTAGGTGAAAGAGGACATTATGCCAAAATCTGAGATAAATTACCATATTTTGGTATATGTTACCACCCTTTTGCTAATATACGTATGATTTAAATAGCACGATGACAGTCCCCATTAAACCATATAGAGCCAAAGGAGAGACTAATGATGTAAGCCTTGACGTCTGCCCAAGAATGAGGAAGAAGGTGGTCTTCTCCCTTCCCTGCTTTTTCTTTGATTGTAAAAATGTAGCCCTCTTTGTTCTCCAGGCTGCTGCGCTCCCTTGCCAGCCCGCTTGTATCTCTCACAAGCATCCTGTGCTAATAAACTCGCCCTTTGCCTGCTGCTTTCCCTCCCACTGGATTCTTTCGGTAACCAGACGAAAGAACCTGAGCTTCAGTAAATCCTGACATGAGGTGAGCGGTTTTAATAAAATGTCAGTGGGTTCAAGTCCCCTTCTAGTCAGGGATCATGGGTTCAAGTCCCAATCTGAGGTGTGGGTGGGTTAAGATCCAGCCTGTGGGTCCGAGTCACAATCTGAGTTTTGGCTGGGTTTGAGTCCCACACAAGGAGTGCAGTTTCATTAGTATGTAATGGGTTTATTTTTGGTATTCTAAAACTGATTCATAGATCAGTTTTTAAATCATAAATTTAAAAAGTTTCTCACGGGCCTCCCTGGTGGCGCAGTGGTTGAGAGTCCGCCTGCTGATGCAGGGGATACGGGTTCGTGCCCCGGTCCGGGAGGATCCCGCGTGCCGCAGAGCGGCGGGGCCCGTGAGCCATGGGCGCTGAGCTTGCGCATCCGGCAACGGGAAAGGCCACGACAGTGAGAGGCAAAAGTTTCTCACGTTTATTTACTAATACAATACAAATCATATATATATATATATATCACATTAAAAATCACATCTTTGGAATCATTTTTTTCTCTTTAAGAATATAAAAAGGTTCTGAGATGAAAATAACTTTCAAAACTCTAATTTAAAGGAATATTTACTGAGAATTTTATACATAAAAGATTAAAACAACAATAAAAATGACATAAGCCAAGTATGCATAGACATTTTTTCATATCTCTATTAATTATATATATATATAATGTCTTGGTCAAAAAGCTGTTATATCATTACTAAATGATTCATAATAAATATAGAATAATTATAAAATGAAGCTATAAGAGTAAACACATACACACCTGAAATGCTCTTGCATTTCAGTTATACCTCACATACATATTTACTCTAAAATTCATAAACTACAGAATTACTTTAAGATCACTTTTATTTGACATTTGACTGGCATAGCCTTTTATTTTTTTTAAAAAAAGAATAAAGGTAAAAATGTAAAGTCAAAAGTAATTTTCTTGTAGCTTCCATTATAGATGGCTAAAATATACCTATAGTATAATAATATGTGTATAAAAATATTGTGCATTTAGATTATTTTGAATGTAGAAATAGTTAGCTTTTACCAAACACTGAGTAGCTATTAGAGCCACAAACAAGGTATCAAGTTTGAATAAAGATCAATCACCATTTGGGTATGGTTTGACTTTCAATATATTGCTCCCTTTCAGACTTGTCACACTACCCACTGCCGCTCTCAGTGCAATAGTGTGTGTAAGTCATGTTTGCTATAGAATGGCACCATTCCACTATATTCGCTCCAAAATTCCAGCTCATTGCAGAGGA
Organism: Lipotes vexillifer; assembly: GCF_000442215.2. Classification (NCBI taxonomy): domain Eukaryota; kingdom Metazoa; phylum Chordata; class Mammalia; order Artiodactyla; family Lipotidae; genus Lipotes; species Lipotes vexillifer. The sequence continues at coordinate 1,332,201 of NW_006796275.1, forward strand.
TCCAGTTTTCAGACACTGCTGCAGCTTTGGCTGATAATACAGATATTTTTTATCTTCGATAGCACTGCCCCCAAAATATTTTATTCAAAGAGCTAAATTTACCTTTTGTTCACTTTTTATCGTAGATCTTTCTACCAGAAAGAGACACAGGCATAGGTCTGATAATGACTGTGTACTAAGGGAAAAGACAATCTGAATACTAGGTACTGAGCATCTTAGAATCATTCCTTTGACACCTGCCCCTTTGACACTCTTCCTTGAACCAAGCTTGTGCTTTGTTTGGGCGTTTTTCATATAATGAGTCATTGCTGGGTGGGTCTTTCAGTTATTCATGTCTAAACAGTGACCCTAGTGAACTAGTGGATATTACAGTTCTCCAAAATTCTTTTATATACCTAAATTCTTGGTAAGCACTGTTTACACTTAATATTGAAAAGAAATAGAATCCAATTACCTCCAGCCACTAGGAATAAGTGATTTTGGAACTTGTGTTTTAGTGAATACATAAGTGCATTAGGTATTTGTTTTATTAATTTTTTGTGTGTGAAAAATAGCTCTCTAAAGCAGGTATGATTGCCCTTGATAAAACATATTTGCTGTATTTTCTTCACTTTGTTGTTGTTTATGGCTGTTATTTGAATTTTTTTAATGTTTTTATTTGATGATATCATATAAGATTTTTATATTGTCTAATAGTTTAGAAGACACACTGATCTCTTGGATCATCTTTTTGAACGTTATTTTACTAAAAAATGGGTACATATCAAGCACTATAAATGATAGCTACTCATAGCAGGATGTTCAAATTTTTTCTTTATTAACTTATCAAATATAAATTTGAAACAAAATAATGTATGTAACATTAATATAGGTTATGAAGGAAATAATACAATAACTTCTCTGAGTACATCATGAGAATTAGGAAATCACTAGTACCATGGAAGTTATTACTTCATAAATTATATTAATGCTAGATTTGCTTTGCCAATATTCTGGTTAATGCTTTTGAATTCATCTTCATAAGTTAGATGGTTCTATATAATTTCTTTTCATTGTACTATTTTTTTCAAGTAACAATGATAACGTCTTTTAAAAGGATGATTTATGTGAAAGATAAGATGATATAAAATGGGCATCATTTTTCCTTAAGAGTTTGATGAAATCTGGGAATATATTCACCTTGTCCTAGTTTTTTTCTTTGTGGAAATCTTCCTAAGTAGTTCTTCAGTTTTCTTATAATTGTTCTGTAGCACTTTACTTATTCCTAAATTAGTTTTGTTAAGTTCTTTGGGTACTGTTTATCTCTCTACTATGCAAGAGATGGAAGAAAGGCCCATAAGTGATAAACAGAATAAAAACAATTTTTTAACCACTTTATTGAGATATGATTAATTACAAAAAGTTGTACATTTTTAATGTTTACACAGCTGGATGAGTTTGGAGATAAGTATATATACCCATAAAACCATCACCACAATCTATACCGTAAACATATTTAACACCTCTAAAAGTTTCTTCCTGCCCTCTTGATTTATTATTATTTCCTTTTAAAAAAAATCAGTGCCCACCAGAGTCTTTGAAAGAATAGTTCTCGATTCTAACTTTGTATTAACACATTATTTTATCAGTATTATAATCTGTAGTTTTGGTGAAATAAAACATATACCTATGAGAGAATAGTTACAGTGAAAAGCAACATATGATTACAGTTTCCTATAAGCGTGATAATAATACTGTAAGCATTTGAAAAAGGGTTATATTACAGAGACAATAAGGTATTTCCATATTTACATTGTGGACATTTTAAAAATGTGCTGATATGATAGTGATGTTTCCTCAATCTTCATTAAAGACAGTGTTTCTGAAATGGAACATAAGTATCCTGCTGGCTATGATGGGAAAAAATCTGTGTTCCACTTCTGGGTACATGCTATTTTTGTGAAGCTGGTCAAGATGCTATCGCACTCTGTAAAATCAGCAAATAAATACTGTAATAATTACTATGTATCTCATTGTTATATCACAATATCTGACAAATATGGCATTGATTATGTATCTATTGTATGAATGAATAATTGAATCTCAGGACAACTATTGATACTTTTCACTAAAACATATAGTATACTTACTGATTATATGAAATGTGTTCATGTTTTTCAAGTGCATCATATCAGTGTAAACAAAGTGATTTTATTACTCAGTCATTGAAATGTGGCACTAGGCCGATACGGTTTTCTCAGCTTTCTCTGGTTTTAAGATTTGGAGTCACATGTCTAGTAAACCAATGGCTAAATGAGGCTAGAATTTGCCTCTCTACTGGTAAACAAGATTTTAATTCAAAGTTTCAGATTGTATTATTCAGGTACATGGGCTTATTAATATACACAAATTATTATACTTATAGGACATACTTATAGGACTCGGATGCTTCAAATTGGCCTATAGTATAAAATAAATTCAGAGCTTATGCATATGTTTACCAAACTTACCAATAATAAGCTTCAACCAGATACCTACACATGCAATTCAGAGGGGGGCTTTGCATATAGTAGTGTAACACCAGGCAACAAGACGCTGACAGTTCAGGGGTTGGTCATTATGTCCACCATTTTAATAAAAGAATGTTGAGTCAATGGCTGTTTTCCACTTAAATTATCTGAATTTCAAATCGAGTTATTTAAAATCATCAATGAAGAATGTATGCCCATATTGTTTGTACATGTTGCCTGGATAAATTGCAATGATTATGAAGCAAGTTCTCTAGATTTTAACTAATATTTAAAAAAAAATTTTTTTTCAAACGCAGGTATTTATATTTAGTATTTAATCGATTCTAATGCTATCTAAATCCAGAAATATTACTTACAAATTCTCACACATACAGCAAACATACTAGCATGGTTTTGATTTTGTTATTTTCAAATTTATTCTATAATTGAATGTAAATGAATATTAAGTCACTATATGTCTAGCTTCTTAGATCTTCCTAAATATATCTTAACCATGTTAGAAATTAAAGTTAAAAATAATTGATTTTTTTTTCCATGCAAACTGGAACGATGTAAAATAGTTTATCATTTTAAACTGCTTGTTTCCAGTTTGTTCTTCTTGAGTACTAGTTTTTTGTTTTTTTGGTTTTTTTGGTATGTATATAGCAAATTTCAGATAATATTAGTTAAGCTTAAAATAAATTTTGAATTCATTTTTCGTATTCTGTAAAAGGCTTTATAAAATTATTAGGTACTACTGAAAAGAGACTGAAATATCAAGGTACCGATGAATATAAATCACACTGATTTCAGTTTTAAAATAACATATTTTGAATTAAATTTTTATGTTTATTTGTATATATACAAACCTCTATACAAGAAACACACACATACTCAGTCTCACATTCTCTCGTGTACAATACATATATATGTACACCTAGATGATTTAACAAAGATATGTTTTACTATTGTTATTCTTCAGCTAAATGAATTAAATTTAGATTTGTTAAACAACATCAAAAACAAAATTTTTTTTAGCAGAACAAGCAGTACATTCAAACTAAGTTCTGCCTACTAAGAACTGAGTCTTTCACTGCCTCTTCTTAAAATCACAACTGTGTTAAATCTGAGGTAATACTTGATTTTGTTTCTGACTGATTCAAACACTATAGGATCTTATTTTAATCTCAGAGACTCCATTGTATTAGAATTTATTGCTCACATAAAAAAGTACAGGAAATTACTTGAATAAAGATGAGGGATGTAGTATTATAATAATGAATATTATGTGTTTCTAATCCAAAAATTGACAGTTCCTTTTAAATACATTTTGGGGCTCTGTAATTAGCTTAATTCACAAGAAAAGTGGCATACTTGATTTTTTTTTAAGTAAAGCAGTTAATTTAAGTGCATTGAACTTTTAAAAATAGATTAAAATACTTCTTATTCACTTTTCTTAAGACACTTCTTGATTTCTTTTCTTCTCCTGCCCTCCCTTTCCCTTTCCTCCCCTCACTTCTCTTCCTCTCACTTCTCTTCCCCTCCTGTCTTCTCCTTTCCTCTCCTCTCTTACTTCTGCCTAGTTAGATATCAGCAAGGGAGTTTTTATGTGTTTCTATAGTTAAAATGTTTGCGAGCAATTCTAAGCTGTTACTGAGTGTTAATTTATACAATTGAATAGCTTCCAAATAGCCCAGCAGACATGACAATTTATTTCAGTATTGGGAGAAACTATATTTTTTTGTCCTAAGACTCCAAAGAGGAATATAATGGTGAATAATTAAGTGCAGAACATGATCTATAGTTAGTAAATCAATTTATGGACTGTTTCTTGAACCCTAAATTGAATATGCCATGTAAATATAAAATGTTTCTCTTAAAGGCTTAAAATCAAAGGTTAAAAAAGATAGTCATCATTTAAAGTAAAAAGTAGGAGGGGGCTTCCCTGGTGGCGCAGTGCTTGAGAGTCCGCCTGCCGATGCAGGAGACGCGGGTTCGTGCCCCGTTTCGGGAAGATCCCACATGCCGCGGAGCGGCTGGGCCCGTGAGCCATGGCCGCTGAGCCTGCGCGTCCGGAGCCTGTGTTCCGCAAATGGGAGAGGCCACAACAGTGAGAGGCCCGCATAACGCAAGGAAAAAAAAAAAAAAAAAAAAAGTAGGAGGCATGTCAGCACTGCTCAAATCACTCAAATATATTTTAGTACTGTTTCTTTCAAATTCATGACAGACAGAATATTATTAAAAATATCTTCAAATCCTGCCCTACTTTCTGGGACCAACTAGCTTTTAAAAATCAATGCTAGGCTATCTTTTCTGGAGAAAATACATGTAATCTCCTCATTTTGAATAATTCTCTCTCTCTGCCTCCCTTTGGGTTTGCAGGAGGGGTCAAATCAGTTTACTGATTCACGAAGTTTCTTCTAAAAAACCAACTGTTCCCAGTATCACTGGTGTGAAAAATACACTTCGTTATCGCTTAATATTTGTTTCCTTTCTTCTATGGAGGCCCCCTCCCTTTGTCCACACCCTTTCCACCATCCTCCCCAAGGGTAGTGATTAATTTTCATTAGGTAAAAATAATCATGGCCATCCCTTTCTGGGTGCTAGTAGTCCATTTAAGAGTGGACATATAATAATGCCATTCTGGCCAAAGAACACAAGGTGGACTCTGCACGGGGATCTCTGGGGAAAATTTCTACCTTCGCACAAAAGTCAAACTGCTGAGGAAGGCAGAGTAGAGGATGAAAAAATCCTGTGTAGTGGATGGATATCTTTTTTTATGTCTCTTAATTAACCTACCTTTAAATAGTCATACCTTCAGATTTTGAAGTAGACTAATGAATGTCTTACTGTTCAAACCATTTGGAGTTGGGATATTAATACGAACACCCATCAATATCCTAAATTGATAGCATTAATCAGGAATTGTATACATCTGGGTCCAAGTAGGATCATGTTGCTAAAATGTAATAATTATAAACTAGTCCATCCTCTTTTAAAATTATATTAAATTTTATGTTAAATTAAGTTGAAACAATGTAATGTTATTTTTAGATTTTTAAACTGTGTTTACTCCAAAAGCAAATGTGTTCTAATAAAAGTAATTACTCTGGGAATTTTTCTTATATAAAGCTTATGTGTTTTCTGTGATAACCCTTGATTATAAAGTGCATTTCAGTCTTCAAATTTGCTTTGTTTTGCCATTAACTTGATTAAAATAATAAAGTAAAAAAAAAGATTATCCAATAATTAAAATGAACCAAATGAATTACAAAACATTTTTATTAGATCAAAATTATCTAAAACATCAATGGTTCCATGAGGATTGAAAATTATGTAAAATATCATTTCTGGAAGCATCAGAAATAAAATCCAAACATGTCAGGAAAGATTTCTACACACCCAGTGCCTGTACAACTTACTATCTGATGCTGATGGTTTATAATACGGATTACCTGCAGGAAACCTGCCTAATTTGGAAGTAAAGTGTAGCTTAGTAACCTTTTTTTATTGTTCAGTTGTTTCAGTTGTACTTCTCTGATTAGGGACCACCAAGTTGCTCCTGGGTTTTAGATCAATAAAACTCTTTGGGTGCCTACCCCAAAGGTAAAGAGGTAAAAGAATATTTCTTCTCTGAATATTTTGTAGAACTATTTCTACATTCCACTTGACTTCAGATAAAAGAAAAACTGGTCTATAAAAATTGCTTTTTAATATTACAGAATGAAATGCCACTTAAAGGGCTACATTTCCAAAGACAGCCTCTGAAAATGACCCCTAAGTCCTGTGTGCTAAAAGAAATCACCCTCTTTTCTGCAATGAAGAATTTTATTAATTCCCAAAGTTTTATGATATTTATTTTCATCATATTCTCCACTGTATTCATGGCTTTATTCTTAAAAATCAGGACAGTGCTCTGAAACTGATAGCTGACATTTACTTGAATGAAAAGATGCATCATTTAGTGTGAACTTTCATTTTGATCTTTCCATACCCTGATTCCCTTCCAAACATTTTTTTTCCCTTTTTCATAGACTTGAAACAAGTATTTCCTGAACAAGCTCATTTCTTAAGTGACTCATCTAAGAAATAAAATTTATTTATGCCCTAGGTGTCCAGAATATAAACATTGTAATATTAAATATTTTTTTTTCTAACAGCAGAGTGATTATAAGTAAAGATCTAGAGCATGCACTTAGACTCTGTGACATTCTGCACTTACGAGATATAGTTTAATGTGGATGAAATTTGCAAAGCCTGAAGGTTAAATTGACATTTAGATGCCAGATACAGTCTATGGGTGCTATATTCACACAATAAAAAGATGAAGTAAATATTGGTTTTAAAAGAGAATGGTCAAGTTCTATAGTTTCTTCCACCCTACTTTAATATGTATAATAGCCTTCAGTTTTTCCATTTAGACATAAAGTCAATGAATATATGACTACCACTAACATAATAATTTTCCACAGCACAAATCTATAATTCAGCAACTGGCATCTATTTGGAAGAATAACTGGCAAACTCTGAAGCCCTGGACAGAATGTCTGTGACTTTAATTAGGCACCTGATTTAAGGAGTTTAATGGGGTTGACAAAATATTTTGGACCCAATAAGTTTGAAATGTAGATACCTACCTTTTTTTAAGGCTCCACTTTTGATATACAAAATGCAAATCATTATTACATAATTTCTTATTTTTGTGACAAAAGATAGATACATAAAAATAAAGAGAGGATGCTGAGGGATACTCATACTATATCTTATATTGTTATTGCAATTCTGCTTGTTTTTACTATGATACCTATTTTCAATTTATTTCTTTTCACACATATATTTTTATATATACTATTCACTGAATGAAGACATGTAATAGAGTTAAGATGAAATTGAAAAAGTTATTTATGCTTATAATAGTTAAAAACAGAGAAGGAAATGTTATAAATATGTATACAATATTACCTTGCATATAATGATAGACACAGAGAAGATAGTATCTTAACCTATACTTCAACGTAGACAATTATCATCATAGTCATTATCATACTACCTACTTTTCATTGTGTAAAATAAGCTTTCACAACTTAAATTACTAAAATAACTCAAATTAGTTCTGTTCTCTGACAAGTGCTGAAACATTTCAGCATAAATCACGGTAGAGTTCTGGAGGCTCTTCCTCTGTTCTGGGGGCCCAATTTGAAGTTTCTCATAAGATAGTGGATTCATTCATTGTAAGATATACACATACAACTCATTAAATTCCAGAAGTTTGGTGAAAATCATGATGAAGTATCTGTTTTCCTAATCCTCTTAAATAAACAAACTCCCTCAGTCCCTCAATCACATCCTCTCCAATTATACTGCTTATATTTCCAATACTCTCACCCTTTGGAATTCTCATAATATTCATTAGGTTGTAAAATTTTGCCCATTTTGGCCTATGAGGGCTGGAACATTGTCCTTTATTATTCACTATTGTGCCCATTATTCACTTTTAAAAGCTTCACGTATCATAGGTTTAAATGGGGAATGGTAATGGCGTTCCATAATACGAGGCATAAGCTTTTGAAAAGATGTGTATTCATAATCTCCAATTATTCATAAACTCCAATAATCTCCAAAATACATGTTCTGTGTTTTATAATTATTCAAATTCTATAGGTTTTATGGTTTACTTAAAACTTACTTTAATTGCATTCATTTTAATTATATAATTATACTTTGCAAATGTTTAATTAAATAATTTTAAGTAAATGTTTCAAGATGTTGATTATTATGGGGTGCCTTTTAACATTTTTATTCTCATCCCTGTCCCTTTAAATGTATTTTGTACACGTTAGGATGTTTAACTGATATATTTTAGGGATATTAAAGTAGTAATATACATTGGAATGTGTAAAAAAATGGTTGTTAGGTACCCTATGACCCCAAATTATATTTAAAGAAAAACTAACAACCAGAAAATGTGGCATCCCTAAACCACTCCTCTTGTGGTGTTTAAAAAAAAAGAATATTTAGTTGAGATATTTTTTACATAAGGAGGACAATATGCCTTCAACGCACGTTTTGTTCAGTGGAGTGAGTGGTTCAAGTAAATTCGTATATGAACACATGAGACAATTCAAATTTTTCCACTGTTTTGAAATGATGATTTCCACATTATATTGAATGAGTGTCAGAATCTTCCAAGTTTCTTCTGAGTTAGTGAGTGAGTTTTATTCAGCCATTTTTAAAAATGTTAAGTAAGTCTCTGGTTGTTAAGTAAAAGCCTCAGTGCCCTAATACAGTGAGCTTAGAAGGAAAGAATGAACATAATAGACATGTGTTGAACAAATTCCTACAAGGTATTCATATTTTCCTACAAAAATCCCATTTTTTAAATATACTAAACCAGAAGTCTATGCTTTCTACTTTAATTATGGCTCATGATAGTGCTTTGAAAAACCAAACAATTCTTAAATTGAATCCTGATTAAGACAAGTATTCATCATACAACATTTATTTAACGATTTTTATAAAATGGAAGAAGTCTATTTCTTGCAGGTTATAATGATGACCTTGAGAACCATAAGTAAAGTTTTAAAGCAAAACTGTATTTTAAGAAAATATTAAATTGATTTCACAGTCACAGAAAACTATCTGAAGTAATATATCAAGAAACATGATAAATAGCAATATTACATTGAGGAAGTTGTCTTCTGGTCTGTCACAGAGGTCATTCTTTGCCTCCATCTGATTTAATATCCTGTTTAGCATTTTAATTAAGAATTTTAGAAGAGCAAGTAAATGGAATATTAATAAGTTTCTCATATGATACAAAATGGAGAGGTGTTACAAACTATGTCAAAAACAGAGAAATAATATAAATAGACATAATGAGGTTAGTAGTGGGGATAGTATTGAATAAAATGAAATGTATTTGTAAAAGAGATGAGTTAATGTGCATTTCACAATTCAGGCATGTAAGTATAAAAGATGTGTAGATGAAGAAGATGAACAAAGGGAAAAGTTGTGCATGTGGAATGCTTGAACATACTGTAATGTTCATTATACAAATATGTTACCTGGGTTCAAATATAGAAATTATGGTCTAAACTAATGATTGCAATACTAAGTCCAACCTAACATTCGCAAGAGTATAAGATCCATATATATATATATATATATATATATATATATATATATATATATATATATAT
>NW_006796275.1:1341898-1403508 GCF_000442215.2 Lipotes vexillifer
TATATATATTTGATTAAATAATTAAAATATCTAAACAAGCTAAAGCCATTAATAAATAATCAATTCTCCTACCTTGAAAACATATCTTTACAGTCATTGAAAGGTCAGGTGTGAGTTTCCAATCCTCACTTTCAAGAATTCTGTCCTGGAACAGCATGATATGAGGAGAGCCAGCACCCTGAGCCTCAGTGCCTCTGGGTCTGTACCATATATGACAAGGGGCTTTGCACTTGCCTGTGTGGACATCCGCACCTCACATTTTAGCACTTTCCAAAGGAGCAGCTGCATAACTTTCTCTCAGGCCTAGGAATTAACTCACCAGTACCATGGTCTGCCCTCAGGGCAACAGATTTTGGGACAAAGCCAATGCCAGACCTAGACATGAGCTCAGTTTTGTGGTAAGAAGTCCAAAGACCTGGGAGCCTGGACTGTGATCTACAGAAGTGACATGAGATCAGATGTACAAGAACCCTATTCTATAAACGCCTGAACTAGTGGTACAAGATAAAGTTAGAAAAAGGCCAGAATATATATTCCATATCAGAGCCAAGCAAATTAACTCTCTTCGCAGAATTTGAAAATTGTACTGTGTGATACAATAACATATAGAAGACACCATTATTGCAACATTCAACTACTCAGCTGACCAAAGGCAGGGTATTAGGGATTATAGAGTGGCTGATTTTGTAGAAACCTCTACCTACAGAGCAACGGCAGGAACATATACAGTTGACCCTTGAACAGCACAGGTTTGAGCTGCGTGGAGTCACTTATATGTGGATTTTTTTCAGTATATATGTACTACAGTACTATATGACCCAGGGCTGGTTGAACCTGCAGATGCAGAACCACACATACAGAGGGCCTACTGTAAAGTTATACTCAGATTTTCAACTTCGCCAGGGTTAGGACCCTTAACCCCCACATTGTTCAAGGGTCAACTGTACCTTTAACGGATTACAACTGAGAAAGCTGAAAATTCTTACTTTTAATTTAAAATCTCACGGTCACAAATTGTCCTAATTTGGCTTTTCTGGAAACAGAGGCTGATACAGGGTTTTAGTTGCACATGGTTTTTTGAAGGAATTCTCTCTTCATCTCAGGAGAAAGTGAGTGAAATAAGCAGAACAGGGCAAAAGTTGGATGAAATCATAGCAGGGGAGTAGCTTCAGTCTGATTTCATGAGATGTTCCAGAGCATGAAGAGTCAACAAATTGGCCTCAGCTTGAGGCAAGAGGAAGGCGTTAAGTATCCCTGTCAGCCAATCATTGACTGTAGGTTGCCCGCTGCAGCGAGCATAACCTATTTTATTTGGACAACAGTAAACCTTTGAAAGGGAGGAAGCTATGAACCATTAAGAGACAACCCTTAAGACAGCTAGGATACACTGTCCTAATAAAAGGGATCTAAATGCGACATCATTAGTCTTCACCATGGTCAATGCATTGTACTGCTCAAATCTGTTTCCTTCTCATGTTTAGTTCATTTCATCCAGGCTAAAGGTTGGCCACAACTTAAGAGAAGTTTTACAATAGAAAAGTTATTGCAATGAACTGCAGCACATGCTGCTGCAGTTGGTCTAAGGCTGTAATTGATACATATCATCTAGTTTTTCTGCTACCCAGTCAAGACCCCTCTTATATTTAACTAGTACTTCTACTGGTCTTTGTGGTTGCATGGTGGAAATTCTGATCCCTAAGGATTCTGAGCCTTGGTTACTGTGTATTTATCAGGTGTGTCTATTTACTGACCCATTTACAATTAAAGTTAAGCAGAGAAGTACCAAGAAATACCCACAGGATCTCCTGACTGCCGTGTACCTTTTGCCTGCCCTTGTAATGGAAACAGCAGCCCTCATGATGGTCACAGTTAATTACCTTTAGTAGTCACAGTTAATTACCTTTGGTAGTATAGTAGCTTCCTTCTGAACCAGTTGATCAACTGCTATAAAGAGCCCAGACACCAGGCAGCAGTTATAGCTTTAAGCCTAGTGAAAATCTTAGTGTATTTCCTTGTGGAAGTGATCTACTCTACACTCAAAGAGTCTAGAGGACATAGGAAGCACAAATTAGTCACTGGAATGCTGGTGAGTGGAACCACTGCTACTTCTGTTCTTTCATTTCCAGACCCATGTGCTCCATCTATTGGAAACAACGCACTGTATCACAGCCACTGCTTTAATGATTATTCCACATTCTGAATGACAGCATCTCATCCTTTCAGAGATTCATCTTCAAGTTGGTATTCAGCTGTTTCTTCAAGAGGCTGTGAACCTGCTTTATCAGACAAACAGCTTCAGGACAGTGAAGTTTGTGACTGAACCATGGTCATGTGCATGCTGCTGCAGTACTTTTGCTGTTAAGAATTCTTAGTTTGAGGATATGTTATAGGAGATCCCACATTAGTATGTATTTAAGTAGTGGAGCTGGCTGAACCACAGCACAAATGGAAAGCAAAACTATTTCTAGAATGAGTGACAATTCAGGATAAGTCATTGCCCTTTCCAGATTCTAAGGAGTTCATTGTAACCAAATTGCCACCAAATAACTGGTCCTCCTACTTGAGGGATTGTGCTGTACTGTGGACTCAGCATTGTTCTCTGGTACTGACAGGTCAGATACTCAGCACTAGCAAGAACGACATCAAGCTGGTTTAAGATTGCGAGCTGCTGGACCTCCATCTATACTACCATGGCTGTTCCATTCATGATCTATGGCATAAGCACTGGGATGCCCAGTGAGGAAGACTGGCTGACATTTAATGACACTTAATTTAATAAGGTGTCTTGTGCACTTAGTGGTTTAATGCCTCTTCTGAAGTCGATGCTTTCTGAAGGGAATTGACTCTTGATGTAAATATTCACACAGTATATTTTGTGTCTTATAGGTCCATCCACATGCCTCTTGTATACACTTTCCTCAGGACAATTCTCTTTCTCTACAAAGTGGATGATCAGTAACACTGCCTAAACTCTGCCTACTGAGAATACACCCTTCACCACTGTCTTTCAGGGCCAAGCTTCCTTAGTACTATAGAACATAAGCAGACCATGACATGCACACCCATACTAAGCTAATTTATCCTTGCATTAACCTTGGGCTTTTCCATTCTCCATCAGTTAGGTATAGGAAATCCCATTAAGGTCATAGACGTCATTTGACAAAAAATTATCAGTACAATAGTGGAAAATAACATGGGAGTTTGATCATCTTTTGTGCAGTTTACATGTGCCCTCTGGACCCCTTGAACCCAGTTCTAGATTGACCACTTCTAGTCTATAGCCTTCTGGGCTCACCTGAACTTAAACTTAGTGGTCAATCCTGACTGCTTGGTGTATTGATGTAAAGTTTCTTGCAAGGAGATACTTTTCAAATGGTGCATAATTATCCTCTGGAGATGGCAGGTCCTTGTGCCTGAACTCTAAGGATCAGTGTGTGAACCTCTTATTAGGCCTTGTCATTGGTTTCACCAGCCTCACTTACCACATATACCTCTCATACCTTGGGATCAGTTTATTCACATGGCCTGAGCGGCAAGGCTGCTTGTACTGTAGTGTCAACTTGCAGCAGAGACCTTTCATGCTCAGAACCATATTCAAAATAAGCAACCCTTCATGTAACCTGATAAATAGATCTTAGTTTCAGAGTTTTCTTGTAAGCATTAAATATACTGCCTGCAAACCTCAAGGAAGTCTACCATGTGTTGTGTTTCTTTTAAAGTGGTAGGAAGTACTGATTGTCCTATCTTGTCTTTAACTTTGCAAGGGATATCCCAGCATGCCACAAAAATACTAAAACTCCCGAAATATCACATCTGTGGTAGGCCCCTTAGTATATTTACGGTTTATCTTACACCATACTTACAATACTTAGATATTCTGCAGAACATCACATTGATCCTCTATATTTATAATATAATATTAATTAAACCTGATCAGAGGAAGTGGCAAGTACTCTGGATGCCTTGGTATGACACACACACACACACACACACACACACACACACACACACACACATCAGCATAATCTTTTGGACAAAACAGCTCCCCTTTATGTAGTTGCAAATTAGTAAGAGTTAGTACATTTTCTAGAGAAAGGTGCAGCTGTGAGATTTCATCAGATATCATTGAATCACTCACTCCACTGAACAAATCACTGACATGCTTGTCTATGTAGAAAAATCTGATAAAATAGACAAAAACATCTCCTGGAAGTAGGCGAGTGTAGCAAGTTTGTAGGATATAAAGTTAGTATACAAAGTTCATTGCTTTCCTAAAAAGCAGCAATAAACAAGTGGAATCTAAAATTGAAAACACAATACAATTTATATTAGTGCCCTTCACAAAAATTAACTCAAAATGATCACAGACCGCCCTGTAATGGCAAAACTATAAAAGCTGGAGAAGGTAACATAGAAAAAAGCCTAGATGACCTTGGATTTGACAATGACATTTAAGATACAACACCAGAGGGAATAATCCATAAAAGAAATAATTGATAAGCTGGATTCCACTAAATTAAAGACTTCTACTCTGCAAAAGACAATGTCAAGAGAATGAGAGACTAGCTACAGACTGGAAGACAATATTTTCAAAAGATACATCTGGTAAAGAACTGTTATCTAGAATATACAAAGAATTCTTAAAACTCAATAATAAGAAAATAGACCATAGGACCAAAAATGAGTCAAAGACTTTAACAGACACCTCACTGAAAATAAGCATAAGCAAATATGTTCCACATCATATGTCATCAAGAAAAATGAAAATTAAAACAGCAATGAGATATCATTACACACCTATTAGAATGGTCAAAATCCAGAACACTGACAACACCAAATGATGGTGAAGATGTGAAGCAACAGGAACTCTCATTCATTGCTGGTGGAAATACAAAATAATACAGCCATTTTGGAAGACAGTGTGCTAGATTCTTACAAAACTAACATACTCTTACCATATGATCCAGCAATTGTACTCGTTGGTATTTACCCAAAGAGTTGAAAATGTATTTTCACAAAAAAACCTACACAAGAATGTTTAACCCAACTTTATTCATAATTGTCAAAAACTTGGATGCAATCAAGATGTCCTTCAGTAGATGAATGGATAAAAAAACAGTGGTACACTCAGACAATAGAATATTATTCAATGCTAAAAAGAAGTAAGCTATCAAACCATAAAAAGACAGGAAGAATCTTAAATGAATATTACTTATACCTATGTATATTACTGATATATAATATTGTACATACAACATAATTATCTATAATATGATTATATATTACATAATATATACTATTATATATTATAATATCATATAATATACATAATATTCATAAGTGTAGGAAGCCAGTCTGAAAAGCTACATATTGTATGATTACAACAATATGACGTTCTGGAAAAGGCAAAACTATGGAGAAGGTAAAAAAGATCAGTGTTTGCTAGGGACTGGGTAGAGGGAGAGACGAATAGGCAAAGCACATAGGATTTTTATGGCAGTGAAAATACTGTGTGATACCATAATGATGGATCTATGTTATTATATGTTTGTCCAAACCCAAAGAATTGTACAGCAACTAGAGTGAGCCCTAAGGTTGACTATGGTTTTGCCAGATTATGATGTATCAATGTAGCTTTACCAATTGTAACATATCTACCACTCTGATGAGTGATGCTGATAATGGGGAAGAGTATGCATGTGTTGGGTTGGAGGGTATGTGAGAAATCTCTCTACCTTCCCTTAAATTTTGCTGTGAACCTAAAACTATTCTAAAAGAAAAAAGTATTAATAAATAATGTATTACCAAGCTGGCAGTTAAATTTATTTTCTAAAATAGTGCTAGAAAGAAAATATTTATAAATATTATAAACAGAGAAGGCAAGACATACCTTGTATTAAGGGGAAAGGTGTAAAGTGAAATGTCACTGTTGTACTAGTTAGACTAAAATAAGATTTTTTAAAAATCAGATTGAAAAAGTTTCCAGCAACATTTATTTGTATCCTACATATCAAATATTACTCGATAACATGTACTTACACATCTGTTAACTTCCATAGACTATTAAAATATGCTTAGACTTTCCTATGACAATCAAGATTTTATCATTAAAAGAATGTTCAGGGGGCTTCCCTGGTGGTGCAGTGACTGAGAGTCCACCAACCAATGCAGGGGACATGGGTTTGTGCCCCAGTCCGGGAAGATCCCACATGCCACAGAGCGGCTGGGACCGTGAGCCATGGTTGCTAAGCCTGCACATCCAGAGCCTGTGCTCCACAATGGGAGAGGCCACAACAGTGAGAGACCTGCGTACCGCAAAAAAAAAAAAAAAAAAAAAGAATGTTCAGGAATATATGTAGGTGTATACCTTTTAAAATTAGAATAAGTGTTTTGTTCAGGACTTTTATATGATTACTTAAAAAATGAAGTGTAAAATGCCATATTTAAATGTAGAAATATATTTTTAGCTTCAAGTTAATTTAATGTAAAAAGAGTAAAATTTTACAGAAAAATTACTTTTTCAGATGCTACATAACGAATACCAGTAAAATTAATAGCAGACCTGTATGACATTTACAACTATTGTAATAATATTGGACTTTTGATGGCATTCTCTTGGGCTTATTTTAACTTAATTCTTAAATATTCTTGGTTTCAAATGCCCAATCATTCCAACTTTCATAACAGTTTGCAAAGCTCTTTCATAAATAACTTTTTATCTTTAAAATGTCAAATAGTGACTAATAATGCAGGATTGATTTTGCTTTTGTTTTAAAAATTATTAACTTGACTTATGAATAATAACATAAATTGAAAATGGTATATAACCATATAGTTTCATCCTCCCAAACAAAGAAAACATATTTCAAAGCAAACTTCTCCAAAATTCCAGACTCACATAGCATTAAATTAAAAAAAAAATGAATCTTTTATTTCACGACCCTGAACCATGTGGCTGACAGGGTCTTGGCACTCTGGCCTGGTGTTAGCCCTAAGCCTCTGAGGTGGGAGAGCAAAGTTTAGGACATTGGACCACCACCAGAGACATTCTGGCCCCACTTAATATCAATCAGTGAGAGCTCGCCCAGAGATCCTCACCTCAACACTAAGACCTAGGTCTACCCAACAGCCAGCAAGCTCCACTGCTGGATGCCCTATGCCAAACAACTAGTAGGACAGGAACACAACACCACCCATTAGCAAAGAGGCTGCCTAAAATCATACTAACTTCACAGACACCCCAAAACACACCACAGGACGTGGCCCTCCCCACCAGAAAGACAAGATCCAGCCACACCCACCAGAACACAGACACCAGTCGCCTCCAACAGGAAGCCTAAACAAGCCACTAAACCAACCTCATCCACTGGTTACAGACACCGAAAACAATGGGGACTACGAACTTGCAGCCTGTGAAAAGGAGACCCCAAGCACAGTAAGTTAAACAAAATGAGAAGACAGAGAAATATGCAGCAGATGAAGGAGCAAGGTAAAAACCCACAAGACCAAACAAATGAAGAAGAAATAGGCAATCTACTTGAAAAATAATTCACAGTAATGATAGTAAAGATGATCCAAAATCTTGGAAACAGAATGGATAAAATACAAGAAACATGTAACAAGGACTAGAAGAACTAAACAGCAAACAAACAATGATGAACAACACAATAAATGAAATTAAAAATTCTCTAGAAGGAATCAATAGCAGAATAACTGAGGCAGAAGAACGGATAAGTGATCTGGAAGATAAAATAGTGGAAATAACTACTCCAGAGCAGAATAAAGAAAAAAGAATGAAAAGAACTGAGGACAGTCTCAGAGTCCTCTGGGACAACATTAAATGCACAAACATTCGAATTATAGGTGTACCAGAAGAAGAAGAGAAAAAGAAAGGGTCTGAGAAAATGTTTGAAGAGATTATAATTGAAAACTTCCCTTAACATGGGTAAGGAAATAGTCAAGTCCAGGAAGCTCAGAGAGTGATATACAGGATAAATCCAAGGAGAAACATGGCAAAACATAAACTATCAAAAATTAAATACAAAGAACAAATATTAAAAGCAGCAAGGGAAAAACAACAAATAAGATACAAGGGAATCCGCATAAGGTTAACAGCTGATCTTTCAGCAGAAACTCTGCAAGCCAGAAGGGAGTGGCAGGACATATGTAAAATGCTGAAAGGGAAAAAGCTACAACCAAGATTACTCTACCCAGCAAGGATCTCATTCATTTTCAATGGAGAAATTAAAACTTTTACAGACAAGCAAAATGTAAGAGAATTCAGCACCACCAAACCAGCTTTACAACAAATGCTAAGGTAACTTCTCTAGGCAGGAAACACAAGGGAAGGGAAAGACCTACAAAAACAAACCAAAAACAATTAAGAAAATGGCAATAGGAACATACATATCTATAATTACCTTAAATATAAATGGATTAAATGCTCCAACCAAAAAACATAGACTGGCTGAACAGAGCTGGAAGAATCAGGCTCCCTGAATTCAGACTATACTACAAAGCTACAGTAATCAAGACAGTATGGTAGTGACACAAAAGCAGAAATAGAGATTAATGTAACAGGATAGAAAGCCCAGAGATAAAGACACGCACATATGGAAACCTTATCTTGGATAAAGGAGGCAAGAATATAGAATGGAGAAAAGACAGCCTCTTCAATAAGTGGTGCTGGAAAAACTGGACAGCTACATGTAAAAGAATGAAATTAGAACACTCCCTAACACCATACACAAAAATAAACTCAAAATGGATTAAAGACCTAAATGTAAGGCCAGACACTATAAAACTCTTAGAGGAAAACATAGGCAGAATGCTCTATGACAGAAATCACAGCAAGATCCTTTTTGACCCACTTCCTAGAGAAATGGAAATAAAAAGAAAAATAAACAAATGGGACCTAATGAAACTTCAAAGCTTTTGCACAGCAAAGGAAACCATAAGCAAGATGAAAAGACACCCCTCAGAATGGGAGAAAATATTTGCAAACGAAGCAGATGACTAAGGATTAATCACCAAAATATACAAGCAACTCACGCAGCTCAATATCAAAAAAACAAACAAGCCAATCCAAAAATGGGCAAAGGATCTAAACAGACATTTCTCCAGAGAAGATATACAGATTGCCAGCAAACACATGAAAGGATGCTCAACAACACTAATCATTAGAGAAATGCACATCAAAACCACAAAGAGGTATCACCTCACACCAGTCAGAATGGCCATCATCAAGAAATCTACAAACAATAAATGCTGGAGAGGGTGTGGAGAAAAGGGAACCCTCTTGCACTGTTGGGGGGAATGTAAATTGATACAGCCACTATGGAGAATAGCATGGAGGTTCCTTAAAAAACTAAAAATAGAACTATCATATGACCCAGCAATCCCTCTACTGGGCATATACCCTGAGAACACCATAAATCAAAAACAGATATGTACCACAGTATTCATTGCAGCACTATTTATTGTTTTATTTTATTTTTTTTTACATCTTTATTAGAGTATAATTGCTTTACGATGGTGTGTTAGTTTCTGCTTTATAACAAAGTGAATCAGTTATACATATACATATGGTCCCATATCTGTTCTCTCTTGCGTCTCCCTCCCTCCCACCCTCCCTATCCCACCCCTCCAGGTGGTCACAAAGCACTGAGCTGATCTCCCTGTTGCAGCACTGTTTACAATAGCCAGGACATGGAAGCAACCTAAGTGTCCATTGACACATGAATGGATAAAGAAGGTATGGTACATATATAACAATGGAATATTACTTGGCCATAAAAAGAAATGAAATTGAGTTATTTGTAGTGAGGTGGATGCACCTAGATTTTGTCATACAGAGTGAAGTAAGTCAGAAAGAGAAAAATAAATACTGTATGCTAAAACATATATATGGAATCTAAAAAGAAAAAAAGTTCTGAAGAACCTAAGGGAAGGACAGGAGTAAAGATGCAGACATAGAAAATGGTTTTGAGGACATGGGGAGGGGGAAGGGTAAGCTGAGACGAAGTGAGAGAGCAGGGTTGACATATATACGCTGACAAATGTAAAATAATAGCTAGTGTGAAGCAGCTTCATAGCACAGGGAGATCAGCTCAGTGCTTTGTGACCACCTGAGGGGTGGGTTAGGGAGGGTGGAAGGGGGATGTAAGAGGAAGGGGATATGGTGATATATGCATACATATAGCTGATTCACTCTGTTATACAGCAGAAACTAACACAACACTGTAAAGCAATTATACTCCAATAAAGATATTAAAAAACATTTTTAAATAAAGAAATAGACAAAAAAAGAATATTTTTCATTTTTAGTCTCATACTACTATAATATATATATATTTATTTATTTATTTTATTTTATTTTTTATTTATTTTTTTTTTTGTGGTACGCGGACCTCTCACTGCTGTGGCCTCTGCCGCCATGGAGCACAGGCTCCAGACGCGCAGGCCCAGCGGCCATGGCTCACGGGCCCAGCCGCTCCACGGCACGTGGGATCCTCCCGGACCGGGGCATGAACCTGCGTCCCCTGCATCGGCAGGCGGACCCCCAACCACTGCGCCACCAGGAAAGCCCTCATACTACTATTTTTAAAGGTTGACTTTTAGGCAGAAGAAAAATAATTTAACATTGACATTTTGAGACATAGGAAGGAATAAAGAGGAATAGAAACTCTAAGATGTGGCACTTCTAAATGAATAGTACTGTCAAAACTTTATGGAGTTTAATTATACTTACATAACATTACACAAATATACACAGATACATACACATATAAATGTATGCATATATATAGATAGGTGTAACAGAAAACAATAATAGCATATTCAATGAGGGAATGGAAAACAGTTAAAATGTTCTAATATCTTTCAATTTTTCAGGAAGTTAAAAAAACTCATAGATGCATGTTATAATCTGTAATTAACCTCATTAAGAAAAGTAATAGAATGTATAACTACAAAATCAAATAGAACTGAAATGCAATTTTTAAAAATCCAAAAGAAAGAAGATTAAAAAGAAATATGGTACAAGTGGGGCAAATAGAAGATAGTATTACTCAGATATATGTCATTACATCCTATTCAATGAAATAAAATCTCCAATTAAATTGACAAAGCTTTCCTGAGGGAATATAAAACATGACCCAACCATACGTAATTTATAAGAAACCAACTTTACTAAAAGATAAGAAAAATGAGAAATTAATAGAATGGAGAAATATAGCTCATGGATATTAATCAAAGATGGTTTAACTCTTGAAATACCTGATCAAGAAGATGTTAAGGAGAAATTTAACTAAAGGGAAAAATGGGTTGTGTCTTAATGATCAAAAGTTTATTCCACTAGAAAATACAACAGCTTTGCATGCTCATGGCCCTAATATATATATATAGTAAATATTTATATATATGTTTGAAATAACTAAAAGATAAATATTTAAGCATATAAAAAAGTTAGAGTTTTTACCATGCCTCTCTTAAAAACTCACAAAGCAAGTATATTAACAGCTTATAAAAAGATGGATTATTCAAACAACTTAGACTGACATATATTGAATAATGCACTCCACAACTAAAAAGTACACAAATGTACTCAGAATAGTTACTCTGAGTTTTCTTCAGCCATATAATAGATATTATCTAATTATAAATGTTTTAAATCATACAACTATGATCTCTATACATAGTGGAACTAAGCTAGAAATAAATAGCAAAAAGTTAACTAAGAATAAATCTACAAATGCTTGAAATTAAACAAAGCACTACCAGATAAACCATAGATGAAAGTACTCAAATATAAATAGAAAATATTTTTACCTGAATCATATTATTAATCTCATTTTATAAGGCCAATGTAAACTTGATTCAACAACCTGTGAAGGGCATTTTAATTCTTAAAGATAAATAGATGAAATATCCCTGAGAAAATATTATCAAACCTAACCAGATGATACACAGAATGGTGACTAAGTCATGGCCAATTTTACTTTAATCTCAGAATACAAGTTGCACTTACCACAAAGAAACAATGTATTCACCCTATTAATATTATTAAAAATAAATGTTATTATATCAATATATGCAGACAAAATTGATAATTTTTAACATCTATTTGTGTTAAAAAAAAAATCTTAGGATATTCAGACCCAAAGAAATATTTTTTAATCTGGTAATAAGGTATCAGTTACTGACCTATATTACATAATTTTATCAGCAGTTTGAAAATTTTCCTTTAAGATCAGGCACAAATAAGGGTTCAACAATCTACAAATTTTAACAGCATTAAACACTGTACACACAGTCTTAGTCTTTGCAATAAGAAAAAAAAGAAATCAAAGGATTGACAAAGACATATAACCACATAGAAGTATCATTATTTTCAAAAATTGTGACCATAGAATCAAAATAATCTACAATTAAATTATAAAAATCAACAGTAAATACATGATTTCAATAAAGTCCCTGAATTCCAGGTCAATATACAAAAATCAGCATTGTTTTTCCATATAGTGGAAACAAAATATTAGAAAATAAAACTGTCAAAAATAACACTATTTACCATCAATAATATTGGGGGGAGTGACATCACCAAAATGATGAAATGGGTTGTGCTTGACTTCATTCTCCCTCAGAAGAACAGCTAACAACTGTTAAAAAAACAAGACACCACTGAGAGAATCCTAGAACACAGGGGTGAGGATGGAGCACCACCCGTTCCCTACAGAGATCAAGACAGATTGCAGTGGAAGGATAAGTGAAGTGATTACTCACTGACCACACTGTCCCTCCCTGAAGCCAGTGCAGCAGCAGCACATGGCCTGACTTCCCCTGAGCCTCCAGTACCTCCAATGGGAAAAGAGAACCCAGGAGGAACAACCAACACTTCCTAGCTTTGGGGTTGCTTTGTGGGAGCTCCTGCTCTGGTCTCATACCACAACAATAGCAGGGGAACCTGTGGGTTGCAATTACTGGGAATCTGACTGTGATGGAGAAAGGGGGGGAGGGGCTTGCAACAACCAGCACACAGATCTTGCTTGACAAATTTCATACCTGCAGTGCCCAAGTAGTAAGTAATCAGAACCAGTGGATTTGCTCATCTGCAGAACCAAGTCAGGGGTACACTTTGACCAGGAAACTTGACACGATGCAGATCTGCCTGTTCACATCTTCAAACAAGGAGTTTTGCTGGCTCTAGAGCCTGGGATGTCTATACCCAGGCAAGAAACTGAGTCATAGCCACACCCACTGTAGAGAGTGTCTTCCCGCCCCATCTGACTAGGGGGGCTGGTGATTACTCCTGGAAGCTGTGCAGCCCAATGGTGCTCAAGCCATGAGAAGGGCAGGCAGAGTTGATCATCCCAAGAGCAAATTCAGTGTCAGGACTGGAGTATTCCTGTGCTATGCCTAGGCAAGGGGGTTAATTCATAGCCAAGGCTAAGGATAGCTCTGGACCTCTCCCAACTAGAAAGAATTTTTTGGGAAATTGATAGTAACATGGAGTGGACCTTCACCCTCCTGCCTAGGCAAGGGAGCTGAGACATAGCTCCACTAGGAGCTGAGACACAGCTCCACTCACTGTGAAAAGTGTCTTCTGGCCCTATCTGACCAGAAGAACTGGTGACAACTCCTGGTACACGTGTGGCCCAGTAGCACTCAAGTGGAAAGGCAGGCAGAGCTGATAGTTTGCAAAGCAAAGCCAGTGGCTTATTCAGCCAGAGAATTTGGGGAGTGGGTCACCTTGAGTTAAGATGACAAAGAGCTTTAATGGCTTTGGAGCTGCTTCTGCTGCACTCATTTGTAGCCCCACTCATTTCTGGGTAGCCTTAAGCCTGTCTGAACAGGGGACCTAGCTAGAGAAGTCAGGAAACTGTGTAGGCCATTCAATAGCCCTATGTACAGTAGCCTAACAGACATATAGAGAATCCAATAACAGCAGAACACGCATAGAGCATATTCTAATATAGACCATATGTTAGACCACAAACTTAGCCAACTCAAGAAGATTGAAATCATCCCAACTATCTTCTCTGCCGACAATGACATGAAACTAGAAATCAACAACAAGAGGAAAACTGAAAAATTCATGAACACATAGAAATTAAACAACATTCTAGTGAACAACAATGGATCAAAGAAGATACTAAAGGGTAAATTAAAAAGTTTCTTGAGACAAATGAAAATGGAAATAAAACATATCAGAACTTACAGAATATAGCAAAAGCAGTTCTAAGAGGGAAGTTCATAGCAATAAACAACCACATTAAGAAGAAAGAAAGATCCCAGATAAACAAACTAAGCCCAAATTTAGTAGAAGAAAAAAAAAATCAGAGCAGAAATAAATAAAATAGAGAACATAAAAATAATAGAAAACACTAGCCAAATTAAGAATTGGTTCTTTGAAAAGATAAACGAAATTGACAAACCCTATTTATATCAACCAAGGAAAAAAGAGAAAGAACCCAAACCAACAAAATTATAAATGAAAAAGGAAACATTACAATGGATACCACAGAAATTCAAGGAATATTAAGAGGCTATTATGTACAACTGTATGTTAACAAAGTAAGTATCCTAGAAGAAATGAAAAAATTCCCAGAAACATTCAACATACCATGACTGAATCAAGAAGAAATAAAAAATCTAAATAGATTAATATCTACTAAGGAGATTGAATCAGTAATCAAAAATCTCCCAACAAAGAAAAGTTCAAGACTAGATGACTTCACTGCTGAATTCTACCAAACAGTTCAAAAATTAACACCAATGTTTTTCAAACTCTTCCAAAAAATTGAATAGGAAAGAACAATTACAAATTCATTTTATGAGGCCAGCATCATCCTGACACCAAAACCAGAAAAGGACACTACTAGAAAAAAAACTATAGGCCAATATCCCAGATGAATATAGATGCAAAGATTCTCAATAAAATACTAGCAAACAAAATTCAGCAGAATATTGAAAGGCTCATTCACCACAGTCAAGTGAGGTTTATTCCTGGGATGCAAAGATGGTTTAAAACACACAAATCGATAAATTGGTACATCCCATTACTAAAATGAAAAAAATAATCACATGATCATCTCAACAGATGCAAAAAAAAAATTTGACAAAATTCAACATTCATAGATTTTAAAAACTCTTAACAAATTAGCCATTGAAGAAGTATATCTTAGTGTAATAGGCTACATATGGCAAGTTCACAGTTAACATCATACTAAATGGTGAACAATTGCAAGCTTTTACTCTAAGATCAGGAATAAGACAAGAGTGCCCACTCTCACTACTCCTATTCAACATAGTACTGGAAGTCCTAGCTAGAGCAACCAGGCAAGAAAAAGAAATTAAAACTATCAGAATTGGAAAGGGAGAAGTAAAATTTTCTCTATTTTCAGATGACATGATTTTATACATGGAAAATCCTAAATATTCAACCAAAGAACTGTTAGATCTAATAAACGAATTTAGTAAAGATCCAGGATTCAACACTAACATATAAAAATCAATCTTTCCATACACTAACAGTGGATTTCCTGAAAAAGAAATAAAGAAATTGACCCCATTTACAGTAGTGTGAAAAATACTTAGGAATAAATTTAACTAAGGAGGTGAAAGATCACTTTAAAAACTACAAAACGTTGAAAAAAGAAATCAAAGAAGATACAAATAAAGGTAAAGTTATGTTGTATTCATGGATAGGAAGAATTAATATTGTTAAAATGTCAATACTGTCAAAAGCCATCTATAGATTTAATGCAGTCCCTATCAAGATTCCAATGGCATTTTTTTTTACAGAAATAGAGAAAACACTTCTAAAGTTTACATAGAACTACCAAAGACCACCGAATAGCCAAAGAAATCCTGAGAAAGAAGAACAAAGCACAGGGCATCACAATTCCTGATTTCAAGCTATATCATAAAGCTACAATAATCAAAAGAGTATGGCACTGGCATAAAAACAGACAAATACACCAATGGAACAGAACTGAGAGCCCAGAAGTAAACAAGCATAAAGAGTCAAATAATATTTGTCAAGGGAGCCAAGAATACTCACTAGAGAAAAGATGGTCTGTTTGATAAATGGTGCTGTGATAATTGGATATTCACATGTAATATAAAGAAACTGGACCCATTTCTTACACCACTCACAAAAATTAACTCAAAATAGATCAAAGACTTAAGTGTAAGACTTGAAACTGTGAAACTCCTAGAAGAAAACATAGGAATAGGCTCCTTGCCATGGGTCTTCATAATTATTTTTTGGATATTACATCTAAAGCACAAGCAACAAAATAAAAAGTAAACAAGCAGGACTACATCAAACTAAAAAGCTTTAGTACAGCAAAAGAAACGATCAACAAAGGGAAGAGACACCCTATAAAATGGGGAAAATATTTGCAAACCATATATCTGATAAGGGGTTAATATCCAAAGTATATAAAGAACTCATGCAATTCAATAGTAAACATACAAACAACCCCCACCCCCAAACCCCAAATAACTCAATTAAAAAATGGGCTAAGAATCTGAATAGACATTTCTCTAAAGAAGACATATAAAAGGTCAATAGGTTCATGAAAAGATGCTCAAAATCACTAGTCATTAGGGAAATGCAAATTAAAACCACAATGAGATGCTACCTCAAACCCATTAGAATGACTATCATCAAAGAAATAAATGCTGGCATGGATGAGGAGAAAAGGGAACCCTTGTGGACTGTTTGAGGGATTGTGAATTTGTACAGCCACTATGTAAAACATATGGAGTATCCTCAAAAAATTAAAAATAGAACTACAGTATGATCCAACAATTCCACTTCTGGGAATATATCCAAAGGAAGCAAACACTGATTCGAAAAGATATCTGTAACCCCATGTTCATATCAGCAATACTTACAATGCACAAGATTTGAAAACAACCTGAGTGTCCATCAATAGATGAATGGATAAAGAAGTTGTACACACACACACACACACAAACACACACACACACACACTGGAATATTATTCAGCCATAAAAGTGAGGGACATCTTGAAGACATCATGTTAAGTTAAATATGTTAGATAGAGAAAGGCAAATACAGTATGAGCTCACTTATATGTAGAATTAAAAAAAAACAAAAATAAAAACTCATAGAAAAAGAGGTCAGACTTGTGGTTACCAGAGGCAGAAGGTGAAGGGAGGGGGAATTGGAGAAAGATAGTCAAAAGGTACAGTCTCCACTTATAAGTAAGTACTAGGAATGTAATATACAGCTTGGTGACTATAGCTAATACTGCTATAAGATATGTAGGAAAATTAAGAGAGTAAATCCTAAGAGTTCTATCACAAGAAGAAATTTTTTTCCTTTTCTTCTTTTTTTTTACTGTATTTGTATGAGAAGATGGATGTTAGCTGAACCTAATGTGGTAATCAATTCACAATATATGCAAATCAAACCATTTTGCTGTATACCTTAAACTTACACAGTGAAGTATGTCAATTATTTCTCTATAAAACTTGAAGAAAGACATGGAAACAATCTAACAGAAGATGTTCAGGATCTTTACAAAGAACATTTTGAAATGTTATGAGATATTAAAAACAAATAAAATATTAAAGGGTTTACAAAGTATATGAATCAGAACTCAGTATTATAATGATAAGAATGTTACCCAGATTAGGCTAGAAATTTTAAAAATCCCAAATAAATCCCAGAAGTTTTTATTTTCTTCCAGAAATGGACTTGGTGATTTCACAATATGCATGGCAATGTAAAAGAATATGATCATCCAAGACAATATAGAAGTCCAACAAAGTCAGAGGACTTCCTTTACAAAATTGCAAGATATCCTATAAAATTACAGCAAATAAGATTATGAGGTATTGGTGCAAGAAGAGACAAATAGACCCACCTATGCAACAGAGATAAAAGTCCAGAAATAGATTGATGCATGTATGAACATATTGTTTATACCACACGTGGCATTGTAGAACAGTATGGAAAAGGCAATCTTTTCAAAGAATGATGTTCTGTCAACTGGATATTTATATATCTATAAAGAAATACAGAAAAATTAGCTCCTGCTTAACAAAATTATTTTTAAGTGAGTTGTAGATCTGAATGTGAAAGTAAACAAAAAGCTTCAAGAAAATAATTCAGGGAAATAATTTCATAATCCTGACTTAGGGAAATATGACTTAAGTGAGACAAAAAGGTAGCAACTATAAAGAAAATGATGGTAAATAATATTACATAAAATTAATTTATTCTGCTCATGAACAAACATCATTAAGAGAGTAAAACAGTATATTTCACCTGTAGTTTTATACAGTTAATGTGTTATAATTATATAAAGAAATACCATACAAAAGTAAATAGGGAAAGTAAGTTGTATAGAATCAGATGGTTCTCAAAAATACATTAAGGCAAAGAAATCAGATACTATGGGATGCATACTGAATATTTTCACATGTATATTAAAAAAGAACAGGCAAAACATCTACAGTATTAGAAGTCAGATGACAGTTTCTTTGGGGATGGGAGGACAAGGTAGATAATGGGAGGGAGAAAAGCGAGTCTTCGATGTTGTTGGCATTGATCTATTTCCTGACCTGGGTGATGGTTAAATATTAATACTCTTACTATTTACTGAATTCTACACCTAATGTCTTTTATACTTTTCATGTGTTTTACTTCAATAAAAACTAAATTAATAAAATATCAAAAAACTGCTATTTTCCAGACACTGTTTTGCATCCCTTTATACATATTAAGTCATTTAATCCTCCCCAGTCTCTTAGTTAGATATTATTGTGCTTGATTTAAAGATTAAAACATAATTAAAGACTATGAAATAAGACAGAGTATTTAAGTAGCTTAATGAGGAAGTTGCTGATCCAGGATGTACATCTAGATATCTGGCCACAAAGTCTGTATTATTAACTAGAATTCTTTGCTGTATTTCAAATTCAAGCTTTGCATAGGTGGAAAGTTTCCAGTCTTCAAATGCAGCAGTGTTTTATCTCTCATGGCTGCCAAGCCTCAAATAACTCACTACAGGAGAAAGGTTTTAGGTCATGATTTTCTCAACCTATACCACCCACATATATGTAACACTTTGTGTTTACATATGCTTATTGCTTTTTTACAACGATATCTCAAATATATTACTTTTAATACATAAATTTAAATGACTCATACAGAGTCACTAATCATATTTGAATAATTGTTATTTTTGTATTTAAAAATCAACATATGGAGTATGGCCCTGAGAATACTAAGTTTAAAAATTCAGTGCATTATATAGTGAAAAGTTGGATGAATCTCTTTCCCAATAACTCAATATTTTGAACAGACTACCTACAGATAAACTTAGTGCCTATGTTACAGTAAATTATTTTGTGGGTTGATGATTCATGGAGGTTCTGAGATTAATAATATGGACCATACTGTTTTTCCATTAGCAAGTATAAATATAGTTTTTACATATCTGTGTGTGGCTCTAGCTCTGCATACCTATGTGATTGGAGAAATAAAGCATCTAACTTTTGTGATTTCATCTATATCTCTGACAAGGTCTAACTAAAAAATTTTAAAGATAACTGCATGTGATATCAGTCTTTGTAAAATCAATGTATCATATGACGGCAGTTTCAGCAAGTTGACACTAGGTGGAGTTTATATTTAATTAATAACATTTGACTTGCAAGCTGCATTTTTCAAATACCGGGTTCCCCCCATTGTCTGAAAGTAGAGCAGTCCTATGAAATCTTTCTTTAGCCAAAATGGGCTACAGTGAAGAAGCAGTTACATTAGGACACATCTTATTAATGGATATACAAAATAAATTGAGATAAAGCACACATGATCACAGACAGAGTTCAAAGCTATGGTGGCTTGATGCTGAGATGCTAAGTGTAGCTCCTGGGGAAGGAGCTTTGCGATGCCATTCTCCCCAGGGTGCACACTGCCTCTATTACAGAGACCCACTGAAAAACAAACGTTGAACACTTTTTTTTCTTTTTTCATAAAATCAAAAATCCTCTTCAGATTTCTTTTGGTTAGCAAAAACAGGTAGTAATTTAAGTCTTTCATAAAAGTGACGTGGTATAAAGGGAATTTTCGAAAAGCAAGAGATACCTGTTCTTTGGTTTTTAGAGAATCCTAAAACAACTGTTCCTCAAATATTTATTTTTGATTTTATTAAAACTTAGTTTTTAAAAATCAGCAACATTCAACACCATTATAATTAACTTACTTGAGAGGAAAAAATAAAAGTATAAAAAAATAACTGCATGATTAACTTCCAGCAGAACCTGTTCTGAGTACTTTATGTGTGTGATCTTGGCAAGATATTTCACATCTCTGGGACTCTCTTGGGGTAGAATTAAATTAGTGTTTTAAAAATGTATTTAATAGTAGAATTATTTTCAAGGAAGAAAAAAGCACACAATTAAATATAGCTGCTTTGATTGAATTGGTGTAGGGTTTACTTGCTTCTTCCTTTCCTGATCTTCTACCTAATATAATGTTCCAAGTCCTACTGTTGAAACCAAATTTCTATAAGATGCTCTAAAAAACATTGATCTTCATCTTTCTCTGAAGGCCTTTAATGAAAGATTGCTGCTTTTTCTAGATCACTGTTGGTCAAGCCTGTCAAGCATTATCTGGAGGCCTCTTTAAAAAAAAAAAATTCTAATGCTCTGGTCCTATCTTGGACCACATAAAACTGAATCTGTACAAGTGGACCCCAAACATTGTTATTTTAAAAACACTGCCCTGTAATTTAGAGGCACAGTGAATGTTGAGAACCATTACACTAATAGCTTTAACTCAATTCTCCTAGAAGTCTGACTCTTTCGGGAACCTCCATAAATAACTTCAGCAATGATTATATTGGCAAGTATACGTGTGGCGATATAGAGACGGCATCATATCTCTTATGTAACATATGCCCCAAATTAGAATGTCGAAAGGCTTAGCTAAGATTGTGGTCATCCATGTCCAAGTAAGCCATGCTGATAGTGGGGGTAGGAAGAGGGGGGTGAAACCCAAATCTTTTTCAGAGACAAAATTGACAACTGTTTTTTCCTACTCCAGTTACATTTATATGCTGCATATCCAGTTATTCAAGGGGCTTTCCCCCCTTGGTGTCCATACATTTGTTCTCTACATCTGTGTCTCAATTTCTGCCCTGCAAACCGGTTAATCTGTACCATTTTTCTAGGTTCCACATGTATGTGTTAATATACGATATTTGTTTTTCTCTTTCTGACTTACTTCACTCTGTATGACAGTCTCTAGATCCATCTACATCTCAACAAATGACCCAGTTTCATTGCTTTTTATGGCTGAGTAATATTCCATTGTATATATGTACCACATCTTCTTTATCCATTTGTCTGTCAATGGGCATTTAGGTTGCTTCCATGACTTGGCTATTGTAAATAGTGCTGCAATGAATATTGGGGTGCATGTGTCTTTTTGAATTGTGGTTTTCTCTGGGTATATGCCCAGAAGTGGCATTGCCGGATCATATGGTAATTCTATTTTTAGTTTTTTAGGGAACCTCCATACTGCTCTCCATAGTGGCTGTATCAGTTTACATTCCCACCAACAGTGCAAGAGGGTTCCCTTTTCTCCACACCCTCGCCAGCATTTGTTGTTTGTAGATTTTCTGATGAAGCCCATTCTAACTGGTGTGAGGTGATACCTCATTGTAGTTTTGATTTGCATTTCTCTAATAATTCGTGATGATGAGCAGCTTTTCATGTGTTTCTTGGCCATCAGTATGTCTTCTTTGGAGAAATGTCTATCTAGGTCTTCTGCCTATTTCTGGATTGGGTTGTTGTTTTTTTTTTTTTAATATTGAGCTGCATGAGCTGTTTATATATTTTGGAGATTAATCCTTTGTCCGTTGATTCATTTGCAAATATTTTCTCCCATTCTGAGGGTTGTCCTTTCGTCTTGTTTATGGTTTCCTTTGCTGTGCAAAAGCTTTGAAGTTTCATTAGGTCCGATTTGTTTATTTTTGTTTTTATTTCCATTACTCTAGGAGGTGGATCAAAAAAGATCTTGCTGTGATTTATGTCAAAGAGTGTTCTTCCTATATTTTCCTCTAAGAGTTTTATAGTATCCAGTCTTACATTTAGGTCTCTAATCCATTGTGAGTTTATTTTTGTGTATGGTGTTAAGGAGTGTTCTAATTTCATTCTTTTACATGTAGCTATCCAGTTTTCCCAGCACCACTTATTGAAGAGGCTGTCTTTTCTCCATTGTATATCCTTGCCTCCTTCGTCAAAGATTAGTTGACCATAGGTGTGTGGGTTTACCTCTGGGCTTTCTATCTTGTTCCATTGATCTATGTTTCTGTTTTTGTTCCAGTACCATATTGTCTTGATTGCTGCAGCTTTGTAGCATAGTCTGAAGTCAGGGAGACTGATTCCTCCAGCTCCATTTTTTTTCCCTCAAGACTGCTTTAGCTAGCCAGGGTCTTTTGTGTCTCCATACAAATTTTAAGATTTTTTGTTCTAGTTCCGTAAAAAATGCCAGTGGTAATTTGATAGGGACTGCATTGAATCTGTAGATTGCTTTGTGTAGTATAGTCATTTTCACAATAATGATTCTTCCAATCCAAGAACATGGTATATGTCTCCATCTGTTGGTATCATCTTTAATTTCTTTCATCAGTGTCTTATAGTTTTCTGCATACAGGTCTTTTGTCTCCCTAGGTAGGTTTATTCCTAGGTATTTTATTCTTTTTGTTGCAGTGGTAAATGGGAGTGTTTCCTTAATTTCTCCTTCAGATTTTTTATCATTAGTGTATAGGAATGCAAGAGATTTCTGTGCTTTAATTTTGTATCCTGCAAATTTACCAGATTCATTGATTAGCTCTAGTAGTTTTCTAGTGGCATCTTTAGGATTCTCTACGTATAGTATCTTGTCACTGGCAAACAGTGACAGTTTTACTTCTTTTTTTCCAATTTGTATTCCTTTTATTTCTTTTTCTTCTCTGATTGCTGAGGCTAGGACTTCCAAAACTATGTTGAATAATAGCGGTGAGAGTTGACATCCTTGTCTTTTTCCTGATCTTAGAGGAAATGCTTTCAGTTTTTCACCATTGAGAATGATGTTTGCTGTGGGTTTGTCATATATGGCCATTATTATGTTCTCTTGATTATGGTGTATGACCCTTTTAATGTGTTGTTGGATTCTGTTTGCTAGTATTTTGTTGAGGATTTTTGCATCTATATTCATCAGTGATATTGGTCTGTAATTTTCTTTTTTTGTAGTATCTCTGTCTGGTTTTGGTATCAGGCTGATGGTAGCCTCATAGAATGAGTTTGGGGGTGGTCCTTCCTCTGCACTTTTTTGGAAGAGTTTGAGAAGGATGGGTGTTAGCTCTTCTCTAAATGTTTGATAGAATTCACCTGTGAAGCCATCTGGTCCTGGACTTATGTTTGTTGGAAGATTTTTAAACACAGTTTCAATTTCATTACTTATAATTGGTCTCTTCATTTTTTCTATTTCTTCCTGGTTCAGTCTTGGAAGGTTATACCTTTCTAAGAATTTGTGCATTTCTTCCAGGTTGTCCATTTTATTGGCATAGAGTTGTTTGTAGTAGTCTCTTAGTATGCTGTGTATTTCTGCAGTGTGTGTTGTAACTTCTCCTTTTTCATTTCTAATTGTATTAATTTGAGTCCTCTCCCTCTTTTTCTTGATAAGTCTGGCTAATGGTTTATCAATTTTGTTTATCTTCTCAAAGAACCACCTTTTAGTTTTATTGATCTTTGCTATTGTTTTCTTTGTTTCTATTTCAGATATTTCTGCTCTGATCTTTATGATTTCTTTCCTTCTGCTAACTTGGGTTTTGTTTGCTCTTCTTTCTCTAGTTCCTTTAGGTGTAAGGTTAGATTGTTTATTTGAGACTTTTCTTGTTCCTTGAGGTAGGCTTGAATTGCTACAAACTTCCCTCTTAAAGTGGTTTTACTACAACCCATAGGTTTTGGACTGTCGTGTTTTAATTGTCATTTGTCTCTAGGTATTTTCTGATTTCCTCTTTGATTTCTTCAGTGATCTCTTGGTTATTTAGTAATGTATTGTTTAGCCTCCATGTGTTTGTGTTTTTTACGTTTTTTCCCCTGTAATTCATTTCTAATCTCATAGTGCTGTGGTCAGAAAAGATGCTTGATATGATTTCAGTTTTCTTAAATTTACTGAGGCTTGATTTGTGATCCAAGATGTGATCTATCCTGGAGACTGTTCCACGTGCACTTGAGAAGAAAGTGTAATCTGCTGTCTTTGGATGGAATGTCTTATAAATATCAATTAAATCTATCTGGTCTATTGTGTCATTTAAAGCTTCTGTTTCCTTATTTATTTTCATTTTGGATGATCTGTCCATTTGTGTAAGTGAAGTGTTAAAATCCCCCACTATTATTGTGTTACTATCGATTTCCTCTTTTATAGCTGTTAGCATTTGCCTTATGTATTGAGGTGGTCCTATATTTGGTGTATATATATTTATAATTGTTATCTCTTCTTCTTGGATTGGTCCCTTGATCATTATGTAGTGTCTTTCCTTATCTCTTGTAAAATTCTTTATTTTAAAGTCTATTTTATCTGATATGAGTATTGCTACTCCAGCTTTCTTCTGATTTCCACTTGCATGGAATATATTTTTCCATCCCCTCACTTTCAGTCTGTATGTGTCCCTAGGTCTGAAGTGGGTCTCTTGTAGACAGCATATATATGGGTCTTGTTTTTGTATCCAATCAGTGAGCCTGTGTCTTTGGTTGGAGCGTTTAATCCATTGACGTTTAAGGTAATTATCGATATGTATGTTCCTATGACCATTTTCTTAACTGTTTTGGGTTTGTTTTTGTAGGTCCTTTTCTTGTCTTGTGTTTCCCACTTAGAGAAGCTCCTTTAGCATTTGTTGTAGAGCTGGTTTGGTGGTGCTGAATTCTCTTAGCTTTTGCTTGTCTGTAAAGCTTTTGATTTCTCCATCGAATCTGAATGAGATCCTTGCTGGGTAGAGTAATATTGGTTGTAGGTTCTGCCCTTTCATAACTTTAAGTATATCATGCCACTCCCTTCTGGCTTGTAGAGTTTCTGCTGAGAAATCAGCTGTTAACCTTATGGGAGTTCCCTTGTATGTTATTTGTCATTTTTCCCTTGCTGCTTTCAATAATTTTTTCTTTGTCTTTAATTTTTGCCAATTTGATTACTATGTGTCTCAGTGTGTTTCTCCTTGGGTTTATCCTGTATGGGACTCGCTGTGCCTCCTGGACTTGGGTGGCTATTTCCTTTCCCATGTTAAGGAAGTTTTCAACTATAATCTCTTCAACTATTTTCTCTGGTCCTTTCTCTCTCTCTTCTCCTTCTGGGACCCCTATTATGTGAATGTTGTTCCATTTAATGTTGTCCCAGAGGTCTCTTAGGCTGTCTTCATTTCTTTGCATTCTTTTCTCTTTAGTCTGTTCCACAGCAGTGAATTCCACCATTCTGTCTTCCAGGTCACTTATCCGTTCTTCTGCCTCAGTTATTCTGCTATTGATTCCTTCTAGTGTAGTTTTGATTTCAGTTATTGTATTGTTCATCTGTGTCTGTTTGTTCTTTAATTCTTCTAGGTCTTTGTTAAACATTTCTTGCATCTTCTTGATCTTTGCCTCCTTTCTTTTTCCGAGGTCCTGGATCATCTTTACTGTCATTATTCTGAATTCTTTTTCTGTAATGTTGCCTATCTCCACTTCATTTAATTGTTTTTCTGGGGTTTTATCTTGTTCCTTCATCTGGTATATAGCCCTTTACCTTTTTCATCTTGTCTATCTTTCTGTGAATGTGGTTTTTGTTCCACAGGCTGCAGGATTGTAGTTTTTCTTGCTTCTCCAGATTCTATGTTTCTTGATGGAAAAAACAAACTCTGGCATTTGTCCTTCTTTATAGATTAGTAGAAATTCTCTCATCCCAATTTGCAACTGCCCTGTATCAAACATCTGAGGGAAACTGTCCACCATTTTTTCTCCTCACAGGTGGAGGTCATTCTGTTCTGAATGACCTTCAGAAATCACTTTGAAATGAAGCCAGTGTAAATAAATCATACCATAGAATTTTTACCAAATTCATCATTTTTTGTTATCTTTTGGCTTTTTAAAATATTTTAAATCTTTATCTAAATTTGAAACAATCAGTAACTTAGAGAAAAGATAAGCACAGTACAAAGACCATTTTCCCCTGAGACACTTAAGAGTAGGTTGCCAACATAAGGACACATCACCCAAAACACTTTAGTTTATATTTTCTACAAACAAGGATATTATCTTATATAACCACAATACAAGCACCTATATCAGAAAATTAACACTGATTCATTACTGCTACCTAATACTTGGGCCCTATTTAAGTTTCATCACTGTCCTGATATAGTGCTTTTTAGCAAAATGATCCAGTTCTAAATGAAGTTTATATGTCTCCTTATGTTCTTTCAGTGTTGAACAGTCTCTCCCTTTTACTTTTACTTACATGATCTTGAAACTTTGATAACTACAAATCAGTTACTTTGTGGAATATCCCTTAATTTGCTTTTGTCTTCTCATGGTTAGATTCAAAGTATGCATCTTTGGTGGAAATATTACAAAGTTGCTATGCTCTCATAGCATGCTCTCAGGGGATGCATGCTTTTGATTTATTCTGATAATATTCACATTGATCACTTACTTGATTAAGATGGGTTCAGTCAGGCTACTCTACTGAAAAGATACTCGTTACCAGTTTTTCTTAAGTATTTTTTGGGGATATGCTTTGAAACTATGATATATCTCATATCTAATTAATCTTTCAATGTATACATTTATTTATTTATAACAGTATGGACTCCTATTTTTTCTCTTTTATTCAATAGGTTATAACCTACTTAGGCCATTAATTATTTCAATGCTCAAACTGTCAACAATTTGACCTTTCAAGCATTTTCCTGCTTTTTGGCATGACATGTTTCAGAATCATCTTATAATTTTCCTGCTCCAGCCCTGGAATCAGTGATATCTCCAAGGAACTTTGTTCCTTTTCAATGGACAATTGTTATTGAGAACCAAGATCTGGGCGCTGAGTGTGCTGTTGCCATTAGAGTGTCATTCTCTCAGGCACTCATTCTCTGCCTCTGTTTCTGTTTCTGTCTCTTTCTCTCAGTCTCACTTTCTCTCTCTATATATATATTACACATATAGACATGTATGCATTTATGTCTATATAGTAGACATATATAATATGTATAAAATTTACATTTATAAATATCTCTATATATACATACATAGGTGTTTTTACATACATATTTATTTCTATATATTGAAAACCATGATTTCATTATCAGTATGTCCAATTTCAATCCAATATTAGTGTTCATACTTTTTTATTTCCATTCCATATTGTAAACCATTCCCTGGCACTGAGAAATCTAGCTTTTTTTATTTTTTCAACTTTATTTGTTCAACTCCCTCTGTGTAATCAATCTCTCATCTCCACCACCTTTTCTCTAGCACAGATTCCTCCTCACCATGCTTATGCTTTGACATCCTGCATGAAAAAGGCTTTTTCTGATCCTAAATTACACAAGAAATAAAGAGAAAAAACAACCAACCAAAACCAAAACCAAAACAGAACAAATAAATGCTTAAAATTATGTACCATGGCAATGCTTCAAAGTTTACTCCAGTATTATCCTTCTTAGAAAACAAAAACAATTCATATTATATGACAGAGGTAGAGCAAATATTTTCTGGACTGATGATACATCTGAGAGTTTTCCTGTAACTCAGATATGTTTGTTTGGGAGTTTGGGAGATAATCCTATCATCTAACTGTCAGTCCTTAGCATATTAGACACTCAGTTTGTCATCTTTTAACTGTGAAACTCATTCATTCACTTATGCATTCAACAAATGTTTATGGAGCATGTATTTAACAGTAGAGCTGCAGAGCGGAGTAAAGGTAGTCATGATCCCTTCCCTCTTGCACTTTATCTTACAATAGAGAAAAACAGGGGAGAGGGAAACAAATGGTGATATTTCATGCTATTAAGAAACAGTTATCTGAGAAAGAATATCTAGAAAGAACATATTTGGATTTAATTGTATAGGGATAACTTCTCTAATACAGTGATATTTTAACTAATAAGAATGACTTAAATAATAGATTCCAATATGAGGAAAGTATGCATAAGGTAGAAGATGGCTGGAAAAATTCCCTGAGAAAGAAACAACTGAAAGAAACAAGTTTGGGTTTAACATAACTAGGAACTGGGATGAAGTTACAGAGGGTTTGAGATATAGTAGAAGTAGAAGAGGCTGTGTCTTTTCCACTGTAATGTATATGAAAACTCACTGATGTTTTCCCAGCAAGGAAGGAACATTATCAGATTTATATTTTATAAATAAAACACTGCAATTCTGTGAACAGATGGTAGAGTATTTTAGTTTAAGCCAAGAGTAACCAAATGATAGCCTGCATGCCAGATCTGACCTACTGCTTATTTTGTTTGTTTGTTTGTTTGTTTGGATTGGTTTGTTTTAATGATTTAATAGATACTTTTATTTTTTAGAGAAGTTGTAGAGTCACAGAAAACTTGAGAGGAAGGTGCAGAGATTTCCCACATACCCACTGTGTCTACACATCCGTATCCTCCCCCCTTATTAACATAGCCCACAAATGGTACATTTGTTACAACTGAGGAACTTTCATTGATACACCACATGGCCCCAAATCTATAATTTACTTTAGGTTTACTCTCAGTGTTGTGCGATTCCATGGGTTTGGACAAATGTATAATGATATATATGCATCATTATAGTATCATACAAAATAATTCCTCTGTGCTCTGCCTAGAGCATATCCGCAAAGTCACTTTTTCCATATAAGGTAACCTATTCACAGGTTCCAAAGATTATTATGTGGTCATTTTGGGGGGATATTATGGTACCACTACTAGTAGGTTTAGGGGGAACTTCACAGGTTCATTGTGAGATGTCCTTAAGACCAAAGCAAATATAACTGATAGGCAGGTTTATTTTTTTAAAAAGAACAATACTGAGATATAATTAAAATACCAAACAATTCAATCATTTAAAATGTACAAGCCAATGGTTGTGCAAAAATCACCACAATATAATCTTAGAACATTTTTATTACCCCCAAAACAAACCCTGTACCCATTAGCAGTCATTTCCTACCCTCCCTCCTTTCCCCAGCCCTAGGCTAAAACTGACCTAATTTCCATCCTTATAGAATTGCCTAATCTGGACATTTCTTGTAAATGGATCACAAAATTTGATTTTTTGTGACTGGATTCTTTCACTTAGTGTAATGCTTTCAAAGTACAACCACACAGGGCCTCCCTGGTGGCGCAGTGGTTGAGAGTCCGCCTGCCGATGCAGGGGATACGGGTTCGTGCCCCGGTCTGGGAGGATCCCACATGCCGCGTAGCGGCTGGGCCCGTGAGCCGCGTAGCGGCTGGGCCTGTGAGCCGTGGCCGCTGAGCTTGCGCGTCCGGCAATGGGAAAGGCCACGACAGTGAGAGGCCCACATATCGCAAAAAAAAAAAAAAAAAAAAAAAAAAAAAGTACAACCACACAGTAGATGTATCAATACTTCATTCATTTTTATTGCTGAATAATATACCATCGTATGGGTACACTATTGGGTTGGCCAAAAAGTTTGTTTGGTTTTAAGTAACAATAAAAGCCATATTTTTCATTTTCACCAAGAATTGTATTGAACAATGTATTCGCTAACTGAACAAACTTTTTGGCCAACCCAATATATTTTCTTTTTCCATTTATCAGAGGTGGACATTTGGGTTGTTTCCACTTTTCAGCTATTAGAAATAATGCTGCTATAAATGTTTATTTTTGTATGGACATGTATTTTCACTTCTCTTTGGTGTATACTTAGGAGTAGAATTACTGAGAAATATGGTAATTCCATCATTACCATTTTGAGGTAGTCCTGAACTGTTTTCCAAATTGGCTGCATAATTTTACAATTCAGCAATGAATGTGGGTTCAAATTTTCTACATCTTCACCACCACTTGTCATTGCCTGTCTTTTAACATTTTAATCATTCTAGTGGGTTACACCTAGTTGGTATCATGGTTTTGATTTGCATTTCCCTGATTACTAAATATATTGAGAATTTTTTCATGTCTTATTGGTCACTTGTATATATTCTTTAAAGAAATACCAATTGAAATCCTTTGCCTTATTTTAAAATTGAGTTACTTGTTTTTTTATTGTTTACCTATAAATATTCTTTATTATATAATAGATAAAGATTCTTATTAGATATATGATTTGAAAATATTTTCTTCTATATTATGAATTATCTTTCACTTTTTGTTTGTTCATTGAAACATAAATATTTTTAATTGTTATGAAGTCCAATTTATCCATTTTTCTTCTTTAGTTGGCTGTGCTTTTGGTGTCATATCTATGAAGTTTTTATTTAACCCAAAGTAATGAAAATGTACTTCTACATTTTCTTCCAAGAGTTATATAGTTCTCTCTCTTACATTTAGGTCTATGATTTATTTTGAGTTAACTTTTGTGCATGGTGTGAGATAGGAGTCCAAATTCATTCTTTTGCATGTGGATTTACAATGCCCCAGAACCATTTTTTCAAAAGATTATTTTTTTCACCATTGAATTGTTTTGGTACCCTTGTCAGAAATAAATTGACCATAAATATAATGGTTTATTTCTGGACTCTCAATTTTGTTCCATTGAACTATACATTTATATTTATGCTAGCAATGTACTAGCTTTTTTATTATAGATTTAAAGTTGGTTTTGAAATCAGGAAGTGAGAGTCCTCCAACTTTGCTCTTTATTTTCAAAATTGTCTTAGCATTCTTGGTTCCTTGAATTTCTACATGAATTTTAAGATCAATTAAGCCAGTTGTTGTAAAAAAGTTAGCTGGCACTTTTATTGGGATTGTGTTGAGTCTGTAGACATTATGAGAAGTGTTGACGTCCTGTATTAAGTTTTCTTACTCATAAACATGGGAAGTCTTTTCATTTATCTGGATCTTCTCTAATTTTTTAACAATGCTTTGGAGTTTTCAAAGTACAGGTTTTGCATTTCTTATAATTAATATATATTTCTAAGTATTCTATTGTTTCCACACAGTTGTAAAGGAATTGTTTTGTTAATTTCATGTTTTTGGAACATTCTTTATTAGTGTCTGGACATACAACTGATTTTTATATATTGCTGTCATATCCTATATCTTGTGAAACTTGCTTATCAATAGTTCTAATATTTTTTAACAGTATTTCTTAGGATTTCCTGTATGCAAGATTATGTCATTTACAAATAGAGAGAATGTTGCTTCCTTCTTTCAAGACTGGATGCCTTTATTTACTCTTGCTAGTTGCCCTGGTTGTAACCTCTAGTAAAATGTTAAATAGAAGTGCTGAGAGAGGAATCCTTGTCTTGTTCCTGATTTTAAGAGGAAATTCAGTCTTTCACCATTAAGTATGATATTTTCTGTGGGTATTCTCTAGATATCTTTTATAAGATGAGGAAGGTCCCTTCCATCCTGGTTTGTTGAGTGTTTTTGTCAAGAAGACAGTTGACACTGGTAGTTTGAATATAGTTGCTTCAAGAAGCAGAAACTAGGGTATACATAGTGGGATTTAGACCTGTGGAAGCAAGTTAAATATATTCAGCATAGTCAACCCCTTTTCTCCCTCATTACTCTCTTGCATCCTTTTTCAAGGTGATCTACATTGTGTCCCAAACATAGGAGACCCACAAAATCCCATATTAAGGTTATGTTGAATTCATCACCATTCACCTGAAATTTAAATCATTATGTGCCATTGTAGTTGTTCACATAAGGTAGCAAAATATATGGGAGAGATGGACTAAAAAAACAATATAAAATAAAACAGCTTGATCCCACTTTTGCTTCTAATATATATCTAATATAAACCTGAAACCCCAATCCATACCCTCCCACTCAATCTGCAGAAGTCACAATCAATGACCTTAGAGAGTACAACAATCTCATTCTCTGTCTTTTGGTCTAGAGGCATATGTAACCTAAATGGAGCTGCCTCAATTTTCAATATATTATAATCATGACTGTTCCCTGGTAACATTATTTACCCCTTGGGCATTAGAACCACCAAAATCACAGAGGTCCAAATCACAGAGATGTGAAGAAAAATATTCTTCCAATAAGTT
Source organism: Lipotes vexillifer (assembly GCF_000442215.2). Taxonomy (NCBI): domain Eukaryota; kingdom Metazoa; phylum Chordata; class Mammalia; order Artiodactyla; family Lipotidae; genus Lipotes; species Lipotes vexillifer. Next base: position 1,374,133 of record NW_006796275.1, read on the forward strand.
ATTAGGTTTAATGGTGAGGAAGGCCACACTCACCCTTTTACCTTAGGTTCTTGGCCCATATATCTTGGCTCTTGGAGAGATATCCACTGGCTTAAACCAAAGCCCAAATCTTGTGGAATTGCACAAGGTATATGTCTTATATCAGGACATTCTCTCCTAGAGAGAGGCTGCTTTTCTCTTAGCTGACATTGGAGCTGAGCCCTTAGTAAGACAGTCCACATTTCTATTAATCAGGACACTTTGGAGTCATGGAAAATATATCAAGATCCATGGGCATAATCCCACTGTCCTACTTTTCTAACAGTGACAGTTGTCATCAAGTTGGAAAAAGGTGTTGTGAAAGATATCATGATGTTGACTGAAGTTATTAGGTAAGAAATGGTGCTTATAGAAGCACTTTGAACAAAGAAAGTACCTGGATGTCTGTCTAACTCAATGAGTAAAAAGTGCCATCTCCTTCATGGTAGAAGGAGTATAATGTAATTAGCCTTGGCAACAGGAATCCATCTGGGCTTTGTTGATGGTATCTTGCTGGATTTCACATTGTTTGGGCAATCAGTAGATATGCTATAGCCAGATAAGACTTGGGGCAACAAAAGCCATATTATTGCACCCATTTATATCATCCATCTGTACCACCATGGACACTTTATACATGACTTCATTGAGCAAGCACTGGAGTATGTAGAAAAACAACTATCTGACATGTACAGGACAGGTTATCTTGTCCACTTATTTTTAAGAGCTTTTTAAACTCTTTACGTGGACTTACATGAAATGGAAATATCTCTACACCCTGTGCTGTTTCAAAAAGGTCCATTCCCATAATTTTGTAATTCTCCACCAGATTTCCTTGTCAATAATTTCCTCATGTTCTTCCATTAAACCAAATAGCCACTATGTGTTGATAACATCTTTCTTTCAAAGCGACATGGAAAACCAGATGTACTGTTCAAACTTCTGCCAAAAGGGTAGACTTCCTGCCTCCACTTCTTTTTTTTATAAATTTATTTATTTATTTACTTATTTTATTATTTTTTTTAGCTGTGTTGGGTCTTCATTGCTGCGTGTGGGCTTTCTCTAGTTGTGGCGAGCAGGGGCTACTTTTCATTGCAGTGTGCGGAATTCTCATTGCAGTGGCTTCTCTTGCTGTGCAGCATGGGCTCTAGGCGTGTGGGCTTCAGTAGTTGTGGCGCATGAGCTTAGTTGCTCCACAGCATGTGGTATCTTCCTGGACCAGGGATTGAACCTGTGTCCCCTGCATTGGCAGGCGGATTCTTAACCACTCCACCACCAGGAAAGTCCCGCTACTTCTTTTTATAGTGTGGTGGTTTTAAAACATGTTTGCAGATGCTTTGACACTCCTCCCAATAAGATTTGGAGGTCTATGCCCCTTTTCTTTGAACCTGGGCAGGCTTGTGAATGATTTGTCTGGTGGAATACAGAAAAAGCAGCACTGTGTGACTTATGAGGATATATTCTACAAGGTCAACTAACTTCTGTTTCACTCGCTGAGAATACTCACTCTTGAAGCCCTAAGCCACCATATTAAAAGTTCAATTTTCTTCAGCCACTATGCTGCAAAGGTCATGACTAAACCCTCCAGTTGACAACCTCAGCTGAGTGTATCCTTCCTTTTATATATGCCAAGTCAACTGGCATGTATGTGAGTGAAGCCGTCTTAAATATTCCAAACCAGACAATCCACCAGATGAGTACTATCAAATGACCTTCATTGGCACCATATAGAATAGATGATCCACCCAGCTTAGCCCTTCTCAAATTCCTGACCTATAAAATCATGATATGTAATAAAATAATTATTGTTTTGGAGTTGTTACACCACAGTGGATAACCAGAGCACAGAATGACCTCCTGAGTCACTTTGCCTGTAATCCAGTGAAAATCCACTTCTGCTTCTTCCATGTATAATTGAGACCCACATTTTCAATATTTATCAACTAAACTCATGGAATTCCTCAGGGGCCCTTAGGTATTTTTTGGGGAAAAAAAATGCATTGATGAATCAGAAGTAAGTACTATGGGAATTTCAGCAATGCTTGCCTGCAAATAACTTGTAGTTTTGAGGGCTACTTGTGTCCATTCATATACATGCTATTTTAATTAATGATGCAATGATGCAGTGCCCCTCAGCTCTTTAATTTATTGGATCATGTAAAACTAAAGATAAGCAGTTGAAGTAATATATTAACAATTTTCTCTTTTTTAGACATTCTTGCTCTGCAAAGACTCATTGGTAAACCAGGAGGGTCCAGTAGAGAAAGCAGTAGTCAATGCGGCATACAGCCACGGTTGCAAAGAAGCATGGAAAAGAGAATAATCAATACCCAGATCTAACTCTTTTCCTGTCCTCCAATCTCCTGAGTATCATGTTGGTCAAACTCAAACAAAACTATTCATTAAGAGAGGCCATGTGATCATTCCACAGAGCTCAGCCTCCTGAGGCAGAGAACACAATTAAAACAAACAGAAAAAACAAACAAAAACTGAGAATATGGCTTAGCACAGTTACGTCAAAACTATTGAACAGTGCATAATATCCCTGACTTGAAGGACATGAGCATCCATAACACTTTGAAAAGATACAGGCCATTTCCCAGGCACAGAGGCCTTTAGGAAGTATCTGTGCATGAGTACTTAAAATCAATTATTAATGCTTTTGTACCAAAACTTTTTTGGGGTGACAGTAGGATTGGTTTTAGTTAGGCTAAGGGGGACCATGATCTCTTTTGCCTTCTTCAGCCGTCTAACCAGAACCAAAGAGGAATTTTTCTAGGTTAAATAGCAGGGCTTGTGGCTGAGATCTACCTACTGTTTTCTGTCTTGTCCTAGAACTTTAAGCATGCTGTAGGCAGTGCATGATCACTTAGATGTAATCTGACTGTTCATGTGTTAGATCATATATCTAGGATACAGTGTAAAACTTAGCTCCAGGAAAGAAACTGTTTCCCAAACCTGAATATTAGATAAGGAAGCTTGGTTTATAAATATAATTTTTGTGAACATATAGTCTGATGTTTTTTAGAGTGATATATTTGGATATTTAGCTGTTTTGATGATCCTTAATACAGGGCTTCCCACAATCTGGCAGCACTGTAACCACTAGTTTCCCGTAAGAATCTGGACACAGACGAGAAACTATTTTCATTGAATAACTGCCAACTTAATAGCTCCTAGTATGCTCCACTGAAAATATATTCTTAGCACTTTGTGAAAGCAAACTCATATGTCATAAATTATCTATTTCTCTAAGTCTCCAAGCCAGTCAACTGAAAAAAAGACTTTAGACATCAACTGCACTACTCGCAGGGTCAGCTTATTCCAATCCTCCCTAACCTCTCTGAGCCACAGCCTATTCAAATTAAGTACTCTTAACACCCAGACTCTTAAAGCAGAAAATTATATAACTATGAAGCAGAATGCTACATTTCTTTTCCTCATAGGTTTGTGATGGAAAGAATAGCATTTCCAATTGAGCTTTCTCTTTTCAGTCTGAAGATTATTATAGGGAAAATTTTCAGTCCCTCTCACCATCCTCTGCGTGGAAGAAACATTTTCTATTCTTATTGGAAAAAGCCTAACATTAACTCTGAGGAGTTTTACTGAGGCATGAACAGAGCAGAGCAGAAGCAGAAGAACAAGCATGCCTTGTTTCTTACTTTATTTAACACGCCCACTCGCTAGTGCCTTTTCTTCCCACTAAAATATGACTAGGCAGTACATGCCTCACAAAGTCAGACTACTGTCTAATTTGTCCCATTCTGGCTCATCTTTTCTTCAATTAGTAGAGAAATTAATTTAAAATTGTACTCCATAGTCTCAGGCTCTTTGTTCAGAGGGTATGCGGTAGATTCTTGTAGATGCTAGTAATGTTTATGCAAAATTCTAGCATCATTTACAAGACTTTCTGCTTTTTCAGGATTTTTCTCTGATAATTACATGACACTAATACACCATGTATTGTCTATTTTTCTCTTGTAATATGTTCAGATGGAAGAAATATGCATACAGTATTAAGTTAATAAAGTCCCAACAGTGCAGCATGGGAATATCTTTCATTCACTTGATACCTATGCTAAGGCAGCTCCCTGTAAATTTGTGTCTTAGGAGGGAAAAAACAGAGTAGGCAAGGAGACTGACAATTGTCAAAAACAATCCCATATTCCAGGACATTGGGATGACCAAATAAGCAGGCAATAAGAGCTGGTTCAGAGCTGATTTTTTTTCTTGCACTGTCATATAATTTACCTAACACCTACACCCAATCATTTTACTTGACCCAGAGTACTCATGCTTTGAGCCTGCAGATTATTTCAGTAATAGAAAAAACAACAACAAAAGCAGCAACAACAAAATTGCTAGGAATTCAGCTTCCAGTTCTGTAGGATTAGATAGCAATACTTATTGGTAAATTACTCTGTCTTTCTTTATTAAAGATCTGATGAAATGTCTTCTACTGGGTATTTGTTATTTATGTGAACTCTATATTTCACATAGAAAAAATGTTAGTATATCCTACACCTCATAGCCACTAACATTTTTGAGATGCCTTTTTTTGTGTGTGTATTCCTCTGGCGTAATAAAAAACAGACAAAATATTAAAACATAATGATAAGTTGATTACTATTTCACTCACCAGGCGCATGCTTATATCCAAGTAAATGTAATATATTTAATAATAAATAGTGAACCATCCTTCTGAATACTCTATTATTCCATATATTTTCTATTTTATAGTTCCAGTTGAAAGAAAGAAAGAAAGAGAAAATGAATAATCATTAATTTAAAAAATACTAAAAGGAAAAATTAAGAACAAATTACCTTAATCTCACCACACAAAGATAATAATAATTTTTGACATTTCTGTTGTCAAAATTAACAATGGGATAGTAATTGTTAAGCATCTCCACAAATACTCATGGAGTAGTGTAAAAGGAAAAAAAAAACACTTTGTTTCTTTCTCTTCTCTCAGAATACTTCTATATTCCAATGTGTGGATTTTCCACAGCAAGCAATTTTCCAGTTCTCAGTGCACATCAACTGGGTGCCCTACAAATTTAACTCAAAATTGACACTATCTAACTGGAGATAGGGTTAGACCCACAGGTTAAGGGCTCAGTCCAACAAGATTTCCCTCACCCAGTCACCAATTGTAGGGACAGGTTTTCACTTGAACCTCTGACCAACTGGCTATAAATTAAAGTTACCACCTCTCGCTGGTCAGATTCAATAATTTGCTAGAATGTCTCATGGAACTCAGGGTAATGTTTACTTACAATATCTATTTATTATAAAAGGATACAACTCTGGAACAGCCAGATGGAAGAGATGAATAGGGCAAGGTATGGGGGAAGGGGCACAAAACTTCCATGTCCTCTCCAGGGATACCACTTTCCCAGTACCTCCACATGTTCACCAAAATGGCAGCACATCAAGTCTCATTGTTCAAGAGTTTTTATAGAGTTTAATCTCCAGCCCCACCACTTTCTCCTTCCCAGAGGTCAGTGGGTAGGGCTGAAAGTTTCAACCCTGTAATCACACAGGCTTTCTGATGACCAGCTCCATCTTAAGGTTATCCAGAGGTCCCCTCTAAGTCACTTCATTAGGATAAAATCAAGTGTAAACAAAAAAGGTTCCTTATGAATAACAACAGATATACCCATCACTCAGGAAATTCCAAGGGTTTTGGAAGCTCTGTACCAGAAACTGGGGACAAAGACCAAATATATTTCTTATTATACCACAGGAAAAAAGAGAAAGAGAGAAAGAAAGGGTAGAAAATAAGAAAGAAAGAAGAAAGAAAGAAAGAAGGAAAGAAAGAAAGAAAGAAAGAAGAAAAGACAGAAAGAAAAAGAAATAAGAAAGAAAGGAGAAAGAAAGAAAGAAAATGAATACCCATTAGTAAAAAATTCTATAGAAAAAATTAAGAACAAAGCACCTTAATCCCACCACATATATATAATCATTAAAAAAAAAAATGTTTTGTTACACTTAGAGCATCTATACAATTACTAATGGAAGTAATTGCTTTTTAAAATTTTTTATGAGAAAGTATTTTGACTGTTATATATGGCTCCATTTTCTTCTATTTTATTTATTTATATATGTATATAACATACATATATTTTTTATTTGAAAACCATCTGTAATTATATATTTGTCATGTTTGTATTAGACATATATGCATATAATATGATTAAAAATTGTACTATCTTGTTATAATAACGTTTTAATTTTGCTACCAAATATGTCAATGTTTTAAATTAGAATTTCTTTTTAGAATTATTTGGAAATCAAAATTCTATATAACCATATACATTCATAAAACCATCATCTTGCTTTATTTTTTGCTTTTTGTGTTATATCTTATTGAAATATATATATATATATTAACATAATCATACATTAAATATACATACTGAAGGTTAACATTCTTCCAAATATATCCTCATCATGTCCATATCTAAATCCATAGCATCCATCTGTATACCTTTATGTATTCTTATGTAAAAACATATGGTGGTATTGTGCCCTCTTTAATTTTTAAAACTATGTACTTTGTTGTTTGTGTATAAATCATATCTTAAGCTTCTCAAAAACATATTTAATTCCACTTTCTTAATTGGTGTATTCACATGCCAATGGATTATTTTATTCTCTATATTCAAAATAAAGTATTTGGGATACATCTAATACTCCCCTACCCACACACTTTAAATGTATTAATATTACCTGCACTTCTTGTTGATTCACATGTGTTTTTTTGAAGACATGTTTAGATGAATAATTTTATATGTATTAAAATTTTTTAACAAATTGACTCATTTGTCTTACGTGATACCTGTTTATCTCTGGCAATATTTCTTGATCTGGTGTCTGCTTATCTGATATGAACATAGCCACTCTAGTTTTCTTTGGATTTGTACTTGCATGATATATATTTTTAACCTCTGTATACTTTTATATTTAAAATGCTGATATTGTAGATAACATATAATTGGACTTGTTTTCTTTACTCTGAAAATCTCTGTCCTTTATTTGGTATTTTTAGCAAGGTTACTTTTGATGTGAAGATTGTGATTTGATTAAAATCTATTCTTTTGTTAATTTTCTATTTCTTCCATTTGTTTTTTTGTGTCCTGCTTCTCTGTTTTTCTCCACTTTTTTTTCTGAGTATTTAAACATTTTATGTTTTCATTTTCTCTCTACTATTGGCTTGTAATTTAAACTTCTTTTTGTAATTTTCTTAGTGCTTGCTCTAGGGCTTTCAATATATATTTATATTTAATTAATCACAGTCCATCTTCAAATAACTCTATACTGTTTCATTTATAGTGTAGGAACTTTATAACTGTGTATCCCAAAATATTTATTCCTGTCTTTTGTGCTATTGTTGCCATGTGTTTCATTTATAGGCATGTTCTAAACCAATAATACATTGCTACACTTTTGCTTCTCAAATATGTTTTAATATAATTGAAATAAAAGAAAATATTTCAAATTTATTTTAATCTTAACTTCTAACAAAGAGCTTTATTTCATTATATCAACAACCCAAGTTTTTGTCTGTCATATTTCTTTTATCTGAAGAATTTCCCTCAGTGTTTCCTACATTTCAGTTATAATATTCTTTTCTGTGTGTGTGTGAGAGAGAGCTTATTTTTTCTGAACAATTTTTTATATCCTTCAATTTTGAAAAATAGTTTTGGTGGTACGGAATTCCAGGTTGACATATATTAATTACGTTTTGTTTTTATCCTTTTAACCCTTTAAAGCTATCAATTTATTATCTTCAAATCTGTGTAGTTTCTGATGAGAAATCTGCCTATTTTCTTACCACTTTTCTTTATGTGACATGTTCTCTTGCTTCCTTCAAACTTTCATCTTGTCTTTGGTTTTCACAATTTTGGTATAATGTGTCTAAATAATTTGGTATTTTTAGATAAGTTACTTTTGATATAATTATTGTGATCTGATAAAAATCTATTATCTTTTAAATTTTCTATTTATCAATATTTTTTTGTTCTCTATGTCCTGTTTCTCGATTTTTCTCTACCTGTAATTTTCTGTTCTGTTTTTCTCTTCTCTAATTTTCCCTACTATAATATAAAATGTGTTTACTTTTTTTTGACATTTAATTTTCTTAATGTTCTCTGAACTTCTTGAATCTGTGATTTGATGTCTTTCATTATTTTGGAAGATGTTTATTCATTAAATTTTCAAATATTATTTTTTGTCCTTTTGTATCTCTCCTTATCTTCCAGGATTCCAATTGCATATATGTTAGGCCATTTGATATTGTCTGCTAGCTCCTGGGTGCTCTGCCCTGTTTGTTTTCTTTTGTTGTTGTTGTTTGGTTTGGTTTGTTTTTTTACACTCTATTCTTCTTTGTGCTTTAGTTTGGGTAATTTCTACCAATTTAAGTTCATGTTCATTGATTCTTTCCTCAGCTGTGTTAAGTCTACTGATAAGCTTTTTGAAGGCATTCTTCACTTCTGTTATGATTTTTACACCTCATATTTCCATTTCTCTCTTCTGTCTCTCTGTTTAAATTCCTCATATGTTCATGCATGTTGTTCTGCTAAGGGCCCTAAGATATTAATTTTAGTTATTATGGATGGGTATGTAAGTAGATTCATTATTAATATTTGCACAGTCAGTTACTTAACAAATATACTAATTGAATTTATCATAGTTGTATTATACCTAAAACATCCTTATTACACTCACTTTTAACCTTTCCTCTCATGTATGTCCACCTAGGACTTTTCATACCAAAGTGTATATCTGTTGTCAGTGGCCTCTTCAGGCAGAGATCAAAGGAAGAATAAGCAATATAGATCCCAAACACAGAGAAAAGATGTAAAGCAGAGAATCAAAGGGGAGTTTCCCTTGAGGTTTCATTTTCTCATTTCTTCTCACTGTGGTAAAGAAACAAAATGTTAAATTCTAAATTCTAAGGAAAAGATGAACTGAAAATCACTCTGCTCAGATTCTAATCTACCATCAAATTTAACATTCAGTATTCTCATGATTTTTCTATCACTCAGATTGCAATGTTATTATTTTCCTCTTTTATATTAGTTTTGCTTACAAAATCACCTGTGTTTATGTGTGTGTGTGTGTGTAAGGAGTTATTTGAAATATTACATTACAGTGCAATATTTTATGTAAATTATTTCATTTCATCCTCATAGTAATTCTGAGGTATGGATATATTTTTTCATATTTCACAACTGAAAAAAAAAGCACATCATAAAAGACTAATTGACCCTTGAAAGATCACACAAGGAGTGGAATAAGAAATCTGGGACTGAAAGTTCATTCTTGTATTTTTGAGGAAAGTTATTAATAGATCTTAATTTCTTCTCACATGAAGGTGACTACTGTCTACACATCACTAACAGAGATGATGTTGTTTTCTTCCAGATATATAATGCAGTTTATTTCCTAGCTATGCTTCTATGTGGTTTTTCTGGTGTAAAGATTGCCAGGGTTAAGGGAACAGGGCAACGCTAAATTTTAGTATAAACATAGGTACTTAGACTTTTTATTTCAGCAATGTAAAAGAAAAATATTATATTTATGTTTTACATGGTCAATTTTCCATTCAGTATTGAATAGTTTCTACTTATTATCATTTCAACATACATCAATTTTTAAAAAATCCATTATGTGTTGACAATGATAAATGTTTTGTTGATTATTCAAGGTGTTAATACATTCCTGGTTGATTCCAGAAAAGGCTTTTTAAAACTGATTTTTCATCTAATTATTCAATGCTACCAATATATTAATGAAGTCAAATGTCTTCTTTTTGTGTTCCTCTATAACACTGCCATAAAAGCAGAGAAATTTCTAGATTACTTAACTAAGATAAGTTCTGTAAGATATATATTTACTATTTAATTTTACCAACTTCAATTAATGCCCAAATATATATTGAATACCTATACTGCAAAATATTTTGATAGGAATTGTAAAAATTTTTTAAAAAGTGGAACACTTGATGCCTATTTCAATGAGCATAAGGTACTGTATGAAGCACTTAGAAATGCACAAAAATCTAATCATTAGTCTTTCAACATTTTTTACAATCCCATTGCTAGAAGCAAGGCCTGGTCACCATCATCTCTCTCCTGGTGTCAGTCCCCTAAATGAAACCTTGGACTCTGGTATCCATACTAAATTTATTTTTTTCAAAATTCTGTGTTTCTTCTCAGATTTGAAGTTTTATACATACTATTTTCTTTGATATAGAAATGTTTCTATATTAGTCAGTTTGGGATGTTATAACAAAATACCACAAACTGAATGTCTTTAAAACAGAAATTTATTTTCTGACAATTCTGGAGTCTGAAAGTCCAAGATCAGGTGCTGGCAGGGCTAGTTTATGTTGAGTTCTCTCTCCTTAGTTTGCAGATGGCTATGTTCTCACTGTGTTTTTCTATGTGTAAGCACACAGAGAAGAAAAGATTTCTGATGTCTTCTCCTCTTTGAATAAGGACACCAGTCTTATTGTTTTAGGGTTCCACCTTTAGAACTCATTTAACTTTACTTCCATAAAAGGTCCTATCTCCAAATACAGTCACATTGGTCACTTAGGACTTCAACCTATGAATTTGGGAAGGGGGACATAATTCATTCTATAACAGTATCTAAATTAAAATTCCATGTTACAGTCATCCTTAGACAAAAATACAGAAGGTTAGGTCATACCCTATACCAATAAAACTAGAACACTAAGGATGGAACCCATGCATTGGTGTGTTTTACAACAGTGGTCTCCAATCTTTTTGGCACCAGGGAACAGTGTCATGGAAGACAATTTTTCCATGGATGGGGCAGTGGGTTCAGGCAGTAATGTGAGCAATGGGGAGAAATGGGGAGTGACAGCTGAAGCTTTGCTTGCTCGCCCGCAGCTCATCTCCTGTGGTGCGGCCTGTTTAGTGGCCTAACAGGTCATGGACTGGTACCGGTCCACAGCCTGGGGGTTGGAGACCCCTGTTTTACAATCTTCCCAAGTGATTTCCAATAACAGCTGGTGTTGAGAATCAGTGTAACGGATCTAACTTTGGTTTACTCAAATAAATTTAAGTTTCATTTTAAATATCCTCAGTATTTCCAAATCTTCAATCTCCCCAGTAAACCTCTGTGTGATGTGTATGCAGTGAATCACAATATTATATTTACCACGTTTTAATACAATTGCTTATTTAACTGTCTTCCTACTCTGCTACCAGGAAAACTCTCCTGTCATTTCCAGTATTGTATCTTAACATCCAACATAGATCCTGGATCTAAACTGAGGAATTTGATAATAAATATTTTAAAATAAATTTTAATAATGAATGTTGAGTGGTGCAGGCAATATATGCTAAAATGATATTGCCATGTTTGAATGTCGAGCTATAGGTAACAGAGCAAAACAGCCACATATTTAAACAATGTTGTAGGCTTCAAATTCAACATGAAAGAATATCATAATATTTTGTCTTTATTTTTAATTTGATAGAAAGAAAACCATGGGCAGGGATCAATAAAGACTTCTTTCAGTAAAAGCCTTCTCTTTAGTGGCTAGAAAGTATAGCACAATTTTTAAAATAAAACTTATTCCATAAGAAAAATTGCATTTTAATAATAATATAAAAATAAAGTTATCCAAGAATTTTATCTTGATTTTCTTAATGGATTGAACAGTGAAGACTCCTATGGGATAATCAATATTGTGATGTTGTTGCATAATATCTCACCCATTGTTTCTTTATGTTTTTAATAAGACGCCGTGTGTGCTAGTTACATGCTATCCAGTCTATGATGAATAAAACAAAAGATATTAAATAAATTTTATATAATGCACAACTCATATAAAATCAATGACATTAAACTTGAAAATGTCTACATAAATGTATATGTCTAATTTATTATATTTATTATTTTTAGTAGTAGAGTCTATTCACTAGCATGAAGCATCCAGTTTGTTAAACATTTGGTTTCACTAAACTTTAATTTATTTACTATTCCTTTTTAATAAAAAATGGAGTATATTAATTTTATATCACTTTATATCACTATATATATATATAACTTTATATCACTAAATGTCTATTGAATAATATTACCTCAGTCATTAAAAATCATTTGATGGTTTCTATAAGTTTTGTGTATAAAATAATATATATACATATTTTAACGGAATTATTGGACTAAATAAATAAGTCAGGCTGCAGAAAATGTTTTTTTCTATTTACTCTTTATGAGACTACTATGTAAATAATTACACTGTAATGAAATCTTTATTTTTTTTTTAGCACATTTATTGGAGTATCATTGCTTTACAATGGTGTGTTAGTTTCTGCTGTATAACAAAGTGAATCAGCTATATATATACATATAATCCCCATATCACCTCCCTCTTGCGTCTCCCTCCCACTCTCCCTATCCCACCTCTCCAGGTGGTCACAAAGCACCAAGCTGATCTCCCTGTGCTGTGCTATGTGGCTGCTTCCCACTAGCAATCTATTTTACATTTGATAGTCTATATATGTCCATGCCACTCACTCACTTCGTGCCAGCTTACTCTTCCCCCTCCCTGTGTCCTCAAGTCCATTCTCCACCACTGCGTCCTTATTCCTGACCTGTCCCTATGTTCTTCAGAACCATTTTTTTTTTAGATTCCATATATATGCTAACACATATATATGGAATATAAAAAAACAACAACAACAACAAAAACACTGTAACGAACTCTTACATGACAATCTCTTCTACACTTACTTAACAATCTAAACCTGCTAAGGTTTTTCAGAAACTTGTGTTCTATTTCCTGAAAAGACAAGAGAATCTTTTTCTTTCTTCTTTCTTTTTTTTGGATAGAATATATGTCTTTTCTTAGAACTGAATTAGGTACCTAACATTGCTTTATTTAAATGCAAATGACAAAAAATCATATTTCATATAATTTCTTGTCTTTAGGATCCTGAAAGCCATGATTGTGGAAAAAAAAAGTCAATACATCTCGATTTAATAATGATGGGTAAATCTCGATGGGAAGATAATTATAACAAATAAATGTTAAAAATAGGAAATAAGCACTAAGATTTATAACTAGTAGTTTTGAAAATTTAAAGAATGGACATGGATTATTTTGAACTGGTTGTCTGTGTTTGTAGACAGATAACAACATGTTAGAGGATAGAGATGTAATCAATGAGGTAATGCTTATTTGGGGGAGAATCATATTTTATAATGAAGCATAAAACTGTGTTGATATATATGGCATGAAAGCAAAACTAGACTGTACTCTATAAATTCTTGAAAGAAATGTAATGCGTAGGATGATACTGCATCAAATTGTGTTTAATCGCTTTAGTACTATAAATGGAGGCAAATAAGCTTACAGGAAAATCTCCTGAAAGTGCATATATTCTCTAATCAACCTCTTGCTCCTAATTACAACCTAATGGCAGATGCTTGGAGTGCTAAGTAATTAAATTTCATAATTTCAAGTTCTGTTCAATAAGAAAATAATCATTAGGGGGTAAAATAGCAAGGTTCATAACCTTCCTGAGTCACTATTATTGTTTAATATTCATAATTTACCTAAGTAGTTTTGGACTATCTAAGGCTGGCCTTCAGTTTTATTTCACAGGTGTGTCCTTCTGACCTACATTAAAGAAATAAGGATTTGGGATTAAAAAAAAATTCTCAAAGTAGATGATTTCAAACCTTTCAAAAAATTGTCCTGAAAGTTCACTTTTTAGTTTGTAAAATCATTCTATCACTCATTCTATAAATATTTATCAATAATTCTATTAATATGTGGGTGCAATTCAGGCACTTACACAGGGTTGAGGAAGATGAGGTCCTGCTTTTAATTAGATTGTGTTTCAGTGATGGAGCAGACAATACCCCAGTAAAACATACATTAATTGTATAATTTCAAAGAGTCATTAAAAAAAATAAACTAAATAAACCTGGGTAGCTATTTCTTGGAGTCAGGAATTCAAGTCAGACCCGGTGGTTAGGGAAACTTTTGATGTGAAGGTGACGTTTGAGTTAAGATGTCAGTGACAACAAGGACTCAGGCATGGGTTGAACTGAACACCTGGACACAGGCCATTACTGACAGAGAACATCGAGGACAGGATTCTAAACCAGGAGCAAATTAGGAGTAACACTTAGAATTCTAGCATGGCTTAAATATATTGAAGGAAGGATGACTGGCAATTGACATAGACAGAGATATGAAATATAATCTGCCCTGAGAGTAGTGAACAAAAATATCTAAGGGCTAGAAGGACAAATATGCCTCCACTGGTTGTCATGAACCAGCACTACATGGTAAAGCATATTATCCCCTAGCCGTGGCAAATCCCAGCAATTTGTTCCAAGTGAGTGTTTATATTTTGTATCATGATGGGAAATTTTGATTTTATAATTTTAGTGTAAAAATAGAAATAGGTCACATGTTTTGCAATTCCCATAATTTATAATCTGCAATTTTGACACTTCTATAATATTTATTAGAGACACAAAACTCTTTACTCCTCTGGGAAGTTTTGTGAGTTGAGGAAGGCACACAGACTTTGACTGTCTGAGTTTGCACTCTGATAATACGGATTGTTTTGGGGCCTTTATTCTGGCACACCAGCAGAAAGGAATTGAAGGAATAACTAGAATCGTTTCTCCCAGAGTTCTTTTAAACAATCTGAAGTCACTGTAATCTATGGTCTAAGGCAAGGCGATGGGTTGTATTTTAGCTGATTTTTTGTTGTATGAACTGAGGTGTCCCAGATGAGTTATTAAATAGTCTTTTAGATCTCTAATATTTCAGTTATGAAAATTGGGTAACAACATCCTAAATGCTAAGATCCTCAGCACCAAATGGATGTGAAATACAGTCATTCTCAGAGGGTAACATTGAGCTGATAAGGTAAGCTGGAGAGGTGATGATGGTCAAACTATGAGATGAATGATTCAAAATCTCACTTTCGGATTCAGGATACTTTCAGTTACTAATTTTGCCAGTACTGCATATTGCTTGATTCAGAACCCATTCTAGTATTTTCTATAGTGCTTCATTGTGCCACAGAGGCCAGAAAGAAAGGAAAGGAAAACATTTCCAATATTTTCTCAAAGCTAAGAGACACACAAGATGTGTTCTTCCATGTAGACATTCCATGTAGATGTGAAGACAAAATTGAGCAATGTGAGATAACATTTCTCTGGGAAGAGGCCATCTATTTACAAGTAGGGTAGCAGAAGCATATGGTTCTTCTGCGGAGGCTGTAGTGGAGTTTCCAATGAACAGTCCCCACATTCACGGAGGTTACAGGATGGGCAGTGATATAGTAAAATCACTTTTCCTGCCTGGCAGGCTCAAAGATTTTTCCTTTTTCATTCTGTAAATTCTAAAACCCAATAACCTGTAATGAATTCCTGTGCGATTAAGTTAGCTAGAGTAGATTATATGTCAGCAATAGAATAAAACTGTGCCTGACAAACTAGATTATATGGCTTAAGCAAAGAAAGGGAATTACTGACACATGAAAATATCAAGACAAGGTTAAGCTATCTTCAGAGATATCTGGAGCCAAAGGTTTAGTGTTTCAACATGCTCCTCTACTTCCCTCTTAGGCCCCATCCATGTGGTGTTGCAAATCAAGCTTAAAATGTCTACATACCTTGTAATCACAATAGAAATAAAAAGATTACTTTCACTCTAATACTATCAAATATCATGGAAGTGAGTCACTGTATCAGCTACCGTCCCGGACCTATCATCCCCAAACCAAGCACTATGGTTAGGTTATGAAATAAACTGATTGATCAGTACAGGGCCATGTACCCACGAATGCGGCAAGAGGGAACAGAGACTCAGTTCCACTTGGATCCACATATGAGAGTAGAGATGAGTGATTTCCCAAAGAAAGTAGGTTTACCAAAAGAGGAGCATGGACGTTGGGCACAAGAAAACACAAACACACACAAACACATAGACTCTCTGTCTTTGCTTCTGTCTGTCACACACACACACATATTCTGTTAAGGATTGAGGAAATTCAAATATTGTTGATGAAAATTAACAAACTTAAATGTCAGAGTTGTTATAAAGCTCAAAACACCAAGTTAAAGGTTGCAAACTTTCAGTTATAAGATAAGTAAGTTTGGAGGATCTAAGGTCCAGCATGGTGACTGTAATTAATGACACAGTATTGTATACTTGAAAGTTGCTATGAGAGTAGAGCTTTAATGTTTTTACCATAACAATAACAACAACAAAGTGGTTACTGTGTGAGGCAAAGGACGGATTAATTAACCTTACTGGGGTAAATATTTCACTATATATATATGTGTATCAAGCCATTACACTGTACACTTTAAATTTACACAATGTTATATGTCAATTTTGTCTCAATAAGTCAGGAAGAAGAACACCAAGCATTTTTATTAAAATGAAATGATAGGTCTCAGTTCATGGTTTCACCCAGGATAATTTGAAAAGCTGCAATTCTAAGAAATATTAACACCTGGAAACGTCCGCTATGGTGTGCTGATTATAATTATGGTTTATGGAATTGAATATCTCTAGGTTTAAATCCTAAGTCAGCCCCTTATTAATAAATGTCCTTTAACAGTGTAATGTCAATAAGGTTTGGTTTCCTTAGTTTCAAAATGTCAATAATAACACTGCTAACTTTGATCTATTGTGAGTAATATGTAAGGTAAAATGCTTAGGACAAATTAATTGCCTAATATATATTATATTTTGTCAATTTATTAATTACATATAATTTGAGTAGGAAAATAAATATGTTAATTGTGGAAACAAAAGGTAAAATCCTAGAAAATAAAAATTTCACAAGTTTGGTATCATGAAATGCTATTCTCTGAGGTTTCATATGATGTGCCTTATATATTGCTAAAATTTTAAATAATCATTAATTAATTGGAATTATGTGACTCTGATTTATATATCAAATTTTGCAATATCATTTAGTTAATCTCAGCAAGTGTATATGATGGGTACAAAAAATCTCTACATTTCTTCTTCATCATTTTTGTGGCCACAAGAGCATTTGTATAAATCAAATAAAATGAATAAACACTATTTGTAAGTTAGTATAAGGAAGGAAATCCCTATGGCATGAGGATCTTAGAATATGATATACTGTGTCTCCCCCACCGATATTATTTTGCAGGGAAATTAAAGCTTAATTAACCATGTGTGACAAAATTTGATGGAGAAAGGTGTAATACATCACATAACGTGGAAGTAGTGCCAGAAATAAGGTAAGAAAAGTTAATGCAATTGCTATTGGCTTGGCAAATTAGTCAAAACATCTCTGTTCAGATTGTGTGGTAAACTATATGAATCTAAATTCTTCACAGTCATCCTTTGGGAAATTACTTCTTTTGGTAATAGATATGATAGTAGTAAGGGTGACATTAAAGAAATAGAACAAAAACAAAAGCATTCATTAGGTACAGTATGATCAACTAATAGAAGAAAATACCAAGACACATATGCCTATAATAAAAGTTTAGTTTAAAAGCCTATAGTTAAATGAGATACCATTACAAAATTAAAAGAATTAACTCACAAGTAGACTACATTTGAATGTAGACCAGTAATCTAAAGAGGCCCACAAACTGTCTTTCCCTTTCACTGTCTTTACAGTTTGCCTGCTCTTGGTACTTTGTATTATCATGACTCACTTTGAGCTCCCACACTAATTATTTTAAAATAGTAAATGAACAAAAAAATGGAGAGCAATGGGAATAAAGTATAGAAGGAAGTCAGAGATGCAGACACAAAGGAGAGGAGAAAATATTTGAAAGGGATGTGATTTTTAATAAAACATTTTGATTAAAAAAAAATAGCGACAACAAAGAAGTAATTCTGGTTCAGAATGAGGGAGCCAGGAATGAAAGCGAGTGGAGACTTAATCCAGATTCTTAAATTTTCTAGGAAACAACTTGGTATAACCCTTAGTGCCAATTCCAAGCATTTAACGTTTTTCTGGAATATTCCTAACATGCTCAGATTTATTTACAACTTGTATTTAATTATTATATTTGATCCTAGTTTATATAAGATACTGTATGCTAAGAACAAAGAATAAAAGATGAATAAGATTGTTTGATTCTTATTAAATTTGTTTACAGAGAGTGGGAGGGGTGTCTGATACCTGTGGTTTAAGCAGTGCCACGAGAATGCAGTCTCATTAGCAGCTGCGCTAGGCAGAATAATGTCCCTCAAACATTTCCATGATATAATTCTTGGAAACTGTAAGTATGTTATCACACATGGCAAGGAGGAAATGAGGTTGCAGATGGAATTAATTTTGCTAATCAGCTGACCTATAAATAGGAATATTATCCTTAACTATTCTTTGGGTCCAATGTAATCAAGCGGCTATCTATAAAAAAGAGAGAAGTATGAGTCAGTGTCAGAGTGACATAATCTGAGAAAAAACTCTACTGTCCATTGCTGGCTGTGACGCTGAAGCAGAATCATGAGCCAAGGAGCGAGAGCAACCTCTTAAAGCTGAAAAAGTCAAAGAAATGAATTCTCCCTACAGCCTCACCAGAAAGAACTCAGCCCAGTTGACACCTTGGTTTTTAGCCTAGTTAGATCTGAGTCAGACTTCTGACCTACAGAACTATAAGAGAATACACTTCTGTTGTTTTAATGTTCTAAATTTGTGGTAATTTGTTGCAGTAGCAGTAGAAAACTAATGCACAGCCCATGGAGTATGCTGGGGAGTCACATAAGCTATCTGAGAAAAAAGTGTCACTTTAGCAGATAGCTGAAGACTGGGTAGATATAAGCAATTCTAAAGGATCAAAGGAAGTCCTGAGTAAGTATGTTAAAGGGACAAGGTATGAATTATGTGGAAAGCTGAATGGGAGAGATGGAGAAGTACACATTTTGAAAAACTGAAAAGAAGTTTAGTGTAGATATATGCAATACACTCTGTGTGATGTGTTGGCCAGGAGAGGGGATTGGGTTGGGGCAGGAAGCATTTGGTAATGGACAATCATGAGTCTGGGGGTTAATTTATTTAGACAATAATGGGGATTTAAAAGCCATAAATATTTGGAATTATTCCTAAAGGCAACAAGATGTCAATAAAGATCTTTAAAGGTGTGTGTCAGGGGCAGGGGAGGAAGGTGGTGGAGGAGCAGGGGGGAGGGGCCAGTGATCCAATTTGCGTTGTTTTTTTTTTGCGGTACACGGGCCTCTCACTGTTGTGGCCTCTCCCGCTGCGGAGCACAGGCTCCGGACGCGCAGGGTCAGCGGCCATGGCTCACGGGCCCAGCCTCTCCGCGGCATGTGGGATCTTCCCGGACCGGGGCACGAACCCGTGTCCCCCGCATCGGCAGGTGGACTCTCAACCACTGTGCCACCACAGAAGCCCCAATTTGCGTTTTTGAAATTGCTGAGGCTGCCCATAGAGGAGAGAGTGGAGCAGGCCAGACTACAGTTAGGAGGCTGTGCACTAAACTCAGGAGAAAGATGTGATGGTGGCCTTGACTAGAACTATGACAAGTGGGATCCAGAAAAGAGATGTGAAATCCTGGGAGGTTTTCTTTTCTTTAATCGTCTCCACTCGCAGAGTGTTGACAGCCCTACCTGAAATTTTATCCTTAGTTTCAAGAAAGATTCATTCTAGTATAGAAATAGAATAGCTTTTTGGAAATTATTAGGATTTTTTTATATGCAAAATCATAGGTATTCACACCTGTATATGATTTTATAAGCATGTTTTTACTTGATATTTTGTGGAATAAGCAAAAGAACACTGTAGTGAAAGTCAGAAAGGTTTTGCTCCTATTTCGATTACTGTCAATACCAGACAAATTAAGATCCTCTCTAGGCCCTATTATCCTTATGGACAAATTAGACAAATTTGATTTTATGGTATAGGTTAAATTAAATAAAATTGCCAATATTTGACCAATTTTAACTTACAGAAATAACAAATTTTTATGGCTCCATCTAATATTGTTTTTTCATTTATGAAATTGTATGCTATTTTTTAACATGTTAGAGAAACAAAAATCAGGAACCTACATATTTAATTTTGAGGACAGTGTAAAACAAAGCAAATATGTTTCATATTTACTTAAAATGACTGATTTAGATACATATAAAACCTATAAAATTATGGTTTACAATTGCAAGGATATAATACCAACCCTGCTTCTGTTGCACTTTCTGATACCTTAGGCACATCTCTACATTTAGATTATTGTTCAATAAATATGTGTGATAGTCATAGGAACAAAAAAGTTAAAATTAATTTCCCGGCCAACTATTTTCCTTTGTAATCTTAACAATGTGGGGCCTCATGTTCATTATTTCTTACAATAAAACTACTTCAGAATGCCTTAGGTAATTGACTTATAATGACGATAATTTTCTCTTCGCCTGAGAAAATTACTTTTAATTTTAAATTTCCTCTTAGTCTTGAGGGAATGATTCACCTTGTCAATTCATTTGTTTTTGATTTCCCATTTTAATTAGTCTCAATTTAATTACAATTGATTGAGTTAAAATATCAACTAAGAAGCTACCTGCATGAAAAGGAAAATCTCATTTTCCCAATAGGATCAACTTACTCTTTAGAGAAAAATACCCAAACTCCTTTGTGTGCGTTGTGTACATGAGCTTCTAAGTTTATTTTGTATAGATTAAGAAAAAAATGACAATTCATAAAAATGATAAAATTATTCTTTGGCCCTAAATCATTTTACTCTTCTTTAAAAAAAAAAAAAAAAAACAGAGAGGAAACACACAGACACAAATACATAGATGACTCTAACAACAGGAACAAGACTGAGAACTGAAAAATTCTATACTGTTTGTCATTTAGCCTCCCTTCCCCTTGCTTTCTCTAATCAAAATACACTGATATAGTTAAACACCTTTTAAGGAAAATATAATTGCCAATAGAAATTGTTAGAAAATTAGGCTCAATCTGTGTTCTTTTCCCAACTGATTATAAGAATAGCTGTCATTTCTTCTCATTCTATGTTCATCCATTTTTCTCTTTTGTACAAATGAGATTTAAGAAATTAGTACCAAAAGAGTATTTTTAGGAGAAAATCTTATTACTTGCAACCATGTGGGAGACATCGATCCAGGACAATTCTTCTAGGACAGCAACTTCTCTTTATTCTCATCTCTGTCTCAATGCCAATTTATCCATCTACTACTCATTCCCAATTGTGAACAGAATATTTTCCATTTTATTTTACAGTTGTTACAAGATTCTCAAATGATGAGTATAAAAATTTCCAGCAAACTACAATATATGAGATTAGCATTTAACATGTGATTAAAACAAAACTATATGAAATTTTAATTACAACTAGAGTTGACTTTAATACTACTGAGCAATAAGCATTCTTAATGTTCTGTATTTTTTCCTCACTTTTCATAAAACATCATTAGTTTCAAATGACAAAATTTCAAAATTCCCCCCAAATATTAAAAATGACTACTGAAATGAAAGAGGTCATTTGTAAATCAGACAATAAAATAAAATAAAATTTGGTTGAACATAT
Organism: Lipotes vexillifer; assembly: GCF_000442215.2. Taxonomy (NCBI): domain Eukaryota; kingdom Metazoa; phylum Chordata; class Mammalia; order Artiodactyla; family Lipotidae; genus Lipotes; species Lipotes vexillifer. Next base: position 1,395,733 of record NW_006796275.1, read on the forward strand.
ATGTTCCTAGATATGATGTATTTTATGTTATATAAGTATAAAATACAGTAGCTCAGTATTGAATAAGTTTTTCCATTTTTATGATTCTAAATGAATGTCACACATTTCATAATTTATTTTTGGAAGTATATGTACTTAATGGAACCATAGCCCAATAGCTTTTGAGAATTCTTCAGTTGAATGGTCTTCAAAGATTTTATTATTTTTCATCATCAAACATAAAAATTGGAAGGAGTTTCATTTTTGGAAGGAGCCATTCATTCCAAAATTACATATTGAAACATATGTTTCTATCATGAGAGACACAGTAATGAAAACACCAGATAAAATCTTATCTTACTGTACTCCTTTTTCTTTTTTTCTTTTTAGTGGGGAGTAAAATTAAACAGTGTCAAGTCTTCAAAATGTTCAGCAATAAGAGATAGTTTAAAAATTAATTATAAGACAGATGGTAGAATGGTGGTTGCCAAGCCTGTGAGGAGAGGGAGAAGGGGGATTGTTGTTTAAAGGGTATAGAGATTCAGTTCTGATAGGTGAAAAAATTCTGGAAATTGGTTGCCAACAATGTGAATGTACTTAACACTACTGAACTGTACACTTAAAAAATGGTTAAGATACTAAAATTTATGATATCAGGAAGGAGGTATTTGCTAATGTTATGGTGGTAATTATTTTGCAATATGTAAATCAACATGCACAACTTAAACTTACATAATATGATATGTCACTTATGTCTCAATAAAGCCAGATTTAAAAAATATATAGTATATTCATACATGAGCCAGTATATAGAGATGAAATGACAATATTATATATAAGACTAACATAATCAAGGTGGCATCACAAAATTAGGAAAATTTAAAAAAAAAGTATATAAAAAGTGAAATGAATTCAAATAATTAAATTAACAAGTAAAATCCAGCCTACACAAATGACTTTTTCATTATCATAGGGATCTGCTTGAGGTTGTTGGATAACACATCAATATTAGAATATTATCTTTCATAAGGATAACACCTCAAAAAGGTGATTGGATAACAATAAGAACAATAAATAAAACAACAATAATGAAAGAAAAGAAAAAACCTTGCTGATATTACCTTTAGGAGAATAGAAATAATTTAGTTTTACTGTATGATTAATAAATAGCTGTCCACCAGAAGCTGAAAAAAGCACTAAAAAATTGCATTTCCTTTTTCTCTCTGAGAAGAAATTAAGAGAACGTCAGGAGAATAACTTTCTACAATGTATTATCTTCATTAGCATTATTTTCCCAAAAGGAAAGGGAAACACAAGAAAGATAACAGATGTAGATGCCTGTGACTCAGAAAGAAAATGCTCAAAAGGGTCTAAGAGAGAGGAGCTTCAAGATGGTGGAAGAGTAAGATGTGGAGATCATCTTCCTCCCCACAAATACATCAGAAATACATCTACATGTGGAACAACTCCTACAGAACACGTACTGAATGCTGGCAGAAGACCTCAGACCTCCCAAAAGGCAAGAAACTCCCCACGTACCTGGGTAGGGCAAAAGAAAAAAGAAAAAACAGAGGCAAAAGAATAGGGACGGGACCTGCACCAGTGGGAAGGAGCTGTGAAGGAGGAAAGGCTTCCACACGCTAGGAGCCCCTTCGTGGGCAGAGACTGCGGGTGGCAGAGCGGGGAGCTTCGGAGCCGCGGAGGAGAGCACAGCAACAGGGGTACGGAGGGCAAAGCGGAGAGATTCCTGCAAAGAGGATCGGTGCCGACCAGCACTTACCAGGCCGAGAGGCTTGTCTGCTCCCCCGCCCGGGCGGGCGGGGCAGGGAGCTGAGGCTCGGGCTTCAGTCGGAGCGCAGGGAGAGGACTGGCAGTGTGAACAGAGTCTAAAGGGTGATAGTGCACCACAGCTAGCCAGGAGGCAGTCCGGGAAAAAGTCTGGAGCTGCCAAAGAGACAAGAGACTTTTTCTTGCCTCTGATTCCTGGTGCCCGAGGAGAGGGGATTAAGAGCACCACTTAAAGGAGCTCCAGAGATGGGCACGAGCTGTTTCTATCAGTGAGGACCCCAGAGACGGGCATGAGATGCTAAGGCCGCTGCTATAGCCACCAAAAAGCCTGTGTGCAAACACAGGTCACTATCCACAGCTCCCCTCCCGGGAGCCTGTGCAGCCTGCCACTGCCAGGGTCCTGTGATCCAGGGACAATTTTCCTGGGAGAACGCACGGCGTGCCTCAGACTGGTGCACTGTCATGCTGGCCTCGGCTGCCTTAGGCCCGCCCCTCATCCTTACCCCTCCGTCCCCCCGGCCTGAGTGAGCCAGAGCCCCCGAATCAGCTGCTCCTTTAAACCCGTCCTGTCTGAGCGACCTACACACAGAGGCGGGGCCAAATCCAAAGCTAAAACCCGGAAGCTGTGCGAACAAAGAAGAGAAAGGGAAATCTCTCCCAGCAGTCTCAGGAGCAGCAGATTAAATCTCCACAATCAACTTGACGTACCCTGCATCTGTGGAACACCTGAATAGACAACAAATTATCCCAAATTGAGGAGGTGGACTTTGGGAGCAATGATATATATATATTTTTCCCCTTTTCTCTTTTTCTGTGTGGAGGACAGGTTTTGGTCCTCCAACCAGGCATCAGGGGGCTGTGCCACTGAGGTGGGAGAGCCAAGTTCAGGACACTGGTACACAAGAGACCTCCCAGCTCTGTGTAATATCAAACAATGAAAATGTCCCAGAGATCTCCATCTCAACGCCAAGACATAGCTCCACTCAACGACCAGCGGGATAAAGTGCTGGACACCCTATGCCAAACAACTAGCAAGACAGGAACACAACCCCGTCCATTAGCACAGAGGCTGCCTAAAATCATAATAAGGCCACAGACACCCCATAACACACCACCAGACGTGAACCTGCCCACCAGAAAGACAAGATCCAGCCTCTTCCACCAGAACACAGGAACTAGTCCCCTCCACCAGGAAGCCTATACAGCCCACTGAACCAACCTTAGCCATGGGGACAGACACCAAAAGCAACAGGAACTATGAACCTGCAGCCTGTAACAGAGAAAGCACCAGACCTAACAAATGAAGAGGAAATAGGCAGTCTACCTGAAAAAGAATTCAGAATAATGATAGTAAAGATGATCCAAACTCTTGGAAATAGAATAGAGAAAATGCAAGAAACATTGAAAAAGGACCTAGAAGAACTAAAGAGGAAACAAGCAATGATGAACAACACAATAAATGAAATTAAAAATACTCTAGAAGGGATCAATAGCAGAATAACTGAGGCAGAAGAACGGATAAGTGACCTGGAAGATAAAATAGTGGAAATAACTACTGCAGAGCAGAATAAAGAAAAAAGAATGAAAAGAACTGAGGACAGTCTCAGAGACCTCTGGGACAACATTAAATGCACCAACATTTGAATTACAGGGCTCCCAGAAGAAGAAGAGAAAAATAAAGGGACTGGGAAAATATCTGAAGAGATTATAGTTGAAAACTTCCCTAATATGGGAAAGGAAATAGTTAATCAAGTCCAAGAAGCACAGAGAGTCCCATACAGGATAAATCCAAGGAGAAATACACCAAGACACATATTAATCAAACTGTCAAAAATTAAATACAAAGAAAATATATTAAAAGCAGCAAGGGAAAAACAACAAATAACACACAAGGGAATCCTCATAAGATTAAGAGCTGATCTTTCAGAAGAAACTCTGCAAGCCAGAATGAAGTGGCAGGACATATTGAAAGTGATGAAGGAGAAAAACCTGCAACCAAGATTACTCTACCCAGCAAGGATCTCATTCAGATTTGATGGAGAAATTAAAATCTTTACAGACAAGCAAAAGCTGAGAGTTCAGCACCACCAAGCCAGCTTTACAACAAATGCTAAAAGAACTTCTCTAGGCAAGAAACACAAGAGAAGGAAAAGACCTACAATAATAAAGCTAAAACAACTAAGAAAATGGGAATAGGAACCTACATACTGATAATTACCTTAAATGTAAGTGGATTAAATGCTTCCACCAAAAGACACAGACTGGCTGAATGAATACAAAAACAAGACCTGTACATATGCTGTCTACAGGAGACCCACTTCAGACCTAGGGACACATACAGACTGAAAGTGAGGGGATGGAAAAAGATATTCCATGCAAACGGAAATCAAAAGAAACCTGGAGGGCTTCCCTGGTTGTGCAGTGGTTGAGAGTCTGCCTGCCGAAGCAGGGGCCATGGGTTCGTGCCCCAGTCCAGGAAGATCCCACATGCCGTGGAGCGGCTGTGCATCCGGAGCCTGTGCTCCACAATGGAAGAGGCCACAACAGTGAGAGGTCTGCGTACCACAAAAAAAAAGAAAAAGAAAAAAGAAAGTTGGAGTAGCAATTCTCATATCAGATAAAATAGACTTTAAAATAAAGACTATTAGAAGAGACAAAGAAGGACACTACATATGATCATGGGATCAAACCAAGAAGAAGATATAACAATTGTAAATATTTACGTGCCCGACATAGGAGCACCTCAATAAATAAGGCAAATATTAACAGCCATAAAAGGAGAAATCAACAGTAACACATTCATAGTAGGGGACTTTAACACCCCACTTTCACCAATGGACAGATCATCCAAAATGAAAATAAATAAGGAAACACAAGCTTTAAATGATACATGAAACAAGATGGACTTAATTGACATTCATAAGATATTCCATCCAAAACCAACAGAATACACATTCTTCTCAAGTGCTCATGGAACATTCTCCAGCATAGATCATATCTTGGGTCACAAATCAAGCCATGGTAAATTTACGAAAATTGAAATCATATCAAGTATCTTTTCTGACCACAATGCTATGAGACTAGATATCAGTTACAGAAAAGATCTGTAAAAAATACAAACACATGGAGCCTAAACAATGCACTACTTAATAACCAAGGGAACACTGAAGAAATCAAACAGGAAATCAAAAAATACCTAGAAACAAATGACAATGAAAACACGATGACCCAAAACCTATGGGATGCAGCTAAAGCAGTTCGAAGAGGGAAGTTTATAGCAATACAATCCTACCTTAAGAAACAGGAAACATCTCAAAAACACAACCTAACCTTGTACTTAAAGCAATTAGAGAAAGAAGAACAAAAAACCCCCCATACTTAGCAGAAGGAAAGAAATCATAAAGATCAGATCAGAAATAAATGAAAAAGAAATGAAGGAAACAATAGTCAAGATTAATAAAACTAAAAGCTGGTTCTTTGAGAAGATAAACAAAATTGATAAACCATTAGCCAGACTCATCAAGAAAAAAAGGGAGAAGACTCAGATCAATAGAATTAGAAAAGAAAAAGGAGAAGTAACAAATGACACTGCAGAAATACAAAGGATCATGAGAGATTACTACCAGCAACTCCATGCCAATAAAATGGACAACCTGGAAGAAATGGACAAATTCTTAGAAATGCACAACCTGCCAAGACTGAATCAGGAAGAAATAGAAAATATGAATAGACCAATCACAAGCACTGAAATTGAAACTGTGATTAAAAATCTTCCAACAAACAAAAGCCCAGGACCAGATGGCTTCACAGGCGAATTCTATCAAACATTTAGAGAAGAGCTAACATGAATCCTTCTCAAACTCTTCCAAAATATAGCAGAGGGAGGAACACTCCCAAACTCATTCTACGAGGCCACCATCATCCTGATACCAAAACCAGACAAAGATGTCACAAAGAAAGAAAATTACAGGCCAATATCACTGATGAACATAGATGCAAAAATCCTCAACAAAATACTAGCACACGGAATCCAACAGCACATTAAAAAGATCATACACCATGATCAAGTGGGGTTTATTCCAGGAGTGCAAGGATTCTTCAATATATGCAAATCAATCAACGTGATACACCATATTAACAAACTGAAGGAGAAAAACCATATGATCATCTCAATAGCTGCAGAGAAATCTTTCGACAAAATTCAACACCCATTTATGATAAAAACCTTGCAGAATGTAGGCATAGAGGGAACTTTCCTCAACATAATAAAGGCCATTTATGACAAACCCTCAGCCAACATGGTCCTCAAAGGTGAAAAACTGAAACCATTTCCACTAAGATCAGGAACAAGACAAGGTTGCCCACTCTCACCACTATTATTTAACACAGTTTTGAAAGTTTTAGCCACAGAAGTCAGAGAAGAAAAAGAAATAAAAGGAATCCAAATTGGAAAAGAAGAAGTCATCTGTTTGCAGATGACATGACACTATGCATAGAGAATCCTAAATATGCTACCAGAAATCTACTAGAGCTAATCAATGAATTTGGTAAAGTAGCAGGATACAAAATTAATACACAGAAATTTCTGGTATTCCTATAAACTAATGATGAAAAATCTGAAAGTGAAATTAAGAAAACACTCCCATTTACCACTGCAACAAAAAGAATAAAATATCTAGGAATAAACCTACCTAAGGAGACAAAAGATCTGTATGCAGAAAATTATAAGACAGTGATGAAAGAAATTAAAGATGATGCAAATATATGGAGGGATATACCATAGTCTTGGATTGGAAAACCAACATTGTGAAAATGACTCTACTACCCAAAGCAATCTACAGATTCAATGCAAATGCAATCCCTATCAAACTACCACAGGCATTTTTCACAAGACTAGAAAAAAAATTTTCACAGTTTGTTTGGAAACACAAAAGACCCCGAATAGCCAAAGCAATCTTGAGAATGAAAAATGGAGCTGGAGGAATCAGACTCCCTGACTTCAGACAATACTACAAAGCTACAGTAATCAAGACAGTATGGTACTGGCACAAAAACAGAAATATAGATCAATGGAACAGGATAGAAAGCTCAGAGATAAATCCACACACATATGGTCACCTTATCTCTGATAAAGGAGGCAAGAACATACAGTGGAGAAAAGACAGCCTCTTCAGTAAGTGGTGCTGGGAAAACCGGACAGGTACATGTAAATGTATGAAATTAGAACACTCCCTAACATCATACACAAAAATAAACTCAAAATGGATTAAAGACCTAAATGTAAGGCCAGACACTATTAAACTCTTAAGAGGAAAACAGAGGCAGAACATTCTATGACATAAGTCACAACAAGATCCTTTTTGACCTACTTCCTATAGAAATGGAAATAAAACCAAAAATAAACAAATGGGACCTAATGAAACTTCAAAGCTTTTGCACAGCAAAGGAAACCATAAACAAGACCAAAAGGCAACCCTCAGAATGGGAGAAAATATTTGCAAATGAAGCAACTGACAAAGGATTAATCTCCAAAATATACAAGTAGCTCATGCAGCTCAATAACAAAGAAACAAACAACCCAATCCAAAAATGGGCAGAAGACCTAAATAGACATTTTTCTAAAGAAGATATACAGATTGCCAACAAACACATGAAAGAATGCTCAACATCATTAATCATTAGAGAAATGCAAATCAAAACTACAATGAGATATCATCTCACACTGGTCAGAATAGCCGTCATCAAAAAATCTAGAAACAATAAATGCGGGAGAGGGTGTGGAGAAAAGGGAACACTCTTGCACTGTTGATGGGAATATAAACTGATACAGCCACTATGGAGAATAGTATGGAGGTTCCTCAAAAAACTAAAAATAGAATTACCATATGACCCAGCAATCTCACTACTGGTCGTATACCCTGAGAAAATCATAATTCAAAAAGAGTCATGTACCAAAATGTTCATTGCAGCTCTATTTACAATAGCCCGGACATGGAAACAACCTAAGTG